>NC_137827.1:53445023-53619924 GCF_963921795.1 Nannobrachium achirus | reverse complement strand
ATCAGTGGCTTCCTCAAAGAAAAAGAAATGAGGCGAAAAAGCGCTGGAAACATAAGGTTCGGGCCTCGGCACAGGTCGGACGCATTTTAATGATTAATGCTCAGACGTCGATTCGGGTCGATCGGGCCGATCCCAGCTCTGTGTGTGTGTGTGTGTGTGTGTGTGTGTGTGTGTGTGTGTGTGTGTACAGTATATATTACACATACACATATACTGTGTATAATGTGCATTTTGTAATACTTGTGTACTTACAGGAACGCTTGCCCTGCAACATCATTGACATGGACGTGTGGGATGAAGTGACTTCGACTCACCTGGACAACTGACTGCTGCTTGAGGTTCTCGTGCTTTGTGTCCGGGTGGATTTCAGGCCCCTGGGATCAGTAATGCTACGGAGAGCACTTCTACACTGGACGGCAATGCGAGATTGGACTGAGAGTGGATATGCCCACGGAATGGTTGTTGGGGGGGGTTACAACTTATGATGGAAAGACATGATTGGCAGCTGCCATGTTAGCCCCATATAGAACCTCACCCGTCGCTGCATACTGTTGTGCTCCGAGATGAGGTCCTATAAAGGTACCCCAGCACTGGCCCGGACTGCCACCACGTTGAGTTGGAAAACACTCGTAACAAAATTGTATCCAAAAAGTAAAGGTAGTTCCCAGCTCCCAGACTGTGGTTTTCCATCCCACGGTACATAAAACATGCACCATGCTTATTTAGTGTCATTAAATTCAGAAAAGCCCCTGGCGTAGTCTCGCGTGGCCAGACTGTTGCCTAACGCGATTTGCAAATGCTCCCTGGCTACGCGAGACTACAGTACAGTAGTTCCGGTTGAATGGGAAAACATTACAAAACTAACGATTTAATCGGTTGTTTTATGCCGTGGTTCATGTTTTATGTACCCTGGGATAGGAAACCACAGTCTGGGAGCTCTGAACTACCTTTACTTTTTGGATAAAATTTAGTTTTGAGTGTTTTCCAACTCGATGTGGAGGCGGTCCGGGCCATCGCTGCGGCACCTTTATAGGACCTCATCTCGGAGCACAACAGTATGCAGCGACGGGTGAGGTTCTATGTGGATACTGCCATGTATGCTCCTAATGGCCATGGACTGCTGGGTGAAATGACATGCTTGGACTATCATGACTACCATATCTGTATACCTTCATTCATATTTATTTGTGCAAGAGAGCACACAAGTACTGCGATGTGTGTCCTCTGGGGGGGTCACCAGCCCATTCGCCTAAAACGTATTTGCCTCAACACATTTGGTCCTTTCGCCTGGCACTTTCGCCGCGGAGGAGAGTCTTTTCACCGCCGTTGAAGAGCCATTTCGCCTAAATGTTCAAGGGTCCATTTTTTTATCCATTTTGCCTGGCTTAAAATGTTAAAGTTAAGTTGTGTGTCTTTTATGACACGCTATGCAGCGCACTGGCCGGGCTGCCACGCTGTGGGCAGACAGACAGACAGACAGACAGACAGGTGCAGACAGTCAGAATTTGGCACAGAGCAGAGGAGAGCGCACTGACCAAAACCAGACACGGAAAGTTTATGCTTGCGGGAGGATCTGCACGCCTCTCACCAGAACAATTTTGCTGCATATCCTTTTTACAAAACTTCTTCACCATAAAGCATACTAGCAGTAGGCCTATGATAGTCTTCCAAATCAAATGCTATGATGTATATCGGGACGTCATGACTCATGACCTATTTGCGCAGTGCACATATCAATTAATTAATTATTTGGATGCACCTGATTCCATAGCTCTAATCAATTCTGCTGTCAGACTGAACATGTTTGCATATTATCCCTTTGTCATTTAAATATTATAGTGACTGTCACAGGTGTTCCTGTCAAACGGTGACCATTACTCAAGGCTATGTGCTCTATATAGTAATCACATCAATACAGATTAGAGCTATTGGAATCAGGTGCGTCCAAATAATTAATTGATACGTAGCCTACCTATGGGAATTATATGCTTTTCATACGGAAGAATGTGAAGAATTTGCATGGCTCTTATCTCAGTTATGCCCTATGCAGGTGCAGTGCATATTTACGGTAACTGGGGACCCCCCACCCTGACAAGCACTAAAAGTTGAGGCATTACATTTTGTATAACACGGTTCTATTGTGAAAATAGCAGATCTACATGCTCACAACACCTTGCAATGTGAGCATGTAGATCGAGATGACATGCACTTGTTAAATGTATTCTTGCAGCTGTGTGCGTAAATGCGTGAATCGTCTAGAAAGGGTGGGTGAAAACTCTCTCATCCACGGCGAAAGTGCCAGGCGAAAGGACCAAATGTGTTTAGGCGAATACGTTTTAGGCGAATGTGCCTGACACCCTCTTGGGTATGCATGACGGTGTCCTCTCTTGTTTGAATCAGGGACCAGCATCTCTGGCAAAGGTCATCATTAACAGGCAATGAGAGAACAGTGTTCCTGGTGATGTCATTGGCATCGCCAGTGGTGATGCCAGTCATGACGTCTCTACTTCAATCCCAAAGAGGATTTAAACTAGCAGTTGTACCAGGTAGTTTCAGCATTTAGAACAGCAGTTGTACTCGACATTAGTGATGATGTATATGTTTTGTTTTTTTGGTTTGTTTTTTCACTAAGGAAATGTTCAGATTGGGATAGAGCAGTGTTTTTCAACCAGTGGTCCGTGAGGGAGTTCCAGGTGGTCCCAGCTAAATGATGGAGAGTTGGTAACCAAATGGACCCTTATAGAGCTTCTTTAACTCTTGAGAGTGTGAAATGAAACCAAATGGACCCTTATGGACATCAATTACAAGAAGTCTACCTTTACCTGTTATCACCTATGTCAGTGGTTCTCAACCTTTTCAGGCTGTGACCCCCAAAACAATCTAATTTTAACTGCCAGTTAATCACATTTTAACCGCATGACGAGCACTAAGAGTTGAGGCATTACATTTTGTATAGCGCAGTTTCTATTGTTAAAATAGACGATCTACATGCTCACAACGCCTCGCGTTGCGAGGCGTTGTGAGCATGTAGATCTGCTTTTGGGTCTGAGAGGCAAAATCCCATCTAATGCTAATCAACACGTGTGTGTGTGTGTGTGTGTGTGTGTGTGTGTGTGTGTGTGTGTGTGTGTGTGTGTGTGTGTGCATCCTCCACACGCGCACCGCACATGCAGATCTCGTGTGTGTGTGCGTGTACTGTACATCCCCCTCCACCCCCCTGTGTCTTGCGATAACTTGTTATGATTTGACACTTTAATAAAATTGAATTGAATTGAATGCAAATGGTTTCCTTTCATGTCTGTTTCTATAGCTGTTTTTGATCTACTCAATGCACTATTTCTCATATAGCCTAGTTTTTATATAGTTAACTACTGTATAGGGGCAAAGATCCATTTTCAGACACCATCTGTCTTCTTTCTATATGCATTGCATTGTACATGTGACAGTGTGGCCATACATTATCTGTTCACTTCAAATTGGAAATTGTGTGTATTTAACAGTTGACTCACTTTAGACTTTTATGTTGTTGAAATTATCAGTTGAGAATTGTCACTTCTGAACACAAAGCATAGTCCATGATTTGTGTAATGGGGAACGATTACATGGGCAAATATAGAACAGTCTGGTACTTTATTTATTATAATGCCTTTAAAACCCAAGAAAATGTGCCATTTCTGAATCTGCATAATTATTACCACACCAAAGATATAAGCTCATATGCATCATAGGCAGTCTTACACAACCATGTCCAACATCCAAGTTCATATCCAATCTCATATCACCACATTACACATACTTTCCATATACTGTATATCCGAGCCATGCAGTTGTCCGAGTATGCAAGTGCACGAACAGGCCTAAAGCATAAACACCACTAGCCCATTGCTGGTGGGCACAGGGTAACCAGACTGTTATTGTACGATTAATTGTTTCTAGGGTAACTTCTGACGTTGTGTGGGTCTATTGGGGTTTCAATTATTATGTCATCATGATGAAACCAAAATGAACTAATGGGTCATGGGGATTTCCGTCAATCCTGTCATGACGTGTCTGTCCGCTGTCTGACCGTCCGTCTGCATGCTGACCACTGATACTAAACAGTGTCACCAATTTGGAGATGACATCACAGCCTGGCCTGGACACAGAACACATATGGGTATACAACGGGTATTGCACAACTGGACATAGATTGTAACTATTCTGCCCAACGGGCAGCGGTCTGGGTTCTCCAACATTACTTCTGAGACTCCTACATTCAGTCCCTCATCACACCCCCGGGCACAGGACTAGTAACATATAAAACCAGCATCTTCACTTCTACAAACACTGGTTAAATGTATTACAAGTAGGAACCAACCTTCAATTTCCCAGAATTGCATCTTTGTAGTTATTACAGTATAATAAACATTGTCAGCAGAACTTATGTGAAATGGGGCCAACGTGGGGTAACATGTCATTAGGTCGACTCCCTTTGGTCCGACCACCTAAACCTCACCTTAACCCTAACCCTAACCTCAATAAAACTAGCAGATGTGACTTATACTTTGTTACAGTGCAGCAGTAACAGCCTATCTGACTTTTTATCCTTTTTGAGCAGTGCTACCGCCCCTAAGTCTGGCTTTCTGTGTATGTTTAGCCCCTTTTCCACAGACCCCACTCCACACCACACCGCCCACTTGTGCCAGGTTTTCCACTACAAGGACCTGGGTAGAGTGGTGTGAAAGTGGTACTAAACATGGTACTAAAAAGTATCCAGTCTAGAGTAGGTCTGAGCTAGGCCAAACAGGGCCAAACACTTCATAATGACTGATCACTCACTGGCTTTTCATTTAGACCACCAGGATATAGTTGTAACACATGATAATAGATTCTATTGTGTTATAACCACTATTATAATCTATTACAGTGTATTATAATTATCATAGTAATACATTAATACTTTATTGTGTATTATAATCACAGTTATAACACATTATAGTGTATTATAATTTAGGATAGTTGTAATACAAATGTATATTGTATAATAATCACAGTTAAAAGGGTCAATTTGTTTCTTACCGATAGGGGTACTTTTGTGTAATGGAAAATGTAGATATTTTTATGTGGTGCGGTGTGGTGTGGTGTGGTGTAGTGTGGTGTGGTGTGGAGCTAAAGCTGCAGTCGAAAATGGGCTTTAGTGTCGGTATGAGCACATTACTCGATGTATGGCGATAGCTGACATCACAGACAGATATGCAGGTGTCGTGTTTGATACCACCGCTCACTTCGTACCGGGAACTGCCCATAAGTCTGAAAGGTCATTAGTCCTACATTTGTTAGGGTTAGTGTTAGGTTAGGTTAGGTTTAGGGTTATGTTTAGGGTTAGGGTTAGGGTTAGGTTTAGGGCTAGGGTTAGGGTTATGTTTAGGGTTAGGGTTAGGGTTAGAATTCACACCGTTGCGATTTTATCATTTATATAACAATTAAGCTTCATTCATTACACACTGTCATTTAACAAAGTATGACAAATCAGGATTAATGGAGTAAATATGCAAACAGCCTACGCTCTATAGTAGCCTGCCATGTCTACCTGTCCTTGACCAAGGAATGTTCCTTTTGTGGGTGTTAGCATCGCATGCAGAATATCCAGGTTCATATTCATTACTTTCATCTGTAGAGTTACAAAACCCTATCATTAATTATCATGAACTGTGCAAAGATAGTGAGTAGTATTAGGCAGGTGATCTTTTGCAATGTGTGTAAATCATTCTGCAGAGTTTTGCCAAGGAACATTGTGAAAGAGTACATTGTGGAGCCGACTGTGCAAGCATATTTCATATTTCCAGCATATGTTGTGGTGTTCCACTATATAGCATACTGTGATTCTTATTGCTTGACTAGTGGTTGTAAAGCAACTCAAGTTGTGTAATATGAAACGGTTGCCTGAACAGAGCAAGTATTGCCCCATTGTCATTTAATGAATATTTTCATCTGTTCAGTCTCCTATAGGTTACACAAACACAATATTTTAATAAGCTGCCCTGTACTCTTTTTTTTTAAACAATATTTTTATTTGTACATTTTTTGTTACATGTATATTATAGACAATGTACAACAACACGTACACATTTACACACATATCTCCTCTGTATGAATATTACAGGAAATGTACATGCAGAGCCCAGTGTCTTATCCAAACTGCAAGAGATAACCTAGGAACTTTTGGAGCTGCCTTAGAAATACCACCCTAAAAGGTCTTATCTTCCTGGTTTACCATGCCACCACAACCCTCCAACCCGGCCTTCCTATTTCATTCTGTTTATTAGCAGAAATGCAAGTATGCAAGGCTATGGCTGAGTCGTAATACTGTGGCTCCAACACCAGGCACATGAAAATCCAGCAATGTAGTATGCATTAAGTGTTGCATGTTTCTGATTACAGACCATAATATAATGCATAAGGACTCGTTGAGTGAAAAGTAAAGAAAACATGTTTTTATGCAAGAACACCATGTCATGCTTCTGTTTACGCCTTCTGTCTACATGCTTTTCTAGTGTAATTGTTATAAACCGATTATAAAGATTACCCAATAAGCCAATGCAGAATCATATTTTAATGTTTTCAACACTAATTAAACACAAATTATAGAAATGCATTTTCTATTGTAACTTAATGGTCATTGTAACAGAAATATAACTTCAGATCAGAAGCAACTGTCATATACCAGAATTACAATTTTAAACCAGTTATAGTTTAATACATTTTTAGTCAGACGCATGCATAAATTCAATGTCCAGAGGTTTGTATTTGAGTTGGATATACCAATCCATTTATTACATATATCCATAACATACAGTACAACTCACTCTTCAATCATTGCTGTATTGTCAGCAATACCATCTACAAGTAAAAGGCAAGTGAAATTCATTGTGCGCTAAAAACTCTAACAGCAGCTACTGTATGTACAGTGTTAATAATACCACATTCAAATCTGTGTTAAAATAAATAAATAAATAAGCTGCTTAAATATTCTATATCAGTGGTTCTCAAAGTGGTTATCAGGGACTCTCTAGTCCAGGGGTTTTCAAAGTGGGTGACGGGGCACCCTGGGGTGTTGCAACGGCAGTCGCGGGGTGCCGCAAGCTACAGTAATTTGATAATATTTGGAATTTATTTGGACACTTGAAAAAAAATTGTATCATTTTAAACACAAGTGGCTATTATCTCAACGTTTTCCTCGCAAGTCGCAACATAATCACAAAAATATCATTACTGTCAGGCAGAAACCTCTGTTGCACAAAACTAGTGAAAACAGCCGATCTACAAGCACACAACGCCTCGCATTGTGTGCTTGTAGATCTTAAGTGCTTGTGTGATTGTAGATCTGCTGTTTTCACTAGTTTAGGACATTTTATAGATGATAAATACAAAAGGAACAGTTTTGGACATACAAGGGTTCCACCTTATAATGTAGGGGTGCCTTGGATTAAAAAATATATTTATAGGGTGCCCGGAGACAAAAAGGTTTGGGAACTCCTGCTCTAGCCTAGGTTCTCTAGCCTATGGGGGTCTAAATTGACCGTGACGAGTCTGTAACTTTGACAGCGTACAAATGGAACCAAATGGACCCGTGGGGAATTTCAAAATTTGAGAATCACTGGTCTATATTAAGATCTTAACTACCTGAACAGTGCAAAGCTCAAGTTCAAACTGGAGCATTTTGCAAAATGCAAATTTGTGCAAAATGCCAAACATAAGCCAAAGACAAATTCCCACACAGTCTGGGCCTGGCCATATCCACAACTTTCCAACGTCCCATCGTGCATTGCGCAGAAGGCGAGCGGCATTTCCGGCGTCGCAGCCGAGTGTGATCAAGCTCACAACGGTTGCATCTGCGACGTGACGTGAGCTTGTATGTCTGCTGTTAAACGGAAGTGTCCCGCAGATAATGCTACAGTAAAGTCTTGCGGAAACAGGTGGATAGGGTTCAATGTTTGTTCATTTGTCTGATGGCAGCCAAGAAGAACTCCAGAGTCTGTTAGAGCGGCTGTTACTGCTTGCCTCTCAGCGACTGTGATCCGTTCAGCCATTGCCATGGCCTCTTGTATATTCCCTGGAGGGAGGGAAGCTCACCTCCACTGCAGTCACCTTCTGTAGTGCCTTCTGCTGAAGAGCAGTAGATCTTGTGCCGCCTCGCCGTACGGGTGGCAGGACTGGGGTCTATTTAGATATGGTGGAGAAGACCAGAGCTTGCGTGGAGATTCAGAGCACAGTGGCAGATGCATCCCAGCTAGCACAGGCGAGACGTCGGATTAGTGAGATCTTTGACGATACTTCGGCTGCCACTTCTGGTTGGTGACACTTGAATGCAGAACAAAAGATAAAGGCTGTATTAGTAACATGTCGATCAACATGAGCATGTATCAACTATTTTCACACTTTCTGCCTAAACATTAGAAATGTGCAGATATACCCTCTATAGGGTCTTCAATGTTTTCAGGCCAAGGACCCCTTAGTTAAGAGAGAGATGAAGCAGGGACCCCCACTACCTTATCATAGATTCCATATAGCTTCATTGTTTGACAGCACAATCGTCAGTGTATTTTTGTCAATTTGTGTTTTCAGATATTTAACCACTTGAACCGTCAATACTTAATAAACTTGACCTTTCACTCTGTACTTAGTCTGCTCCTTTTCCCCTCTACACCAAAGATCTTTGCCGAAAATAGCCGATCTACAAGCTCACAACGCCTCGCAGCATGAGGCGTTGTGAGCTTGTAGATCAGCTATTTGTGGCTAAAGTTCTTAGAATAAGGACGCTAGGATACAAGTTGATATAAAAAAAGAAGAAAGATTTGGAGGACCCCCTGTAGTAACTCTGAGGACCTCCTGTTGAAGACCCCTGCTCTATACACCTAACGTTTATGTTGGTTTGTTTACTGGGGACTCCACAAAATAATTTGGGGATCCCCCTGGGGGTTCCGACCCCCAGGTTGAGAACCACTGACTTACAGTACCAGCAACAAAGCAGCATGCTAATATGCAATGTGGAAAATCACAATTTAGGTGCCCACTCGTCTAGGTGCCCACGTTCCTAGTGCCCTGCTTGAAGGCAGCAGGGATTAGAGTTCTCAAATTCTGCCCGAACCCGACCATACCCGAACCCGACCGACATTTAGGGTAGGGTTAGGGTAGGGCCTAAAATGTATGCTAATTAGTAGGGCCAGGTAGGGCCTCGGGCTCAATGAAAAAATAAAATATATATATTTTTTTATTTTATTACTATTACTCTGTTATAGACCTGACCATACCCAACCCGACGTTTTCGGGCCGGGTAGGGCCTAAAATGTATGCTAACTAGTAGGGTAGGGCCTTGGGCCAGCCCAGTTAGGGCCCAGTTAGGGCCGGGCCTTAATTTTCAGGCCCGTTGAGAACTCTAGCAGGGACCCCCTTATCTGATGCTTCATCTCTCTCCCTCAGCTAAGGGACCCCAAGCAGGGACAGCGTGGCTGAGAGAGATGAAGCAGGGACTGCTAAGGGGTCCCTGTTTCATCTCTCTCTCTCAGCTAAGGGGTCCCTGCTTCATGTCGCTCCGCTAAGGGATCCCTGCTTCATCTCTCTCTCAGCTAAGGGGTCCCTGCTTCGTGTCGCTCCGCTAAGGGGTCCCGGCTTCATCTCTCTCTCAGCTAAGGGGTCCCTGCTTCATGTCGCTCCGCTAAGGGGTCCCTGCTTCATCTCTCTCTCAGCTAAGGGGTCAGCACAGGGTGTTTGACAGCAAAATCAGTGTATTGTCATGTAAATTTGTGTTTTCAGATATTTAACCACTTGAACTGTCAATACTTAATAAACTTCACCTTTGACTCTGTACTTGGTCTGCTCTTTTCCCCCTCTACACCAAGGCTCTTTGCCAAAAACAGCCGATTTAGGCGTTGTGAGCTTGTAGATCTGCTATTTTGGGCTAGAATTCTCAGAATATGGAGGCTAGGGTTCAAGTGGTTAATATAAAAAAGGAGTAAAAAAAGTTTCTATCACTCAAAGATTTGGAGGACCCCCAGTAGTAACTCTGGGGACCCCCTCCAGGGTTACTACTGGGGGAATTGGGGGGAATTATTGGGGGAATTACAACAATTCATGTCTCTCAGCTAAGGGGTCCCTGGCTGGGGGAGGTGTTGTTGTATTTAGCTTAGCTTTAAATTAGCTTAATATGTTGTTGCAGGATAGATACAGATTACAGGCCTAACATGCTAACAATAAACCCCCATTGAGTCATTCTATATGATGGCTTTATTGTTGTATCTTACCTGAATGGCATTCATAAATCCATGACAGTGCTACGCTTCTTGCTCACTTCAACAACAATCCATTCAGGAAACAGCAGGTCGTCTTCTTCTTCTTCTTCTTGACTTCCGGCAGTGTGGACGCCGCCAGGTGTATTACTGCCCTCCACTGGTCTACTGGTTATCTACCTATATCTTCCCATATAGTCCACAGCAGGTCGTCAGTCTGAGTGTATCAAAAAAGCAACTGAGTTAAGGCAGCCGAAGTTTGTGATTGGCTGTCTCCACCTTAGCCAATGTTGCTATGGCAACAGTCTCAGAGATCTGCCGCATGCCCGTCTGAAAGAGGTGGGCGGGGTCGGCCCACTGTCTTATAGCGTCTGCAATGGACGAGCTGAGCATGCCTTATGGCGTCTGGAATGAACGTGGAAGGCTACTTGACAGCGTCAAGGGTCTGACGCAGGGAGGGTGAGAATCTGTCGTCATCAGACATTCAAAGTCACTGTCATCATCATCATCATCATCATCCATAAAGGTGATATTCTCTGCTCCACACAGATAGAGCTCTCGTGACTGCATCTGGAGTGAAGAAGACCTCCGAGGGTGGTGTCAGGAACATCGTTGGGAGGAACAGGTGTCTCACTGCAACCACCTGCAACCAAAAAAAAGAAGAAAAGAAAACACACATCAACATTTACTCTCTCCTCACTGGCCTTCCGGCATGTGCACTTAAGCCTCTGCAAATTATCTAGAATGTCGCAGCATGATTGATCTTCAACCAGCCAAAATGTTCAGGTCTACCCCTCCCTCCACTTGCTCGCAGCTGCTGCCCACACTGAGTACAAAACACTGATGCGGGCCTACCAAGCAACCAAAGTTATGGCACCCCATACCTTCAAAGCGTGATCCAACCTTACAACCCCTCCCACTTACTCAGATAATCAGTCAATCAATCAATCAATCAATCAACTTTATTGTCACAACACAATTACAGGTAACAGTGAGGTGAAACTCTTGTTTATGCAGGCTTCCATTTAAAGCTCAAAGCAATAAGAAAGCTAAGATGAGCTAACACAGGGAAGCTGACAGAACCTTTGCTAAAACACCCTGGACAACGATCCCCTTGTCCCAGTCTTTTCTCCATCTCCCAAACTGTAGAATGGACTCCCAATTGCAATTAGAACTGCAGCCTTAATCACTAGCTTCTGCCGTAATCTAAACATTTATAATAATAACTATAGCTACATAACTATCAGGGGTTGACACTAAGGTCTAAGAGGCACTTGCCCGTCGGGCAAGTACAGGTCATGTTCTACTTGCCCAAAGGTCATGTACACTTGCCCAAAAAGTAAATCATCCATTATAAAATGATAGGTAAGATTTTAATTACTACTCAATTTAACTCAATAACAATTTGTAATCATACCTCAATACCTCCAAATCCAAATACCTAGGTAGTTATGATTGCTATGGTTTCATACTTTGTCATTTTATATCTTTTTTTATGGCCACGTTCAGGTGTTTAGACAGATATCTTGTGTTGTTTATAGACGGTTGTGTCCCCTCTCAAATGAGAAATTGCCCAGTCGGGCAACCTGAATGCAAACTTCACCTGCCCCAAAGTTTCATTTACCTGCCGGGGGCAGGTGGGCAAGCCTTAGTGTCAATGCCTGACTATACTATCCTATTCACTGTAAGGCTAGTGTCTGCCTGGTTATTATTACCCTGAGAGGACTATTAGCCTACAGACTTTTAGTATTAGTATGTGAACGGTCACAGCTTGTTCGTATGTATGTATCTCTGTCACGCCTGACTGACACTGTGGTTCTATGGGTTTGTCGCTCTCTGACATCATGCTCTGATGTCACTGTCAGGGGAACCACTCTTAACATTATGGGTTTGCCGCTCTGACATCACGCTCTGGCTTCACTGTGATGTCACACTAACAGAATCCCTTTATACCCATATATGGAGTTCCCTGATGTCATCAATATTAAGCCCATATCTAACAGGACTTCATATGGGAATGCCCATATATGGAGGCCACATACCACACCAACAGAATCCATATATGGCCAAGACAGCTGTCCAAGACAGCCCATATCTGTGTGGCTGGTTCTACAGACAGGGATCTCCATGTATGGTCATAAGACCATACATGCATGGTCAGATGTCATAAGGACGAATAACTGAGTAAGCATGTTTGGGCTCTCACAGCATATCTCCATATACAGTACATGGATCTCCATATATGGGTACAAGGGGAAAATAGTTTCATGACACTACAAATCATTGGTACAAGGTCAACTAAAAGGAGACCTTAGTAAGCTTTTTGGTTTAATTACACAGAAACCACTTTATGTAGCTCACATAACATTGAAAGACAGACAGAACACAGTACTTGGCATAATAGAATGCAAAGTGATGTAGCTTTCAGGTTTCTATCCATTTTCTTAATTGATGAGAATACATCAATGAAATATTGTCATGAGCAAATGTTCCAGTGGCCACCAATGGACCATTACAGTTCTATAACTAAACCATATAAGCACTGTCTGATGTTCCCCATTTTCAACAGTTTTTATTTGACTTGCTTTGGCAGTGTAAACGTATGTTTTCTCATGCCAATAAAGCTCCTTTGAATTGAATTGATATTCAGAATCTCTTTGTTTAAAAAGCCCTGGAGGAAAACAGCACAGGGTAGATAATTATGATAGCCCCTTTAATAATGCCCTATGCAAAGTACTGTGTTCTACTAAAGGTCTCGCACCCTCCCCCCCCCCAGTTCACACCTCGACAACTGTTTAACAAAGAAACTAACTATTTGCATATCAATAGACCTGTATAGCGACATTCGCGACCCCCCCAAAAATGGAATCACCACTGCACCACTTCTATCTGCCTGTCTTTCAATGTTATATGAGATACATAAAGTGGTTCCTGTGCAAATAAGCCAAAACGCTTACTAGGAACTCCTTTTAGTTGACCTTGTGCCAGTATGAAATTGTAGCAATCATAACATGTTAACAATAACGCCATTGACCTTGTTCTATTGTGGTGAAGATTTCACAACTAAACGTGTTTACTTTAATACATGCAGACACTCATAGATAGAAAGGCTACATACCTCAGTCATTCACATAGAGTTATGAGAAGTAGGTAATTCATGGTAATTCCTCGCGTCTGTGAAGTGAACAACATCAACAATGACCACAACCTAACACTTAGCCTTCTGTAGTGTGAAAAACTTGCTGCCAAGTGACTATTAGCCAATCACAACGAAAACTTTCGGGAAAGACCCGCCCTTACCTGCCTCTGATTGGCCTACCAAACGTCCGTCTCAGACCCCGTCTAAGAGGAAGTGTGCTTCTATAGTTAACAACACAGCCTTCAGAATCAAAATGATTGTTTACGTCCTAAATGTAACAAAAAAACATGACATCGTTTCGAGAAAAAATAAATACTGTTATTTGTTCCAAAGCCACTGCAACATATAGCTGCTTTTTGTTTAAAAAGCATTTACAAACGTAAAGGTTGCTATAACAACATTTTCGGTCAGAGCGGATACGGAAACGTTATGTTATGTGGACGTGGTGTGAATCCGGATGCAGTAGGCGGGATCTAATCAGTGCGAGGAACCAGGAAATTAGAAATACTATTTATTGCTGGACATTTTCATAAATTAGGCATTTGCGTGCCAGCATAATTGATTTATGGACAGGCGCATCTATTATATAGATCTATTATATTTTAAACAAACGTTTACCAGATATTTACTGCTGTCAATCATGTCGAGCATGCGGAAGTAATCACGTCGGAGACGGAGCGGTCTGCCGTCTTTAGAATGAATGAATGTCTATGAGTGGACCCTGGAAGGCAGTTATTGCTGTCGCTGGCGGCCAGAGAAGGCACGCACTGCCTGCACCGGCTTCTGACTAATAGTAGCTCCGTGACGTCCCCGGTATGATAATGTGTTGACCTCGCTCATGTAGGCCTATTTAAATGTGTATGTTATTCTGTGTAATGCATTATATCCTACGTGTGTGTCTGGCTGGCTGACTGGCTGGCAGGCTGATTGCGACCACCAGGTTGCAGTTACTATCAAAACCTCCACCGGCTGTCTGTCTGTCTGTCTGTCTGTCTGTCTGTCTGTCTTTCAGTCAGTCACACGTCACACGTCACACTTTTGCCCTACTCATATCTTCGCCACCGTTGCCCCGATCCATGCCAAACTTTGCACACACACTCCTTGGCTGCCACACCACAACCTCATTTCCCCTCATTTCTGACATGGCCCTCTTCTAGTGCCACTATGATTTTTTTTAAATCACACAAAGCGGAACACAGTATCTCTACAGTCATGTCATCAAAATGCATCTGTCCCATCTAGCGCCATCATCTGGCCATTTTTTAAAAAACCTCTCTGGCCAATTTTTTAAAGACACATTTTTGGACACTTCTCCTACATATTTTGCCCTAAAATCACGCAAAACATGACTGTCATCATACATGACTATCTGCACAGTCACGTCATCAAAATGCATCTGTCCCATCTAGCACCACCATCTGGCCGATTTTTTAAAACACATTTTTGGACAGATTTTGCCCTAAAATCACGCAAAGCAAAGCGGTACACAGTATCTCTAAAGTCATGTCATCAACATGGATCTGTCCCATTTCCCATATTTCGTCCTGATTGGCTACCATTGCCTTCTAAAATTTGTGTATGCGACCCGCCGGTCACTTATCTCTCGATTTAGGGAGTCTTACTGGTAAATACAAATTTTATTTACCAGTAAGACTCCCTAAATCGAGAGATAAGCGACCGGCGGGTCGCATACACAAATTTTAGAAGTGACTCAGCGTGACTGAGGGGCAGTCATTTCGGAAAGCAGGGTTTTTCACTACTGCTAATATGATTCTTTTTTTTTTTTTTTTTTCTAAAATGAAAAAAGCCACAAATGCATCTCAAAATATCTAGGCTACATTTCACTTAAACGCCAGAGCTTAACTCTGCATGTAAATAAGACTTTTTTTAATTAATGTGAGAGATCGTCAGGTCATTTGCAGGTTAGACATTTATTAGAACTTGAATATCTCAAAAGTAGTATTTCAGCATGGCATCATTCTATAAGCCATATCTTCAAAACTGTTGGGTCAATCTCCACAACCAATATATCATTTTGTAGCTATGATCCCCAGCTTTCAAATGCATCTGTCCCATCTAGCGCCATCATCTGGCTATTTAAAAAAAAAGAAACTCTCTGGCCAATTTTTTAAAGACACATTTTTGGACACTGCTGCTACATATTTTGCCCTAAAATCACGCAAAGCATGACTGTCATCATACATGACTGTATCTGCACAGTCATGTCATCAAAATGCATCTGTCCCATCTAGCACCACCATCTGGCCGATTTTTTTAAAAACATTTTTGGACAGATTTTGCCCTAAAATCACGCAAAGCGGTACACAGTATCTCTAAAGTCATGTCATCAACATGGATCTGTCCCATTTCCCATATTTCGTCCTGATTGGCTACCATTGCCTTCTAAATTTTGTGTATGCGACCCGCCGGTCGCTTATCTCTCGATTTAGGGAGTCTTACTGGTAAATAAAAAATGTATTTACCAGTAAGACTCCCTAAATCGAGAGATAAGCGACCGGCGGGTCGCATACACAAATTTTAGATTCATATTATGTATTCATATTCTGAACAAATTTTAGATACATATTATGTATTCATATTCTGATCAAGTTCTATATCAACTGTTTGCACACACACACACACACACACACACACACACACACACACACACACACACACACACACACACACACACACACACACACACACACACACACACACACACACACACACACACACGTTTCGGCTGGATATACTTTTTATATCTTGTATGGGGATCCCAGAGCGTTTTAAAACAAGGCATTGAATATTTGTTTTGTTATTCTAGGTTTTAAGACGATGGAGACTATTGCCATCATGTCCCTGGTCATTGGCAACCTGGTCATTTTGCTTGGCGTGTTGGGGAATGGTGTTGTCATCTGGGTGACGGGCTTCAAAATGAAGAAAACCGCTAAGACCGTTTGGTTTCTCAACCTCGCTGTGGCCGACTTCATGGTTACAGCCTTCCTGCCCCTGGAAATCACAGACATAGCTCTGGACAACCACTGGCCTTTTGGAAGATTCATGTGCAAAATGGACGGTTTTGTTTTCTTCATGAACATGAGTGCCAGCATCTACACCCTGGTGGTCATCAGTGTTGACAGATGTGTAAGTGAGGTGTGTCCAGTGATGGGGACCCAGAACGACCGCAGTGTCAGGAAGGCATATTTGGTGAGTCTGGGTGTCTGGGTGCTGGCCTTGGCTAACGGCTCCCCTTTCTTCATCTTAAGAGACACACAGTCCTCTGGCAATGATAAGGTCCAGTGTAACTTGACCTATACACCCACCGGTGACTACAGTCAAGAAGTGATTCAGTTGAGGAAATTTAGAGCTGTGGCCATGATTATCAGTGGCTTCCTCTTGGGTTTTGTGATCCCTTTCACTGTCATCGTCTCCTGCTATTCTGTCATCATCTACCGGCTCAGGAAAAATCGTTTGCCGGCCAGCCAATTAGGTCCCTCATTCAAAATCATAGCAGCTGTTATCACCGCATTTTTCCTGTGTTGGCTCCCCTTACACATCATGCTTCTGATTCACTATGTGGATTTGCTCACGTCAGATTTCAGTGGAAAACTGCCTCATGTGGTCACAATCGGGCTCCCAGTAACCTTCGGTCTGGCAACCCTCAACAGCTGCCTGAACCCACTGCTGTACGTGTTCATGGGTCACCATTTCAAGGATGTTTTTCGCAGCTCTGTCCTGAAGGTGATGGAAAAAGTCTTCGCTGAAGAGCCCAACCCAGGAAGCAGCATTTATGTGACTGCCCCACAACAGGTTGTCTTTGAATATACTTTAATGAATGTGTAACTGTAAATGGCAAGATTGAAACAATGACGAAAAATATCCAAAATAATATGTTGAAGTAATTTTCAACTCATGTGCATCTCGACTAAAAAAGGTTTTAATGGCTTGTTCAAAAACGTTATAAACATTAAAGGGATATTTCACTTTCAAAAATACTTTTGGTCATTTTATCGTCTAATCAGGCTTTTATGAACACCCTGGACAGTTTTTAATTTGCTTGATTCAATATTTAGATAATTGATGTAAATGTTATCAGGCCCTCCAGGTCCAGGTACAATAAAAAAGTATTAAAAATAAATGAAAAACATTATAAAAAACACGGCCTGCTCGCGTATTAGGAGAGTATTATGAGCCACCAGAAAAAAAATAACGGGTGTTTTTAATGAATCTATCATGGTTAAAATGGAGTTTGAAGTTACAATGGGTGTGTATGAGAGGTCTTCCTGGCCTGATAAAATTTACATCGAATATCTAAATATCAAGCAAATTAAAAACTGTTCAGGGTTTTCATAAAAGATTAGACGATTAAATGACCAAAAGTTTATTTGAAAGTAAAATATCCCTTTAACCCTGCAAGACCCAAATTAATTTCTACTGGCCAAAAAATAAAATAAAAAATAAAATCAGATGGTGTTGTAGCAGTCCTAATCATAGGAAAATGTAATGTCAAAAAAATAATAATGTTTTTGTAAGGTTTTATAGCCATAAATCATAAATCATAAATCATGCTCTAATTTGCATGTTGGGGATATTTTTCACATTATTAACATATGCACGTGTTCTAGACATTCTAACCCTCTAAGGCCCGCATTAAGAAATACTTGAAATAAAAAATTGAAAAAAATCAGATGGTGTTGTAGGAGTCCTATTAACTCATATGCTGCCATTTAACAATACCTTCGTACTCTTTAACTGCCATTCGTCTCCATAGACTTCCATGTAATTCATAGTGCACGGATCATGCACACCCATGCCTAGATAATGCACCACGTGTGTCCACATTGCTCACAGCTTTCAAACAAAAAAATCCGAATGGAAATCCGTTCAGGCATTCATGAGATAGCAGCCATTATGTTTTACACTGTTGTGAGCTTGGAGGTCTGCTACCTGAGTTGTATGGGGGTTGTATGGGGGTTAAACAAGCAATTTCGCGATCGCTATCATGCCTACTAACGTTTTTGGGGTCCAAAAAAAATGTTTTGAAAAAAAAAAAAAAAAAAAAAAATGTTTTTTTATTATTTTTTTATTTTATTTACGGGATTCACGGGCGTGGCAGGGTGGTACAACGGGATTTTTAAGGGATTCACGTTTTTGGCAGTTAATGAGTTAAGAGGAAAATGTAATGTTTTTTTCAAAAAAATGTTTTTGTAAGATTTTATAGCCATAAATCATAAATCATAAATCATGCTCTAATTTACATATGGGGGATATTTTTCACAATAATAACATATGTACATGTTCTAGACATTCTAATGATCACCAAAAAAAATAGTACAGGCATTTTACTTATGTTTTTGTGAGGTATAGCTTCCATGAAAAAGTGAGATGTTGTCCGTCAAAACTCTGGAATTTCAGCGGGTGTGGCGGGTGTGAATGTCAGCCCCTGTGGGGGGTATTTATATGCAAATATTGTGGCCAATGGCATTGTAATACTAAACAATAGAATCCAATGGTGGTGTTTAGGTGGTAGGGGGAGCTAAAATAAAATGATTTAAACCTTTTTTTGGATAAAATACAAACGTTGTAATATTACAACCGTGGGCCTTAGAGGGCTAATGATCACGAAAACAAATATTACAGGCATTTTACTTATGTTTTAGTGAGGAATAGCTTCAGTTAAAAAGTGAGATGTTGTTCGTCCAGACACTGGAATTACAACTTCTCTGGGAGGTGTGAATGTCAGCCTCTGTGGGGGGTATTTATATGCAAATATCGTGGCCAATGGCATTGTAATACTAAACAATAGGATTTAATGGTGATGTTAATGTGAAAAAAGAACAGGAAAACTAATTATAATCTTTTTTTTTAAAATGATTTAAAAAATGTTGCCAAAAAGCAACACTGGGCCTTGCAGGGTTAATGTTTTCCAAATGGGAGAGGAACGGTGTGTGTATCTGTGTCAGTGTTTGTCTACAGTCTCTGCACTAGTGCATCAGATGTGCATGTCTGCACAGTCTGATCATGTGCGCGTCATATGGGTGCACGATGACTGGTTTTGTTTACCCCCTGCTTGCCTTGTGCATGCTTGACAGCTCGCTTGGAAATGGCAGTGTCGTGTGGGATGATTTTGTTAAGATTGACGATAAAACACGACACAAAGTATACATATCACTCGTCGTCAACATCAGTGAAATCCAAATTAAAGTGAGAACCCAGTTTAAAGGCAGAGTGGCAGACTCCACCGTGAAACGAAACCTCGCCATTGTGATGCCCGGGCAGAAAAGATCACTGATTTGACAGCCACGATGATATAGCCAAAGATATTATGCCAAATGCTATTAGTGTTGTTGAAGGGGAAGGCTTCCGTGAGCTGATGGCATTTCTCAAACCAATACACTGTGTCCTATCGCCAAACATTGACAACACGGCGAGAGAGAGAATGTACACATTTTTAATTTATTTTTTAATTTATGAGGTTACGTTTAGGAGTACCTGGTGGATTTGGGCGACCCGTTTTGGGATGAGCATTCAGTTGACCGGAACGCTCCATAACAGTTTATATCCAGGCCATAAGCTGCAGCTACATATTGTTGAATGTGTTGAGTTGTTACTATTATTAATAATTTGGCATCGGGGAGGAGAGCAGTTTCTACCATCATTCATTCCTCCTAATTTGTCAAACATAAACCTCTAAATAGGTTTCTAAACATCTAAACGTGAAGGCTGCAGTTGTGGTGCTTAAAAGACAGCACATTGTGTGTCCTCAGCTCAATGGCGCACAAATTACTGTCGACTCACAAATTACTGAATCGTTCACATCCCTAATTGACAGGATATGATTTATATATAATATTCATATTTTTCACCCACTTCTTTACACACATGTAAACCAGTGATGTGACAACAACCTCTCCTCTCCTATCCTCAGGCATACATTGAGTTCCTGGACACCCCTGCATCACCACCTCCGGCCCCCACCCCCACCCAGGGTGGTCAGGTTTTGAGGGATGTTTTCCACAGTGTCTTAAACGTGCTGGCAAAAAACATCACTCAGACCAACCCAGGGAGCAGCAGTTATGTGTCTGCCGTGTCTCAGATGCAGGTTACGGTTGTCTTTGAATATACTTTAAAATATTGTTTCTCAAATGGGGTGCTGCAGAGGTACTACAGGGGGTACTTGCGAGAAAATGGAAATACATTTTTGTTCGACACATCAAAACATGTATGTGAACGTGCTGCTCCGTAATGCTTTTTAAACCAAATTAAGTAGGAGTTTTACTGTTACTGAATAGAAAACAGGCAACTCACTTTTACATTATGTCAACATATTGACATAGAAACTGGACTTTTATGTAAGTATTTTAAAATCAAAATGTTGTTTTGCAAGCAGGAAAAGGGGGTACTGAAGCCCAAAATGTTTGAGAACCACTGCTTTAATGAATGCAGAACTCTACAGTAAATGGCTTTTCTTCTCAATGTGTTCTCCAAGATTGAAACAATGGAAAAAAAAAAAAAAAAAATCACTAATCAATGTATCTTGACAGTCTTCTTATTATGCCAAGGTGCTATTAGACTTGTTGTTGAAGGGGAAGGCTTCCGTGAGCCATGATGGCATTTCTCAAACCAATACACTGTGTCCTGTCGCCAAACATTGACAACACGACGAGAGAGAGAATGTACGCATTTATTTTTTTATGGGGTTATGTTTAGGAGTACCTGGTGGATTTGGGCAAGATTTTGGGAGGAGCATTCATATATTCGCAGAGAGGTGACCGGAACGCTCCATACAGTTTATATCAAGGCCATAAGCTGCAGCTACATATTGTTGAATGTGTCGAGTTGTTACTTGCGAGAAAATGGATTTTTTTTTATGTTCGACACATCGACACATGTATGTGAACGTGTTGCTCCGTAATGCTTTTTAAACCAAATTAAGTAGGATTTTTACTGTTACTGAATAGAAAACAGGCTACTCACTTTTACATTTACATTTACATATCAACATATTGACATAGAAACTATTTTAGACTTTTTCAGACTTTTATGTAAGTATTTTATAATCAAAATGTTGTTTTGCAAGCAGGAAAAGGGGGTACTGAAGCCCAACATGTTTGAGAACCACTGCTTTAATGAATGCAGAACTCGAGTAAATGGCTCTTCTCAATATGTTCTCCAAGATTGAAACAATGATGAAAAATATCCCAAATAATACAAGCAACCGTTATTTTTTTAATTTTTTTTTAATGTTTTCTTTGACGTGCATGTTTATAGTAATATTGTATTATTTATATGTTTACACGTGTAAACCAGTGATGTGACAACCTCTCCTCTCCTATCCTCAGGATCCCAATGAGCTCCTGGACACCCCTGCATCGCTGTTACCACCTCTGGCCTCCACCCCCACCCCCTCCACCCAGCAGTACAACCCAGAGGAGAACACCCCCACCTCCATCACCTCCATCACCTCCTCCTCCACCCAGCAGTACAGCCCAGAGGAGAACACCATCACCAACATCTCCACCTCCAACATCATGCTGGACCTGCCTCAGGTTAGGGATACGGGACCATACTCCTTATTATCGTTTCATTATTCGTTATCGTTTGCAATAAAAAAAAGTTCAAAATAATCATATATTTTCAATTCATGGTGAAATCGTCCTCCGTCATGAATTATCTTTAGTCAAGCTGTAAATTCAGCACCACTTAAACCCTCTGTACCTGATAAAACATACCTGTAAAAAGAGCATTTGCATTTCCTTGACCCTACACACAAATCTTTTCGCCACAAAAATAGCAGAGCTACAAGCTCACAACACCATGCGGAATAGGGATGCTGGGGTTCAAAAACAAAAGTGTACATTTTTATTTTAAGCAGGGTTCCCACGGTCATGAAGTTGCTGGAAATAATTAGAAATGTAATATTTTGGTTTGGAATTTATCAAACATTTTGGAAAATGTTTGGATATACATGGTTTTTGTTCATAAAAAAACATGTCGTAAAATATTATGTTTTGGAAGATGTTTTTTAATGAACCAAGGTGAAAATACACGCTTTTTATAATTTCCCGCATAATCAATCAATCAGTTTATTCTCGCTAGCCGTGCTATGAGTAAAACCTACTGTATAACCAAAATGTCTAATTAAAACCTAAACGAACCAAACAGTTTATAACCTAAACTAACCAAACAGTTTATAATTAAAATGTCTAATTAAAACCTAAACGAACCAAACAGTTTATAACCTAAATGAACCAAACAGTCTAGAGTTAAAACCTAAATGAACCATCGAATGCCGTAGGAGCGCAGAGGTATGGCGTCGCCATTCCCCCCCCCCCCAGCATGCAGCATGATTTTAGGCCAAAATGTGTAGGAGAAGTGTCCAAAAATGTGTTTGAAAAAATCGGCCTGATGGTGGCGCTATATGGGACAGATCCATGTTGATGAGATGAGTGCAGACATACTGTGTACCGATTTGCGTGATTTTAGGGCAAAATCTGTAGGAGCAGTGTCCAAAAATGTGTTTTAAAAAATCGGCCTGAAGGTGGCGCTAAATGGGACATATCCATGTTGATGAGATGAGTGTAGACATACTGTGTAGATACTGCAAGAATCGGCCTCATGGTGGCGCTAGAAGAGGGCCATGTGAGAATTGATGGGTGGAAGTTGTGGTTTGGCAGGCAAGGAGTGTGTGTGCAAAATTTGGCATGGATCGGGGCAACGGTTCCGGAGATATGGGCAGGGCAAAAGTGTGACGTGTGACGGACGGACAGACGGACAGACAGACAGACAGCCGGTGGAGGTTTTGATAGTAAGTGCGACCTGACGGTCGCAATCAAAACCTGTTGATGATGAGTTCTGTTTTCTATTTTCATCACACAGAGTCTTCCAGGAGAGAGACTGCTTGCTGTGCGGACCAACTTCATCAAAGGTATTTCACAAGCCAATCTCAAATGTCTCCTTGATGAACTTTTGGTGAAGAAGGTGTTAAATTACTCTGAGCTGGAAGAGGCCAACGGGTTGCAGTTGAGAGATGACAAGGCCCGTTTTGTCATGGATGCAGTGAGGAACAAAGGAGCTGCTGCAAGTTCAATCATGATAAAGATCCTCTGTGAGATCGACCCATTCCTCTCTGAACATCTAGGGTTGAAGCATTGACTTAAAGAGGCGGTACCATAGTTTTGTAAATGTTTCTGTTTTGTATGTGTCTATGGAGTCTAATAGACCCCCAAGTGTGGTTATAACATGCAAATATGTCTTCCCTATGTATTTTGGTTACTTCCTGAAAGATGAAAGCCTCTTGTGTCAAAAGGTACAATTGAAATACACTGATATCATAATATCACCCCCTCCCCTTTCTAATATTTCAAAACCACTGTGGGTGTGGCCAACTTCAGCTGGGTCACCACCACCCATTTGACAAACAGGAAAACTTGATCAGCAGGTAGGTGTGGCCACAAAAGAAGAACACTCTCTGTACACTTTGCCTGCCTTATATGGGGATTGGTGGGTGGATCCCTATGGTAATTAGGATGCAAATATCTGTGTGGCTGGTTCAGACATGGATCTCCATGTATGGGCATAAAAGGGATTGTATGTATGATGTCAGATGTAACAGACGTCATAGGAATGTTTTACAGCATGTTTGGTGTCTCAAAGCATATCTCCATATACAGTACATGGATCTCCATATGGGTAACTGGTCCGATATACTCACTGGACAGACGGCCAAGACATGACGCAACCTCGCTTGTCGCCCTGAGGTGTCTTACTAGTTATTGATAATCTTAATCTGCAAAGTCACTGGTAACTGAAGCTGTCATATAATTCTAGTGGAGTAAAAAAAAAAGTACAATATTTGCCTCTGGGATGTAGTGGAGAAGTATAAAATATCAAATATTGAAATAGTTTTTTATTGAAACTAAAAGTACCTCAAAATTGTATTTGAGTATAAGTATACTTTAGTAAATATGCCAGACATACGCACGCACGCACGCACGCACGCATGCACGCACACACACACACACACACACCGCGGTGACCTCAAATAAGTTGGCAATAAAACCCCGCGTGAATCGAGGCGAGGGAATGCATTAAATGTCGTTAATGAGACGAACGCAAAGATACTCAAGCGTTTTGCGACGTGGAGGTTTTATGAAAGGACACAACAGCGTCTCCCGCGGCGCTCCGGAACGCAATTATTCTTGTGGTCAGGGACTAATTTAATTTATCACTTGTACAATTCTTTTTAAAAGGTCACGTTTTAATCGAGACACCTATTTTGGTGCGCGCTGTCGGTGTGTGCTGCATGAATGCGCACTAAACTCTCATGGCATGAGAACCGAGGCGATTGAGCCACCGTCTGAGCCTTGTGCAGTGGTGGAAAAAGCACTCACATGTTTTACTTAAGTATCAACGTATCAATACGGCAATGTAGAAATACTCTCCCAGTGAGCATTGTTCGGGCTATTATACGTCTAAAGCCCCGTTTTCACTGAGCAAAACTTCTGGGAGTTTTTTCAAAAATGACGGCAATTTTGAAATTCACGCCATGTGAAAACGGCCACTTATTTTGTGTCCCGGCAGTTTTGGGGGCCGAAATTTGACGGGAAAATACCTAGTATTTTTTGCTTAAAGTACCGTGACAATACAAATTTCCCTCCAGTGAAAACGCATGCCGTGAATTTGCCGTTTTTTTGACAACCAGGTGCATGAAAGGAGCCAGTTAACAGTTTAAAACATTGTATCTGGGATTGAAAACGACCTGAATGTAAAGGAATATATAGAAATAAAGTAGGTCTACAGCTTCACCTTGAATAGGGGATTGATTATTTAGGCTAGAATCGCATTGACAAACACAGCAGAAGTCTATCTTTCGTTCTCTGGTCATCCATCGTTTATGGTGTCGCGTGAAGAAGAAAAAAAAAACAGCTAATAATCTACATTAAGCCCACAAGTGCAACACGTTGCATCATGCAGCGATCCTTTCTGAACCCTCTGAGCTTGCTCATGGTTCAAACTTATTTGTATTCTATAGCCTATTTTTTATTAAACTGTCCGGTCTGGAGAACGTGATGATACGGGATGCGATGCGCTCGTAATGTTGTGATGAAAGCTGGAATCTTTACCAACTCAAAGAGCTGCATCATTAGTTAATAGTTTCTCCTCGTTGCATGATTAAAAGTGTTTTACAGAGCAGCGAGCATCGAGTCTGCATGGTCATCCATCGTTTACAGTGACGCGTGGGAAAAAAAGCTAAATCTACAAGCCCACAAGCCACAAGTGCATGGGGGGAGCGTTTCGCTGTTAAGAGCGAGATTTCCCCCAACAGGTTGCATAACGCATGAGCGATCCTTTCTGAACCTTGTGTCGTTGCATGAAGAATATTTTGTTAAATCCATTTGTAGCGTTCAGGGTGAGAGAAGAGACGCAACAAACCGAACTGGGGAGACTGTTTTTTGCAGGTCTTTCAGCCCGCGTGTGTTTTTTGCAGGTCTTTCAGTCCGTGTGTTGCCATGTCTGCTAATTATAAGCGACTCTGGGCTTGATTTCCGTACATTTGCTTGTATGTATTGATAGTGGCTGGTTGCGGTTTATTTGTTGTGAGCTTGTAGATTGGCAATTTTCAAGTAGCTGATGCGGCGATGCGTATAGTTTTAAAGTGCTTGTGTGGCTAGATAATATCACTTTTTGGGGCTTATTTTTGTACACCTGGTTGCTTATTTCTCTCGCAAAATCTGGCAACACTGGTTTTGATCCCGTCACAATGGCTTGGTGAAAACGAGCGATACCAGTATTTTTGCTGCCGATGAGGGCATGTGAAAACACCCAAAAAACTAAACTCCCGGCAAGTTATGCTAATTATAATTATTTATTTTGCCGGGAAAATTCCGGAACTGCAATGAAAACATGCCTTAAAATATATGTTAACGGCTAGGTTAATACCGGGTTATTACTGGTCTAAAAGTGACATTTTTTAGATGGTTTTAGCGTCTATATATATAGACCAGTGGTGTAAAGTATTACACTTTTGAGTTAATTGTACTTTAATTGAGTAATTCAAATTTTCAATACTTTTACTTGGAGTAGGTGGGGAAAAAAGATAGCTGATCTACAAGCTCACAATGTGTCGCACTGCAACGCTCGTAGAGCTTGTGGATAAACTATTTTCAAATAAACAACGCACAAAGAGTTACCAATGTTTCCTGTTGAGATTGGTACATTTCACCCAGGTTTTTTCATCTCACTCACTTCACTTTGTCTGCTGACCTCACTCAGCATCAAAATAAACAGAACATAAACAAAAATAAAAATAAAACAATTCACAAGAGCAAGCAGTGATCACCCAATGTAGTTTCAAATGCACTACATTGCAGGCGTGTGGAAAAATAAGAAGACACGTGTGACATGTGTGATCTGGGCAGCTTGTCCCTGGAAATGCGCCAACCTCAGCAGGAAACAATGGTACATTGGTTAAAGTGATTTTGATCCTACACCAACCAATATAGCTGGAACCCCTCCAAGGACCCCCGGGGGTCCACACACCCCACTTTGAGAACCACTGGTCAACAGCAGCTCATGTCCTTTTGAATTACAGCTATCCACAGTGTTTGTAGAAATAAATTGAGGTCGAGTGTGGCTCAGCAACCTTCACATTTGAGCATTAATGGATTTTATTATAACACTTCTTCTTTCTTTACTTCCTCTTTATGAAGGCGACAACTCTTTCAAATGCTTGCTCAACGTCACTCTGGATCTTGAATAGGAGTTGAAAAACCTTGCCGTTTCAATGGGCCATAGAATTGCACTTGTCTCTACAGTGATAGTCTCGCGTTGCCAGACAACTATTCCACAATCTCCGAATGCTATATAGAGTCTGGAACCATACCTCATGAAATCCGAGTAACTAAAAATGCTATCTAAATGACATGTATGGTACATGTATGGTTGCGACAAAAGAAGGCTAGAAACACAACCACCCTAAAGACTACAAACCATGGATTGACATCTAGACCTACTGCATATACAGTATGAAACAGAGCTGATACCTTTAAATGCATTTTGAGGAAAATAATGCTGCCATTTGTACCCTGTATAAAATGTCACAATGCGACATAGCTCTGTTTACACAATGCTGTACCCCCTCCAACTGTATGTTCCCCATTTTCAACAGTTTTTATTGTATTTGTGATACTTGCTTTGGCAATGTTAACGTATGTTTTCTCATGCCAATATAGCTCCTTTGAATTGAATTGAATTGTATGGTCATTGAGGTTAGGCAAGTGCTATGTGCTTTGGGCTAAGGTGGAGTCTGAAGAGGTGAGTCTTCAGACCACAGCGGAGGCTAGGGAGTGAGTCTACCGTTCTAAGTGTGACAGGGAGTTTATTCCAGAGTCATGGGGCATCTTTGAAATCAACCACTGTCTATTTATCACAGATCCATCTTTAATTTGACCCGGGAAAGAGTGATGCAATGACAAGAGAGGGTGATCACACTCACGATGAATAGTCGGCGAGGGCTGATACGGCAGCAGATGAAGTGGGTGGAAAGAGCCGACGTGACCATACATCCCTTCTGGCTATGGGATGGAAACGGCCCGAGAGGGAGCTAAATAATGATGCACACTGCAGAGCAGTGAGCAGTGAGTAAATATGGGGCTGGCTTTCCCCAGTCGGCAGGAATTGAAGGATAGAATGGGAATGAAGAATGAGGCCGAGTTGGGCTGTTTTTTTTCTGTTGGAATTGTTTTTACAAACAAGCAGCACAACACTGCCAAATTAGGACTTCAACCTTTAGTCTGAGAGTCTAAAACTTTACCTTTAAGGTGGTCTATATATTGGGAGCGTGTCGCTGTTACTACATCAACTTACATGTCAACTTTTTACTTTTCGACACCCGACTCTAACCCTCACCCTAACCTTAACCTCTGTGGAGTCGCTAACCCTCCCGTCGAAATGATGGGCGTTCGCAAATGTGAGATTTCCCCTATATATTTTGTTTGTTTCCTGACTGAATAGTAACTACTGCATATGGATCTGTCCATTCGAACGTTTTTTTCTCGTTTACTGAGAAAATATATAAATAAAATAGCAGGGCTGGGACTTTAACAGATTCATTTAGATTTATAAATTACAGAAAATTAACGTGAAGAATACGCATTTTAATGGCGCTTTGTGTTTGCACTATGGAACCTTTATCACTGGACGAGTTTCAGGCGTACCGATCATACCGGCGCACCAACCGACAGACAACAAACAGCAATGCACGCAATGGGAGAAGAAGACGATCAGACCACTTATTTGCTAGGCCCAGTGGATGAGAAATCTTGATTAAAAAAACTCACTTGTATACCAAAATGCATTTTTTTTGGTTCTCAGGTCAAAATAATGATATGCATTAAACATGAGATTAATTTCGATTAATTAATTACAAAGCCTCCAATTCATTCGATTTCTTTTTTATTGAGTCCCAGCCCTAATAAAAAAGATTTCCACCCAACAGCAATGATATTGTAAATGAATACAATATGACAGATGCATCAGCAATACAGAAGCAGCCTGACATGGTCCTTCATATTGTAGAGGAAAAGAAAATGACTCTGGGCAGAGACTGCACTCCGGAGCATCCTTGGATCCTGCAGCCTTGAGGGAAATCAGTGTGGAGAGCTGGAGGGAGAGACAGCAGGGGCGTCACAAGGGGGGGAGTGGGACTGAGTTACTAGGGCCCAAGGTGGAGGGACCTTTAGCTATGGAAAAATAGCAGACATACAAGCTCGCAGCGTGGCACTCGGTGCCGCGCTGCGAGCTCGTAAAGTCGTGAATAGTCGTGAAGATCATGTGTGCAAATCTTTGAATATATGTGTTTTTAAGCGAACATTTGTAACTCAAATTTTGCTTCTGGGGGGTCCCTGGAACTAAATATTTTGAGATGAGGGGTCCGTGGCCAAATACATATCATTTTGGGGGTCCTTCACATGAAAAAGTTTGAGCACCACTGATATAGAAAAAGAAGGATATAGAAATAGAAGGATTTGAAATATTCAAAGACTATCACACATGTTCACGCTTTTTCAAAAATAGCAGATCTACGAGCTCACAGCGCCGCATTCGGTGCCACGCTGTGAGCTTGTATATCTGCTATTTTTCAATAGTTAAAGCACAAAATAACACGTAATAATGCGTTCCCAGTCTAAATAGGTTAAACCCCCATCCCCCTATGAAGAACATTCGTGGGGGGCCCGCAGTGAATCCTTGTACCCAGGGCCCAGAATTTGGTGCGACAGACACCCTTGGAGACAGGGAGGCAATGTGATTCTCCACGCTCCCTCTTTAACCACCAGCTGCTGCAGTGAGACTCAGCTAGGCTTATACCTGGACCCTGTAAGGCAGCCAGGTGGGCAGCATCTTTTTCAAGGGGGCCATGGTGTCTTTGAAGTCACTATGGCCACACTGGAAACTTGAAACACACAGTGCTGGAATTGTGTTAAAACAGCACGGTAGCCTCGACTGACTGAATAGGCCAGCGATAGGCTCATGGGCTCCACTCTATATGCTATGAGGGCTGCTGGGTTCTGCGGGGGGGAAACTGGACGAGAGGGGCATTTCTGCCTGATAAACCCCATGGCCAGTCATTTGGGATCAATTGACTGCAATTAGGAAAATGTGCCTATTATGTTATTTAGTCCGGAGTTGTCCTTTAACACACAGCATCAAACATTTCAGGGGGCAGGCAACCTTTATTATCAAAAGAGCAATTTTTGGTCCCAAAAAAGATTGAAAATCTCTGTGGAGACGCAAAAAGATGTTTGCTTTATATATTAATCTGTACTTTTTTTCTGGTCTTTCAATATTACTTTTTTATTGTTTGCTAATTTCCCAAGTAAGCCAGCATGCGTTGGTGGTGACATGCATTCTTTATTTTCCTTCAATAATGAGTTTCTTATTTTTATCTGGTGTTATTACAATAGGAGAATGTAAGAATAATTTTATGACTTCTACAATAATACATTATGATTAAAAAGGAGAAAAAAAAAACAGCACACAAAGGGGCTTTGCAGATAGGCGCACACGGAAAAAAACTGATGATTACATTTAAAAAAAAAAAAGAAACCCATGATTCTCTATGATCTCATGCACACCGGCTCCAAATTTACCGTGCGGCAAGTGGCTGCGGCAGTGCGTTTTTCCTGATCAAACCCAGTTCGATTCCTGCGTCTTTTCACGTGCGGTAGAAACTCATTGACTCCTTTTATGACTCCTTTTAGGATCGCACACCAAATTCATTGCGTTTTAATAATGCAGCAAATGAAAAAAAAAAAAAAAAAAAACACAACGTGCCTGTGTGTAAAGCCCTTTATTCTTTTACATACTTCTTTGCCCAAGCAACTGGGAGCCAGGGGAGAGGGCCGAAGAGCCACATGCGGCTCTAGAGCAGCAGTATGCCTACCCCTGTTCTATTTACTTGCATAATGGTGATACTTGTTGTCATAGGCATTTACCTTACTCTCACGGGTACTCACGTGCATGTCCATGCATGTGCGGGCGTTCCAGCACACTCCTGTACACACAGGCCTTCCAACTGAAGGATGAGTGTATCTGGTGTCAAGAACGCAGCCATGCTGATATAGCAGAGGCCTGGTTGACAGCGCCAAGGGCCTCGTATTGACCGCGCAAATCCCTGACAATAGACTGAGCCTTGATCTGGCATTGACACGGCTTTACAGGTAATTACTCCTCCTCAACCTCAGCCGCAAGACCTGACTAAAGCCATGAGAGGAGGAGGAGAGGGGAAGGAAAGTCCGGAACGCAGCGGGTCTCAGAAACACAACGCAGCTCTCTGCTCATGATATGCAGTGGTGGTAAAAGTACTAAAATGTTTTTTACTTAGGTTAAAGTATCAATGCCATCCCCATCTTTCCCTCTGTTTCCTCTCTCTCTCCACTATACATAAAGATCTTTAAATATCTAAATATCTTAAAGACCATGTGTCAGGCCCAGAAAATGTACATTATGATGCAGTAGGTCACGTGGTTTTTCTACAAACGGTCTGAAAACGGGTATCGGGATCGTATCACAGATTGATTGCGTAGTAGTGAATGTTTACGGGGACGCGCGCATTGAAAATAGTCGATTTACAAACGCACAACGCGCAGTGATTTTGTAGCTCTGTCACCACACTTGTTTGTTGAAGACTTGTAACATTTTTAGCTGTAAATATGCCATGAAGTTGCAGAATCTTTTAAATCTTTTCACCACAGTCAGCTTTCTGTGGCGTAGATTCAGAATATGATATGCCCGCTTAACTCCGCCCCCTCCCTCCACAACAACGGATAACCACAGAGATGTCCTGAAATGCAATACATTAATTTGATTGGCTTATAACACTATTCCCAAAGTGACATCATCAATCAGATTAGCTAATCTGATTTCTCCTTTTTTTTAATGACATACGGTCTTTAAAAAAAAAGAAAGACATAGCAAATCTACAAGCTCACAACGTGTTGCATTGCGACACGTTGCGAGTTTGTAGGTAATTTCGCCAAATTGTTAAAATTGCCAAGTGCATGACATACACAGAATAGGGTCGCTAGGGGTTCATAGGATGGAAGTCCAAATTGAATCTACCTACACATCCTGCAGACCTATCATTTGACAGGAAATCTGTTGGAAAAACTGCATGGCATAAGTCCCATAAGCACAGGCTTCAAAACGTTAAAGATTCTGACAGGACTAAAATCCATTTTTCTCTTGGAACCAGTTTCCATGCAGTCTTTCCAATCTTTTCTTTTTTTAATCTCTTGGAAGGAGTTGCACATGGGACCGAGCCGGGCCGTATGAAACTGTCATTTCGCGTTTCCTTTGGCTCTCCTCCGCAAAAATCTCTAAATCTAATAAACGTAAACAAAAACATAACGCGGGGCGCACATTTCTCTCTGAGGTCTAGATGGGACGTCTTGATATTTCTGTCGACCACAGGAGAACGGATAGTTCCCACTGGCTCCATTCTTATGGATTGATTGTGACAACACCCCAGAGGGTTTGTTGAAGGGGGGGAGACCATTATTTTTGGAGAACTGCCGCAATAAAAGCCTTTGACGAGAATTCTTCTTTATAGCTTTCGACTGCAAACGCCGCTCTCGAACCAGCGGTGGACAACTAAAGTACATTTACTTGAGTACTGTAATTTAGTATTCTTTTTTGGAGTATTTCAGTATGGGGGTCAGGCCTGGAATTTCATCATTTTAGGGGCAAGGACACTTGGCATTTGGTATTATAAATGATGGCATTTACAATCTGATCCATGCTCAGCCCTGCACCAATCAAAGTCACTGGATTGGTTAAAAGATGGGGACTCAGGCAGTCACTGGTGTCTACATGACAAGAAAGAGACACTGGTGTCTACTGTCTACATGTTGACAAGAAAGAGACAGAGGAGAAAGTGGTACAGTTAGCTGGGGCATTAAGGCCACTGTGGCCTCAAGTCATGCCATTAGTTTGAGGGGCACAAGGCCAAACTGAGGGGCAACGGCGGCCATGGCCTCCATGAAATTCCTGCCCTGATGGGGGGGGGGTTAATAAAATCACACCCAATGTGAATGAGCGGTGGTTTAGGCTGCTCAACAGCGCCACTTGAGGGTAGGTCAGCCAGTGGAATTGCAGCTGATGATGCCATACTCATGCATAATAGACGGACACATGAACAGACAGACATACACACTCGGTCAAATGTTGGATCGTTAGCGCACTGCAAAAAAAGAGAAAACAGATAAATGACGTGTACTTGTTGTCGACTCGATTTTCAAGATTGCATGTTTCGAGTATACCGAGCCTTTCATTAGTGTTCCTAGAGACCAGTTGTTCTACAAGCTAATCAGTTCATTCATTAGTCTGATGCTAAAATCCATAAGCCCTGCATGCAGCAGTGTTCATTTTGATGAAGTTTTAGTCATAGTCTTATGAACCAGTAAGACTCCCTAATCAGGAGATAAGCGACCGTAGGTGGCTTATCTCCACAAATAGGGCAAAAATGTGTTTTTCCAAAATCTTCCTGATCCATGTTGATGACATGAGTGTAGACATGCTGTGTAGTGATATTCGTGATTTTAGGGCAAAAACTGTAGGAGCAGTGTCCAAAAATGTGTTTTAAAAATCGGCCTGAAGGTGGCGCTAGAATAGGGCCCTGTGAGAAATGAGGGGTGGGGTCTCCGCGTTGCCTTGGCGGACGAATAGGTACCGGCCCCGGCTCTCCCGGACGCTCCTAGCCCGAGTTACGGCATTTTATGTGCGCTGCAGTGGCAGGGGGTCCTCCACTGGGGGCGCCACCACTTTTGCATCCGTTATGGAGCACCAGGAGTCGGTGGTCCCCGGGAATTCCCCGCGAGCAGCCCCGTTGGGGTGGTCATTTGGTCATTTTTGCACATTTGGTCATTTTTTACATCTGGGGGTCCCCCAGGGACCTGCGGGTCCCTGGGGCTCCGGGGGTCCTTGGAGGTTGTAGTTTGGCAGGCAAGGAGTGTGTGTGTAAAATCTGGCATGGATCGGGTCAACGGGTGCGGAAATATAAGCAGGGAAAAAGTGTGACGTGTGACGTGTGAGCACATTTGGTCATTTTTTACATCTGGGGGTCCCCCAGGGACCTGGGGGTCCCTGGGGGACCTGGGGGTCCCTGGGGCTCCGGGGGTCCTTGGAGGTTGTAGTGTGGCAGTCAAGGAGTGTGTGTGCAAAATTTGGCATGGATGGGGGCAACGGTTGTGGAGATATGAGCAGGGCAAAAGTGTGACGGACTCACTGACTCACTCACTCACTCACAGACAGCCGGTGGAGGTTTTGGTAGTAAATGCGACCTACGGTCGCAAAAATTAGTTTTAGTCATGTTTCTTGCTGAAAATAGCCGATCTACCAGCTCACAACTCGCCGCGACACGTTGTGAGCTTGTAGATCTGCTATTTTCAGAGTGCAACACCCAAGCGCAAAAAAAACCTAACCAGACTTGTCTCTTAGTTCTAATGGATCTCTTAATTCTATTCCCCACTTGCCCAATGGTTAGAGGGGGGAGGGGCGGGCGCGCCGAGGCGTTCACTGTACTTCCGGTTCATCCACAGACAGTGTCGTGTTGTCATTATTCTCCGTTAGATAAAAATGCTTTCTTTTCACCTTTTTCTACTTTTATCACTTCTCAAAATACGTTTTATTTGGATGCTTCATCTTTTTACCGTTTTTTTTTGTTAGTGTTGTCATCGGTTTTTATTTATAAAGGGAAACAGGTCGCTTATCTCCCGATTAGGGAGTCTTACTGGTATACTTCTATGGGAATACATTAAAGCTGAAAACAAATATATAGCAGCATAATGAATTACAATTCTTCTTATTGATGGACATTTATTGCAGACCGTGATGACCTGAAAGGGTGAGGAAGAAAGTGTTATTTTTTTCCACTGTGAACAATTTAGTTATGTTTAACTTTATACTTTGTTGTGAAATATGACTTAAATGGGTCTTTGAATGAGCCATCTGGCTCAATTAGCAGCCCATATGGAAATCATGTTAGCATAACTCAGAGTGTACAAATGGAACCAAATGATCATTTGTACAGTTACATACCCCTAAGGGTCCATTTGGTTCCTAACTATAATTTAGCTGGGGACCCCCTGGAACTCCCTGGGGGTCCCCGGACCCCACTTAGAGAACCAACAGTCTATAGCTGATGATGTAGCCTATTATAGACGGAGCTAAGATGCTAATGAGGCTAGCGTTAATATTAAACTTTCTTTACATCAAATAAAGACCCCGGCCCAAACACTAAAAGACACTACTGCTAAGCACAATTAACAAACGTTTTATTAGATAGATTGCTGTATTTTATTATAATAATAGCGTTATCTTACCTCTCTCTGTCTGCTCTGCTGTGTGAAGACTGTAGCATACATATCTTGTTTCCCTTTATAAATAAAAAACGATGAGAACACTAACAAAAAAAATGAACGGTAAAAAGATGAAGCATCCAAATAAAACGTATTTTGAGAAGTGATAAAAGTAGAAAAAGGTGAAAAGAAAGCATTTTTATCTAACGGAGAATAATGACAACACGACACTGTCTGTGGATGAACCGGAAGTACAGTGAACGCCTCGGCGCGCCCGCCCCTCCCCCCTCTAACCATTGGGCAAGTGGACCATACTATAGTCCCTACATAACATTTTAGACTAGACTAGACTTAAGTACTGGTACTAATACTGGCAATTGGAAATGCTCCAGTAAAGTATAAGTACCTCAAAACTGTACTTAAGTACTGTAACTGTACTTAGTTATATACTTTACACGAATGCATGCAGGCATGTGGGCCCCTGTCAGGGCCTGTCCAGGTACACTATTCAGGCCATAGGCTGCTGCATCTACTGCCCCCTCCACACCCCCCACCCGCCCCCAGCTCCAACCACCACCCACGAGACCCCACCACTCTCATCCAACAGGAGGCCTTGATTACCAGCAAACCAGATAGCATGGGGGGCTTGGGGATGGGGGAGTGCATGAGTCTGAAAGACAGCAACGCACACACACACACACACACACGCACGCACACGCACGCACACGCACGCGCGCACACGCACACACAGATGAAGTGCCGGTAATGAACCTCTCCTCTCCAGCCAGCGACTCCCACGGTTGTCCCAATCCTGGAGCTGTCCAATAGCTCAGCTCTGCAGTCTGATCACTTCCCCGCTCCCCGCCACCTAATGGCTCCTCTGGGGCTCCTTCTGCCCCCAGACCTTCATGCAGGGACGTGCTGGCCATTGGGAAAAGCGGGACAACTCCCGAACGGCCGCTTCATTCCCGGCCGGTCCAGGCCGGCCATTAGGAAAAAATTAAACTGTTTGCACAAAATTAAAAATTAAACTGTTTGCACAAAAGTAGTGAAAACAGCCGATCTACAAGTACACAACGCCTCGCGGTGCGAGGCGTTGTGTGCTTGTAGATCGGCTGTTTTCACTAGTTTAAATCATTTTTAAAATGATAAATACAAAACAAACGGTTTTGGACATATAAGGTTTCCACCCGACAACGACGAAATATAACTCATGTAATTGGCCCACTGGCTTGTCACTTGTCACAAATCTTTGAGTATCAGCAGCGCCATAGAGAGAGATCTCTCTCTATAGCGTGCAATGAGGGCCTCTTCAACTCTTTTTCCCGGGCTGAATCAGGGGCCCAGCACGTCCCTGCCTTCATGCTTTTCCTGGCCTGGCTTGCTGCTGCTGCCGCCTCTCTCTTCTCTCTAGAGGTGGGACGTTCGCCAACGAATCGGAGTCTTTTGAACGGCTCTTTGAAATGAACGACGGGATCCGGTTCGCAGTATAGAGAACAGTTCCTTTTTTTTTTTTTTTTTTAAGAGGGGAGTACATTATTTACTTGCATAGTATTTCTACATTGCAGGGTTGATACTTTTACTTTAAAAAAACTAAAAGTATTAACCCTCTAAGGCCCACTGTTGTAATATTACAACGTTTGTATTTTATCCAAAAAAAGGTCTAAATCATTTTATTTTAGCTCCCCCTACCACTTAATCATCACCATTGGATTCTATTGTTTAGTATTACAATGCCATTGGCCACAATATTTGCATATAAATACCCCCCACAGGGGCTGACATTCACACCCGCCACACCCGCTGACATTCCAGAGTTTTGACGAACAACATCTCACTTTTTCATGGAAGCTATTCCTCACAAAAACATAAGTAAAATGCCTGTACAATTTTTTTGGGTGATCATTAGAATGTCTAGAACATGTACATATGTTATTATTGTGAAAAATATCCCCCATATGTAAATTAGAGCATGATTTATGATTTATGATTTATGGCTATAAAACCTTACAAAAACATTTTTTTGAAAAAAACATTACATTTTCCTGTGATTAGGACTCCTACAACACCATCTGATTTTTTTCAATTTTTTATTTCAAGTATTTCTATATTTGGGCCTTAGAGGGTTAACAGTTCTACTGCCAGATTTATTATTTATTTATTTGGGGCTGGTGCCAGCAAAAAGCAGCTTACCTTTGCGATGTTATAGAAAATTATCTATTGATTCTTTCCAAACTAATTCATTTTACAATGGACACTCATATGTGTAGCCTACTTTAGCCAAACTGGCGGCAGAGGGAAGCCTTATGCAAATAATTAATGTGAATTGGGCCGCTCCGCATTCAGAGCATAGAAATGCATTTTCTAGATCAGATCCACAGAAAACAGCCAGGAAGTGATTTGGGACTCCATTATTGCTAACGTGCGGTGGATTTTTGAGAGCAGCGTTACGGGAGATGTTTTTGCTGTACACGGCGGCGCGACCCCTCATCAGCTTACAGTCATCAGACAAGGTAAAAAGAACGAGCCGTATTGGCAGCGCGCTTGGTTCAAAATTGGGGCGAGCGGGAACGTCCGAAGCAGTAGTTCAAAATTGGGGCGAGCGGGAACGTCCGAAGCAGTAAAAGAGTTAACACTGCAATGTAGAAATACTCTGCAACAAGTAGAAGTTTGGAATTAGAATGTACTTGAGTAAAAGTACAAGTGTATTGGTATCAAAATGTAACAAAAGTACCAATAGTAGAACATGCTCATTATGCAGAATTGTGCGACACATTGTGAGCTTTGTAGATTGGCTATTTTCAAACGGCGTGAATGTATATATGGCCAAAATTTAGGGTTGAATTGATTTGTAATTATTATCAAAATCTACCAAGTAACTAGTAACTAAAATGAGCCAGTCTTTTGAACGGCTCTTTGAAAGTAACGAATCCCAGAGATCCAGCTCACTTCAAAGAGACATAAATCCCATCTCTACTCTTCTCTCTCTCTCTCTCTTTCTCTCTCCCTCTATTTTTCTCTCTTCGCCCTTCGCTGCCTTCCCTCCACCTCACCGCGATGGACATGGAATAGATCTGCTGTGATGCTCGAGTGGGAGGGAGATCTTTGGGGGGGAGGGAAGGGGGGGGGGGGGTTTCATTGATTACCTCCCTCCCTCGGTTGACCGAAAGCTTATTGGCTCGAACTGAGAGAGCGGGAGAGAGGGGGGGACGGACGGACCAGAAAGTCTTGGTCCGATAATCAATTTCATTATCACTTTGATTTGGTTTCTGCTGCATTGCATACTGGGGGGGGGGGGGGGGGGGGGGATGAGGTGGTGATGAAATGGCAGTGTTTCGCACAACCCTCTCAACCCGTGGGTAGATCAGCTATTTTCAGCATGCAACATGTCATACAATGAAATCTAAGTCAGGCTTTACTTGGGAGACGTCACGTGTGTTAAGGCCTGTCCACAGCATCTCCGAAATGTTCGGTGAGTTGGACTTTCCGACGTGCAAATCTCCGAACTCTCATTCGGTGTAATGCTTTTCAGAAGTCGCGAGTGACGTCATTTTGAGTCCGAACCAGACCTTTTGACCGAAAAGGGCGGTTTCCGTCAAAGTATGGACAGGCCTTTACTGTTGAACGAGGAGGCGAGAAGCCAAGGTGCGTTCGAGCGGCGCGATAACATACAAAGTGAATGCAAAGACAAGACGACGCGCGACCGGGCGCAGCTCGAACGAGCGCTGTTCACAAACGCCAGAATGAACGAGATCACAATAACGTTCATCAAGCGGAAACAGTATGTGCAGTTCACGTTCGCCCAAAATATGAACAAGTTCATGAACGAGCGCTAAGGCAATACACTGCATACTACAGCGTCACACATCAGGCATCAGAAGTAGGCCTATCAGATCCAAAAGTAGTGCACTCTAACGGCAAGAAGCGACCGTCAGGATCAGTGGCGTCAGTTCAGCAAAAGCTAGGTTATGGCAAAGATGGAGTCCTCATGGAAAAGAGGCGTTACGCTTTGTATACACGGTTCTATTGTGAAATAGCAGATCTACATGCTCACAACGCCTCGCGCTGTGAGGTGTAGTGAGCATGTATATCGGCTATTTTAACAATGTCTGAAAAAAACTATCGTTTTTGAATTTATTTACACAGGTTTCTACGGTTTCTTGGGCTGGATATAGCAGCCTGGAATGGTTATTCAAGTGCAGCTAAACTTAGCATGTTAGTAAACGTGCCACAATTAGCCAGTAGCTATGCCCCTCCCTAAAAGCTTTTGTCCAATGCTAGCTTAGCAACCAGCAGCTTGCCAAGGCTGTTGCCAAGGCAAACCTTGGCAAGCAGGAAGTTTAGGCAGGGTATGGCAGCTGCATACCCCTGCCATACCAATTGACGCCCCTGGTCTGGATGTAAACAACAGAGCTTCTAAATATGGCGCACACACACATACAGAAGGACACACTCACACACAGACCCATGTGAGAGCCAATCAGCGACGTGCCACATGTGAGAGCCAATCAGTGACGTGCCACATGCGAGAGGCAATCAGCGACGCGTGAGTGAGTGTTAACACCATAGCGTGACTCACGGACGGACATGAGGTGTATGTGTAACTGTGACTTGATGGTTGCAACAAGCTTTTAACAGTTTTGAACATAGTCCACCCGACAAGTCAAGTCAATTTATTTATAGAGCACTTTTAAAAAAACATGCACGAGGGTCGACCAAAGTGCTGTACAGGCAAAGGAATAAACAAGTACACAAAAAGACAATGCGATTCCACGTGTTGCTTAGTTTTAGCTGAGTGGTGCAATGATACTGTATCCCATTTCAGTTCAAATATCATGCTCGCATTCGCAATTCCATTATTTCATCAGATGTCAGGTTACAGTTTTTTTTTTACAAAACCCAGCCGAACGAAAGTAATTGTCCTGCTTGTCAGGAGAAATCTCTTTAACACAATGCGAAACAGTTGAACCTCGCGAGACAGTTCCGCCGTGCTCATTAAACATACATTTGCTCGTGAGAAGGAAATGTCAAAAGGGGTCAAACGGTGGTATTTGGAGAATAAAAGCCGAAAAGGAATTAAGATGCATCATTTTCGGGGGGGAAGCGCCACGTTATTATGATGCAAAACAGCACGTGCAGCATTAAGGTCTAAAATGCCAGCGCTGTCATAATGACATGCTGCGCAAGCGTATCTCTCACCCAAATGTCAACGCTGAGACCTTGCATACAGAATGATTACTGCCTTCTCATTTTCCTAAAAGAAATCAACAGCCAGAATGAACTATTAAGGTTGTCGCCACTCAAACCCCCCCCTGAGAAAAGTATGACTTACTAAAGACACAACATAGACATTTGTGTTTCACACTATAGTATATGCTGTCTGGGATTGTTATGCTGTCTGGGGGAGACTGCAGATCGAGTTTTCTTTTTTTTTTGCTCGTGACCCACAAATACATTAGACGTTTGCCCGGGACCCACCCCAGACTCACTCCCTAGCTTCCACCGTGGACTGAAGACTCACCTCTTCAGACTCCACCTAAACCCATAGCACTACTGTGACGCTCCCTCTTCCCTCAATGACCATACATGAAGCTAGATAGCATTTTTAGGTTTTAGAGGTTTTTACGTGGTCTACTTATGTTATTGTTCTTTTTTTTTTTTTTTTTTTTTTCTAGATTGATATTCCTATGCATTTGTTATATTGTTGTTAATTACTGACATATTATCTTGCTTATTATAGTGATGTGTATTACCTGCTTATTGTAAATTGCTTTGGATTGAAAATGTCTGCTAAATGCCTAAACTGTAAAATGACCCAAAGTAGTGAAAATATAACATAATATTTTCTCAAACATTTGTTTTCTAATTTATGGATATTTTTTTCATGCTATTTTTGGTGCAAATGTTGAAAATGTTTTGAAAATAATAATTTAAAACACAATGTAGGAAACAAAAAATTAAGGGACCCATAAAAATATAAAGACACGCTTTAGAAGACCTTAACGCTAGAATGAGGACGACCACGATTGACCCAAAAGGTAATCATCTCTTTGGGACACAGCCTACAGCAGGGGTCTTCAACAGGTGGTCCGCGACCCTTAGGGGGTCCGCGGAGGTACTGCAGGGGGTCCGCGAAATTATTGCTTTAAAAAAAAAAAAAAAAAAGTTCAAAAAATGTTTTTTTTTCTTTTTTTTCTTTTTTTTTGCCATTTTTCACATTTATGTTAAAAATAAATAATGATTCTATCCATTTTGAATAGCATGAATACATGATTACTATGCAATTGACAGATTGTTGATATTATTGACAATGGTTCTCAGTTAATAAGTAGTATGTTTAGAAATGGTAGTGGTACGGCCCACCCTGCTCGCTGTAACTTAAGTTTAAAATAAAAACATTATGTCGTAGCCCCGACCCCCCCACCCTACGAGGTGGTAGGGGGTCCCTGCTCCATCTCCCCATCAGTTTGGGGGTCCCCGGCCTGAAAACGTTGAAGACCCCTGGCCTACAGTATATACTGGGTGATTCCCACCAAAGTTTTGAGTAAACCCACCCATCCGTGTATCTGCTAAACACCGTCAGACACTGGAAAACAGATGGCTGTGGCTGATTGAAGCAGCCTAATGTCCTCAGACTGGCCATAACAAAGTCAAGGAGCCGTGACGGAAACAGGCTCCCAGTGCCATGTTATCAGCTGCCGGATGCAGCCAACAAGGTACTGTACCTGTTTGAGGAGTTCAGGCTGGGATCCAGCTCATCTGGGCCAATTTAGGATCCCCTAAATCAGGGGTTTTCAAACTTTTTTGACTCAGGGCACCCCTGTAAAGAACTTTTTCATCCAGGGCACCCAAGAATTACTCTGTTCATTTTTAGAATCTTATATCATATTGGAGAAATATCCGTTTCCATCAGAAGAACTAACTGAAAATAATGTTATACTTGACGTTTAACCACTTGAACCCCAGCATGCCTATTCTGGGGGAAAGTTCACCAAAATAGCCCGATCTACAAGCTCACAATGTGTCACGATGTGTCACAACGTGACGCGTTGTGAGCTTGTAGATCGGCAATTTTTTTTTTCTTTTGGAAAAAGAACTCAGCAAATCAGGTCTGTTTTACAAAGCATAGTGAAGTGATATTGATGTAATGATATTGGTGAATTCCGAATATTTTCAAATGAACTCGCGGCACCCCTGGACTGGCATCACGGCACCCCAGTGTACCCGCAGTCACCCACTTTGAAAATCCCTGCCCTAAATGCTCATTGCAAAAATAGGGCCCAATAAGCCCATTCCCAAGATGCACTGTGATCTTTCATGGGCAGATGTGACTTATGGAGGCTATTGTGTTACTGTAAATAGAAATAAAGAAATCGACTGCTTATTGTGTCTAAAGAGACATGTTTAGCCACTTGCATGCCCCCATTCACTTAAATCAAAATCGTTCAAATTGCAAAAACAGATTGAAAGCAGTATTTGAAAACATTCTAACAATTACTTTTCTGTTCTGTAATTACAATCTAAAATGTGAACCCTAGTTGTAAAAAAAAAAAAAAAAGTTGCCCTCTAAGTATTATATTATCATGAGGTTGCTTTTGGCCCTACTCTTATCTCCGGCACCGTTGCCCCTATCCATGCCAAACTTTGTACGCACACTCGTTGGCTGCCAAACCACAACCTCTGCCCCTGATTTCTCACATGCCCCTCTTCTAGCGCCACCATGAGGTTACATGCGACCTGACAGTCGCTTGTTATGTTTGTTACTTGAGTATACTTGTATTTTTGGATACTTACAACTTGCACTCCACTACATTTCAAAGACAAAATATTGTACTGTTTTCAATACTTTATGGTCCAATTTATTTTACTAGAAGAGCGTCTAGTCGGCGACCTGGCCAACTCGGAACAATGTAAATAGGGAATGAATGCCCCGCCCTTTAGGACCCGTTTTGACCATCTGTCTGCCTGTGTCCATTTAGGCCCATATATGGAGATATCTGTATCTGTCTGTCTGTCTGTCGGCGTCCATTTTATGTCCATATATGGAGATCACTGCAGTTATAGTTCTGGGTCCATTTTATGCCCAGATATGGAGATATCTGTCTATCTGCGTCCATTCTATGCCCATATATGGAGTATCTGTCTGTGCCTCCAACTGTGTTGCAGACACAGTGCCGGTTCCCCCTTTAATGCAAACCTCACACCTGTTGTCATAGGACCCGTTTTGAACATCTGTTTGCCTGTGTCCATTTATGCCCATATATGGAGATATCTGTATCTGTCTGTCTGCGTCCATTTTATGCCCATATATGGAGATCTTTGACCATCTGTTTGCATCTGTCCATTTATGTCCATATATGGAGATATCTGTATCTGTCTGTCTGCAATCCATTTTATGCCCATATATGGGGGCATTCATTTTATGCCCATATATGGAGAACGCGCGTGCCCGTGGGACGAACGGTTCTCGAGATACGCGGATTACATACATACATACACACTCACAGAGATTTTTTGTTGACTCATGTGGCGTACGTGATGTCAGAGCCTTTTATGAAGTGATGTCACAATGAGTCAGAGCTTTCGCCGATTTCCTCCGGAACAGCCTGATGTCAACAATCAACCCCGCATAAGGAGATTCCGAACGTTTCGCGCCGGTTCGGGAAAACCGCGCGTCGGGTCGGGTCGAGACCCGGCACTGCACTCCGTGCCGCGCCGGGGAACGCGCGTGCCGAATCTGAAGCCGGTGGGACGAACGGTTCTCGAGATACGCGGATTACAGACACACAGACAGACAGACAGACACGCAGAGACTTCTCGCATTTATAGATAGATAATTGATGTTAAAGCAGGGTATGCTGTAGGAGGGGCTTGTGATCATAGGCTTGTGATGATTCTTCTTTGTGTGCTTTATTGTCAATGTCCCAAGTATCCCTGCGGTTGCACGTGACCTTTGGCAGCCAATAGCATTCCAATTGGGTATCAGTAAACAATGATGGTGACACCCACAAGGGCAAAAAAAAAGCTTCATTTTCACAGCATAGAAACCAATGGGTTCCCAGCCACTGTCCATATTTTTTACAGTCTATGTTCCCGACCCAAAAAGTGGTCTAAAACGCAATAGAACAATGCAATGATATACAATAGAAATTGTAGCTTACTTTGTAATCCAACATACTTTTGGATACTTAGAGGAGCAGTCCACCCGTGTTCAACCCATGTTCATCTGTAACTGGTAACAATATGGTAATTGTGTAGGCTATACAGTGTGTGCGTTGCTGCTCGCTAGCGAGCCTGGCTCTTTAGCTGACTGGTAACGTACCGTACATGTCATCGGATATCGGGGTCCTGGGTTCGCCTCCGGGCCGAGGCTACATTGGTGACAGCGGTACAAATAGGTACTGTCGGGTGCTCCGTCAGTTCCTCGGTCGTTGGAGACCTTAAGCCTGGTAGTCGAAGACAGTCCCCCCATGAGTCGCGCTCGGACCCCCCAGTTTCAGTCGAGCTTAGCCCAGCGCGTGGTCGCGCTTCCAGGTAGAGATGACGACTGTAGGCTATACGGTGTGTGTGTGCGTTGCTGCTCGCTAGCGAGCCTGGCTCTTCGGCTGACTGGTAATGTACTATGCTATCGGATATCGGGGCAACTGCATTTTAACTCACCCGATGTCCACGACGAGCCCACACGTCAAATTCCTTTTCGCCGCCAAGTGCCGTCGCCGAGATTGATGAGACTTCAGGCTAAACCATTGCGTGCGGTCTGCAGCACCTGCGAAGCACAAATAGAATGAACAAATATATTATTATGGAATGTGAATAGAAGTATAGATATATATTTATCTTGGCATTGAGGCTCTGCTACATTTAGATACATATAGGCCCTATAACTAGTAAGAGGCCTCGCTGCGCTCACATGTGACCCCGCCCTAGGTTGCGCCAATTCTAGGCCATCTGGCCAGTGATGCATATCGGACCAGTTACCCATATATGGAGTCCCCTGGTACCCATATATGGAGATGCATGTACTGTATATGGAGATATGCTTTGAGAGCCCAGACATGCTTACTCAGTTATTCGTTACCCTTATATATGGTTATATATGGGCATAAAAGGGATTCTGTTAGTGTGACATCACAGTGAAGCCAGAGCGTGATGTCAGAGAGATTCACGAGATTCACGTTACAAGGAAGCTGAACAATATCTGATCTATTTATCAATGTTTTCACAGAGGCAAGAAGCGCCTCTGTGAGCGTGGTGTTATTTTCTTTCCATTTCATTCATTTTCTTCTCTCTAGTTTGGCAGATTTACGAACGGGGAGGCGGGGGGAAAGGGTCAATGTACTTGAAGCGATGTGTGGAAGATAGGCACGCTTATGACATATGGGTCTTGCATAACACTGTATACACCCACATGTGCCTGTTTGTAACCTCTCGAGTATATTCTGCCTGAACTAACCTTGCAAGCTACGTACAGTATCATTAGTGGAGAGATATTTGACCACACTTTGACTAAAGTACTGAGGTTGAGAACTTCGTACACCACTGGATATAAAGCTCGAGCTAGCTGCTATTGCCTCAATAAATTAGGAAACACCTGTCATTGTAAACAGCTGTTCACAATGCCACCCCCCCAACCCCTTTCAGAAAGACGAATCAGCACTTTACTCTAATTGACCCAGCAGGGGCAATGCATTGCTTTTTGATGCCACGGAAGCATCCATGATGGCGATGTTGGCACGTCTTTGAAGGCAGAGCTCTTATTATTTTTTTTTAAAGAACTGATGGCAGTCACAGGTGATGCCCAGTCGGGGGTATATCATCCGAGCGCTTTGAAGTCTCCCTCCACCGCATGCAACATGAAAAGACAATCTATTAGCATAATCAGATACATTTTAATGGAGTCAGAGAGGCAGAGGGGGGGGGGGGGGGGGGGGGGGGGCTCAATCAAACAGGAGTCAGGACTGTGTGTCAACCCAATTTATCTCTGATGACTGAGTCGCAAATTAAATTGATAGTGGCGTGAAAGAGAGAGAGAGGAGTCTTGGATTATGGAGAATTTCATTAACAATCACGTAAAACCGTGGGAAGGCTTCAGGGTATACGTTTCTGAAAAGACCAATTAGCATAAAATAGGCCAAAAAATTAAAGAAGAAAAAAAAGGAAAATATGTGAAATTTCAGAGGACAGGTTGACATTTTCACGATGCAATTTTCATGCCCTGGAGCAAAATTACTTTCTTTCTTTTATGTCTGTATTTTTTTTTCTCGCACAAAATGTTACGTACTCATAACCCAGTCAAACGTTTGACCTTTTCAAAGTTAATTAATATTTAGGCGTAATAGCTGGCTTGCTCTCAGAGTTGCAGTTGTAGAATCTGGAAACCGGTGTTCGAGTGAACGTTTGCTTTGGGAAAATACCAGGCAAGAGGAAATTCATCCACTGGCACTTAAACTAGGCCGACTATGTTGATTAGGTTATAGCCTTAATTAATTTCGAGCGTGAACTGCCATAAGTAAAACATAGTCAGTCATGTGGGATTGCTTTGAAAATTAAATAATTTCAATTACGGATGCAAAAAAAAAGAAAACATCCTTAACCCTTTGAAACCAGGGAAGCGTCTGTGTCATTATAGATTGAAGCGTTAGCAATTCAAAAATAGAAGATATACAAGCTCATAAAAATGGCTCTCCTCAATGTGAGAGCTCTCAACACCAAGGAACTCCTGATACGCGACCTCATCACGGACAACTCACTTGACTTTTTATCCCTCACTGAGACTTGGCAAAAGCCAAATGATTTCTCCCAGCTCAACGCAGCCATCCCACAGGACTTTACATATTATAGTGAACCCCGCTCCTCTGGGAAGAAGAGGGGGGGTGGTCTTGCAGTTCTCTACCGCAAAAACATAAAATTTACTACAGTTAAGGTCCCACATTTCTCCTCTTTCGAATCTCTGGCTGTTCAACTGACTGGTCCAAAACCCACTATCATTGTTACCATCTATAGGCCACCTAAACCATCTGCTGTATTTTTAACCGAATTCTCATCATTACTAACATCCATATGTGCACTGTCCCCTACTGTAATTCTGATGGGCGATTTTAATATTCACGTCGATAACACATCCAACACATTTGCTAAAGATTTCACTTCACTCCTGGACTGCCTTGACATCACACAATACGTTAACTTCCCAACACATAACAAAGGCCATACTCTAGACTTAATCTGCTGTACTGGTATCACTCCCTGTAACCTCATCCCTGTCACTTTTATCCACTCTGACCATAAAATAATTACTTTTGAAATTCTTATCCCACTAACCAAAACCAAACAACAACGGACCATCTCTTTCAGAAACATTAAACACATAAATCCCTCTGATCTCACCGCCCTAATTAACTCCTATTCCAGCCCCCCCCCATCGTCCTCTCCTGCTGACCTGGTAACTCACTACAATGACTGTCTCTCCTCAGCCCTCGAAACCCTGGCCCCCATGAAAACCCGCACCGTTTCCTTCACTCACACTGCCCCCTGGTTCACCCCCGAGCTCCGCCTGCTAAAAGCCACTGGACGGCGTCTTGAGCGTCTACGCAATAAAACTGGTCTATCAATCCACACCCAAATCTACACTGAACACCTCCACCATTACAAGAACGCCCTCTCCAACGCAAAAAACTCATATTACTCCACCCTCATAAACAATGGGAAAGGCAACACCAGAGCCCTCTTCTCCACAGTCAGTCACCTACTCCAGCCCCCTAGAGCCCCCCCCTCTCACACCTGCACAGCCTTTCTCCAATTCTTCACCACCAAAATCACCACCATCCACCAACAGTTGGCCTCATCAAACACCCCATCAGTCGACCCATCCTGGATGAATCCTGTTGACCAACCACTTCCCAGTCCCCTCTCCAACTTCACCCCCACCTCAGAATCCACCATCTCTGAGCTCATCCATAAATCTAAATCCACCACCTGTCAACTAGACCCCCTTCCTACTACCCTCGTCAAAGCCTGCCTCCCATCCATTTCCCCTATAATAACTAACATAATCAACGCCTCCCTCACTTCCGGATCAGTCCCCCCCGCTCTTAAAATGGCCGCAATCACCCCCATCATTAAAAAACCCGGCGCCGACCCAACTGACCTGAACCACTACCGCCCCATCTCCAACCTCCCCTTCATCTCTAAATCCCTCGAGCGAGTGGTCGCCACCCAACTCCAGTCACACCTCAACTCCAACAACCTCTATGAACCCTTTCAATCCGGTTTCCGCCCCCACCATAGCACCGAAACAGCCCTGGCAAAAATCACGAACGACCTCCTCCGTGCAGCTGATTCTGGACTACTCACCATTCTCATTCTCCTCGACCTCTCGGCTGCCTTTGACACCATCTCCCACCCACTACTCCTGGAGCGCCTGGCTAACATAGGGATCACGGGTGTTGCACTCTCCTGGTTTGAGTCCTATCTCACGGACAGACAACAGTTTGTCCAGCTGGGGGAGCACAGATCTGGGTTTTCGTCGGTTTCACTGGGTGTTCCCCAAGGGTCAGTACTGGGTCCACTCTTATTTATCATCTATCTCCTCCCCCTGGGTAAAATCCTCCGTCACCATGGTGTCCAATTCCACTGTTACGCGGATGACACTCAAATCTACATCTCCACCAAACCCTCCACCACCCTCCCTCCCCCCTCCCTCACTGCATGTCTCCAGGACATCCGGAGCTGGATGAGCAGGAACTTTTTAAAGTTAAATGCCAGTAAAACCGAGGCCCTGCTCATCGGCTCCAAAAACACACTGTCCAACTTCACCACCGTCCCCAACATCACCATTGATAACTTCCCTGTTCCGTTCTCCCCCCAAGTTAAGAGCCTCGGCGTCATCCTAGATAGCACCCTTTCTTTTGCACCCCACATAAATAACATCACTCGGTCTGCCTTCTTTCACATCCGTAACATCTCCAGACTCCGCCCATCACTGTCCCAATCCAGCACTGAAATCCTCACTAATGCTCTTGTCACATCCCGCATCGATTACTGTAACTCACTTCTCTCTGGCCTACCCACCACACTACTCCATAAACTTCAAATCATTCAGAATTCAGCTGCACGGATCATCACCCGTACCAAACTATCCGCCCACATTACCCCCATCCTCATCCAACTCCACTGGCTCCCCATTCCCTACCGTATCGACTACAAAAACCTCCTCCTCACTTACAAAGCCCTCCATAACCTCGCCCCCACCTACCTCTCCGACCTTCTCCATGGTTATGTCCCCTCCCGTCCCCTCCGTTCCTCCTCAGCTGGGCTCCTGACAGTGCCTGCTGACAGTGCCCGCATCGGCACCATGGGTGCCAGGGCTTTTAGCTGTACTGCACCTAGACTCTGGAACTCATTACCCCCTCATATCCGACAATCTGACTCCATAACCATTTTTAAATCTCAACTCAAAACTCACCTGTTTAAACTGGCCTACTCCCTTTAACACACCCACATCACCCCTTTTTATCTGTTCACTTACCCTCACTTATCTTTTACTATTGATTCTTGTTATGATGTATTATTTATATTACTATTTTCAGTGTTCTATTTTTTATTCGTGTTTTGATATTGTGTATTTTGTAATTAACATGTTGATGTATGCTTTCTTCTGCCTGTTTTTAATGACTGTTTTTAACCTGTACGGCGACCTTGAGTGTCTTGAAAGGCGCCTCAAATAAAATGCATTATTATTATAGTGCGTCGCTTCATGCCGAGCTGCTTGCTTGTTGCTATCAAATCCTCCACCGGCTGTCCGTCTGTCTGTCCGTCACGTCCTACTTTTCCCCTTCTATTATCTCCGCCACCGTTGCCCCTATCCATGACAAACTTTGCACACACACTCCTCGGCGGCCAAACCACAACCTCCACCCCTCATTTCTCACATGGCACTCTTCTAGCGCCACCATGAGGCCGGTTCTTGCAAAACACATTTTTGGACACTGCTCCTATACAGATTTTGCCCTAAAATGACGCAAAGCGGTACATAGTATCTCTACAGTCATGTCATCAACATGCATCTGTCCCATCTAGCGCCACCATCGGGCCGATTTTTGCAAAACACATTTTTGGACACTGCTCCTACAGATTTATACAAAATACCAAACACATACAGTATATTTCTGTTTCTGAGCACACCTCACATCTCCAACCCATGGTGAAACAAGCCGAGGGAACTTGAGAAGTTGCCAGGGAGTGGGCTGACAGGCCTCTACGGCTGCTGTGTGAGCTTTCCATCGTAGGCGAACGCTCGCCTCAAAACGGCAGCGAGGCTCAGAGACAAGTCGTGGGTACTTGACGAGATGTCTCTTTCTTGATGGATTTGACAGACACATCGTACGCTTTGGACGGGCGCCGTGAGACTGCTCACTAGAAAATCCAGAACATACGGTATACTGTAGCTATCTGTTGTTCAAACGATCCCCATTCTCCCAAGATTTCTCTCGCTTTTTATACATCGATAGATACAGGTGTAAGGCATCTCAGTGTGTCTACTCTTACACAGGTATGGGATTAAATAGCACGTAGATCATTTGTTCGAGAACTCTTTCGGGTCAAGTCAACCCTGTAAATAACGTTTTAATCCACCGCACCCCCCTGAATCACATTGTTATTCGTGGCACTTTGCATACTTTAATTGTAAGAGACATCATAACTCATACTGTTATGCAATGATGTTTTCTAATAGAACTTGAACTTACAGTATGTCATATTACAGTATGTCACCTGAGAGGATAATCATTTCCAGAAGGACAGATTGCAAATGACTTCATACTTGACTTTTAACCACTTGGACCCCAGCATCCATAAAATATTGCAGATCCATAAACCCACAACGTGTCGTGGGCTTGTGGATCTGCTACTTTTTATTTTGGCAAAGAGATTTTGGTGTAGATCGAAAAAAGAATGCACAGTGCAACTCAGGTCTGTTTTATTAAGTAGGCTATGAGGGTCTAAGGGGCTAAACCGATGAATTCCAAACAATTATATCAAAGTATTCCGGCGTCATCCACTTTAAGAACGTATAGACAAACCAAGCCTTAAACAACTGCCAGTGAAAAGGGACATTCTGTAGGCCTATAACGAGTACTTTCTACTGTTGGAACTGTAAGTGATAAATACTTTTGCATTTTAATTTACTCAAGTTAAATGATTCATTCCGGACTTTTACTTGTAACAGAGCGCTTATATTGCAATATTGATACTTTTACTTAAAGATGCGGTGCCATGATTCCTCCCAAAACACAATGATCAGGTATTATGATTATACTAGGAGAAAGATTTTTTTTTTCAGTGGGAAAAATACACAGGGAAGTCAAATTTGCACATTATAACCACACCCGGTGGTCTATTTACTTGTAACAGACTAGAGTGCTTCTACATTGCAATATTGATACTTTTACTTAAAGTTGCGGTGCCATGATACACCCACCAGTTCATTAGGTATGCCTGGTTGTCATTTGGCTGTTAACCCAGCTGAAGTTAGCCACACCCACAGTGTTGGGTGTATGGTAAAAGTGGAAGGGATGATTATATGATGTCATTTATTCAGTGTTTTTCAATCGGGTCTTTTGTTTCTGAGGCTTTCAGCTTTCAGTGAGTGGGAAACAAAAAATACACAGGGATGGCAAATTGGCACATTTTAACCCCACCTGGTGGTCTATTAGAGTAATGTTAACTCCATAGACACATATTAAACAGAAAAAGTACAAAACTTAAGAGCCCGACCGATGTTTGCCGATGGAGAGTGCTAGACCACCGATTGCCGATGTTTAACCGATGTTTTGTAATAATATAAAATAATAAATAGCTTAAATTTCAAAAACTTCTTACCTTCAAAACTTTTTTTCCCTTTATAAGATAATATATTATCTTTCATGATTAGTACTTTATTTGTTTTTGTTTCATTTCAAGCGCACAGGAGCTCTGTGGACCACAGTCAAACCAACAAGATACGACAATAAATTCTATGTTTTGGGTCTGATCAAATGGTGGTCTAATGTTAATTATAAAAATGGCCGATGGATCCGGGAGATAATCTGATAATCTGATGCTGACATCGGGGTCCAAAAACGACCGCTATACATCTGTTTGACCGATACATCGGTCTGGCTCTAAAAACTATGGCACCACCTCTTTAACACCCATGGAGCCAAACGTAACGAGATACGGCCACTGGAGGTCGCTGTGCCAAAAATCTGTTGTCTCGTTGAGGAACGAGACAAAGGGTTAACTGTGCAGCGTGCAGCTGCGCGCATGTTGTGTTGTCCGTGAAAGACCCTGGTCCATACGCCATAACGTGGCTCGCACAGAAACAAAAGGCTGCATTGATTTCTATTCTATGCTGAAACATAAAAAGGGCTTTATCTCTGAATAAGGTGCAAAGAACACCAGGGAAGCAGAGATCTGCCTGTTTTCACGGCGACACTTTACCGCGATGGTCGGCCCCGGTTTGGATTTTAGTTTCGCAAGCGTTTGTAAACAAATGGATTATCTTCTTCAATCGTCAGCAGACACTCACGTGCACACGCACAAAGCTTCCGAGGCTCTTTAAAATAAAGCGTAAGTGAACGGCGGCACCAGCAACAGCTAGAAATGTTAGAAACCTTGGCTTCCGTTGTGTTAAGGGGCAACACTCGAGTGCTTTTTTCCACCACTGCAACTTGGTAAGCTGTATCTTTGAACAAAGCCTTATAAGCAGAGTTAGGGTATAAGGGCCATGGGGAAGGGAGGCTGCCGTGCCCTGCCTGTTTTCTCCATCAGCAGATATTGACGAGCCATTTCCTCTGTAATTCTCACCAGTGGTCTCCAGCCTCTCGCCTTTATAATTACAAAGTGGATTCTCTCAGTGCGAGGGGAGGAGGCCTTGGAGGACTTAGAGCGGCCGCTCGCTTGAGCAGCTGCTTGTTCGGTCAGTCATTGTCAGTCATTAGCAGCAGGGACGTGCAGAGAATGTCAGAGAGGCAGGGGGCATTTCTTGGAATTTCTAAAAGGGCCTTTTGGTGAAAATATCGAAAACAGTAGACCGCCAAGCTCACAACGAGCTTTGTGCAGGATGTTTTTGTTTTTTGAAAAAGTTTTGAAATAATAATTCAAAACAAAATGTACGAATCAAGGGATCCATAAAAATGTGTCTGTGACCCACAAATGGGTCGTGACCCAGTGTTTGGGAACCTACTATAAAGCACTTCAGTAATTGTACTGAGGCGCTAAATAGCACCTCAACCATCCAAAAGAACCACTGAAGAACCCTGAGGTGCTATATAGCACCTGATAAGATGCTACTGTATATAGCACCTTTACATATTGGTGCTATATAGCTTATATGTGCTATAGGCCTATAGCACCATTTGACAAAGGTGTTATATAGCACATATTAGTGCTATAGCACCAAAAACGGTTCCTCTATGATTACATAGGGGAACGCGAAAGACAGGGGCATCAATTGGGTATGGCAGGGGTATGCAGCTGTCATAGCCTGGGTCCAGGGGGGAAAATAAAAGTTACTTTTAAATATAAATCCATGAATGTCTCTTTGTCTATCTGCGCTTGTTATTATGTTGTTAAATTACAGTAAAATAACTACAAATGCAAAATTTAACAAAATGGTCACTTTAACAAAGTATTATAATTATATTCTCCACACTTGTATTCTCCCCATCTTGACAGAATGGTATATTCCCAGGTTCCGCAGGTCAGCTGCACAGGTGCAATGCATTATTGTTAATTGTGGCGCTTTTACTAACGTGCCAAGTTTAGCTGCACTTGAACAACCGTTCCAGGCTGCCAAATCCAGCCCAAGAAACCGTAGAAATGGGGGAAAAAATTAAATGTATTTCTTAAAACAATGTATCATGCCTGTTGCTAAGGTATGGCAACACGACTGGTGTTTTAAGGCGTGCGTGCAAGACACCAGTCATGTTGCAATACCTGAACTGACGCCACTGGCCAAAGAACCACTTTTGGTGCTATATAGCACAGAGTGTGTTATGTCACCTAATCAAACATGGCAGGACGTATGAAGTTTTGAAATGACACATCTGTGAATGGTAAGACGGAATTAATTTCCCAACGGATTCGCAACCACACTTGCAATTTCCCAGAATTGCACCTTTCTACTTTTTTTTTTTTCGTTTTCGTTGGCGAAAAAAGGCAGTCGACAAAAAAATTGTCATAGTTGTAGTTGACGAAATCAACACTGCATTCTTTCCATTTCCTGAATATAGTAACCGTTTCGGACATACACTGGACATACACATTTTCGGTACGACGGCAACGACGACATGATATCATAACCAGGCGTGGTAGTGAGAGGTTTAATTTAGGACAAAGTCTCTCAGCCGAGTCAACAGAATCCAACGTGAGGAAATCACTGATCACTTTGACAAGGCCTGTAGGCCCCTTATGCATCAGCGTCAGGTCTGAGCCGAGCGGCTGCAGGGGTGTCGCACCAAATTCTGGGCCCTGGGTACAAGGATTCACTGTGGGCACCCCAATGAATGTTCTTCATAGGGGGAGGGGGTTCAACCCATTTAGACTGGGAACACATTATTACACATTATTTTGTGCTTTAACTATTGTAGATCTGCTGTTTTTGAAATAATCGTGAACATTTTTGTTTAAGTCTTTGAATAGTTAAAATCCTTCTAAGGTTTTTCTTTTGAAAAACCTATGTTTCTATGTCAGTGGTCCGCAAACTTTTTCATGTGAAGGACCCCCAAATTGATATTTAGTCCCAGGGACCCCCCCCCCCCCCCCCCCCCCCCCAGAAGCAACATTTTAGTTACAAATGTTAGCTAAAAAAAATACATATATTCAAAGATTTGCCCACATTTTCACAACTTTTTCAAAAAATAGCACTCGGTGCCGCGTTGTGAGCTTGTGTATCTGCTATTTTTTAATAGCTAAAGTATTAAATATTCAAGGCCCCTCCACCTTGGGCCCTACTCAGTCCCCCCCCTTTGTGACGCCCCTGAGCGGCTGCATTGTTATGTGGACTCTGTCAGGGAAGAGGAACGTCCAGTAGTAACCTTGCAAAAAAAGAAGGAAAAGAAAGCTCAGCCACGGTGAAGAATGTTTGCATGAGGAAATGGCCCGGAGGAAATGAGTTGTTCTCCTGCCAAAGCAAGCATAACTTTTGACAGTTTGCACCACATTCATCAAATATGGAAGCCGCTGAACTGCAAAGCAAAAAGAAGAAAAAAAAAAAGGAGAGAGGGAGAGAGAGAGAGAGAGAGAGAGAGGGAAGGGGTGAGGGAATAAATAATTTGCAGCCAAAAACCATCTGGCATTCGGCATTGCACTTTTGTCCTCGGGCATTGGCTGTTTTGATGTTCAGGGCCTCCATAATAATCAACTGAATTAGCAGACAATTGCCTTAGCGCAACGAGTCATTATCAAACGGCAGACGATGATTTCTTAAAGAATGCTTTTTTACCAAGGGTGCACAGCACTCCGCTTCCCTGTGAGGTGCCAGCCAACGGATTAAGTCTAGTCTGTGCGAAAAAGAAATAGTTTTCCGTCTCTGCGTCCACATGAATGAAATACTGGCATCGGACGAGTGAGCGGCTATACTCCTTATGCTTCAGTTCTTAATAATGCTTAGCAGTAGCTGATACAAAACCTAGAGTGCATCTTGCATACTAGACACATATCTTTGAATAGAAGTACATTCTATTGACAAACTGCACAGGGTTTTTGCTATTAACTTGCCATAATGATAGAGTGACAACTTAAGGACATTCAGATCAGTGGTGGGGAGAGTACTCACATTTCTTACTTAAAAGTAAAAGTTAAAAGTATTGACAATTCAAAGTAATAGTCCGGAAGTCTTTTACTCGAGTAAAAGTACACAAATAATGGCATCAAAATATAGGCCTACTTAAATTACCAAAAGTAAAAGTACTCATTATGCATTATGCTGGCCCATTTCACAAGGAATCATTACGTATAAAATGTATAAAAAAATCTGTATCCAAGTATAATCATAATACCTGGTGATTATGTTGTAGGAGGAAAAAAGAATAACGGCATCCCATCTTTAAGATTGATTGATTCGATACTTTTGAATTTGGAATCCTGAAAAGTAACAGTTTTGGACACAATATGAGGTTTCCACCCGACAGAGACGATATTATTAGCAGGCACATGTGCTCTTCTTGACCGGCGTGGAGGCAGAGCGTGCCAAGGTTAGCATCGGGCTAAATGCCAAGAAGAACTTGAGGTTATCACCTAGAACACCCTCCCGGACCATCCACCTTTAATGACAACGGGAGGCAAAGCACTTGCCGAGAAGTCAATTAATTTAAATACCCGGGCTTATGGGTCGACTCCACAGAGTAAGACCTTAGAGTAATGAAAGCGCTCACATGCATGCAGGGCTCTGAATGGCATGGCCAGGGGTGTCACACCAAATTCTGGGCCCTGGGTACAAGGATTCACTGCGGGCCCCCCATGAATGCTCTTCATATGGGGAGGGGTTTAACCCACTTAGACTGGGAACGCATTATTATGCTCATCTACTATTTTTGAAAAATCATGAAAATGTGTGCAAGTGTTTGAATATTTCAAATTCTTCTAAGGTTTTTTGAAAAACCTATGTTTCCCAGAAGCAAAATTTGAGTTACAAATGTTTGCTTAAAAAAAATACATATATTCAAAGATTTGAAACACGGTTTGAAACGCACTTGCTAACCTGCTGACGCTGGTGAATGTTAACTGTGCCTAAACCTAACCCTAACGCTTATTCGAAATGATGGGACGTCAAAATAGCATGATTGCACTGTCTGTTCTCCTGTTGTATTATGGCTGTGAACGCTGCTCGGACCCTGAAGCCGGCAGTACAGAATCCCAGGATGGGTTTTGCTACACCACAATGCTACATATAATAAAATATGTCCCTTTTTCAGGGTCCGTAGAAAAAAGCTTGTTTTGTCCAATAACCTGGAAGTGAATTGGGATTTATTTTATTTTTTGAGGGGGATGACGTCATTGCGGTCATCTCCTCTAGCAACCTAGACTAGCACCATTCATATTTTGGCTAGGAGCGCCCTCTAGCGTAATCACTGAAAACCCTGAAATGTTGTGTTTAGGGTTAGGTGGTGGTGTGGTGAGTGGTGGCAGAGGGGGAGCCAGGAGAATGAAGCTGAACAATCACTGCCTTAAACGCCAGGAGCTCCCAGCAGCCCAGTAAACCACAATAACGGTAAAATGGACCAATGTCAACATCATCATAATACGTCGACCGTAGTCCAGACTTATAATAGACAAGTGGTTCTCAACCTGTGGATCGGGACCCCCAGGGGGGTCCCCCAAATTATTTTGGGGGGTCCCCAGATGTTTAGCTTAATGTTAACATTCCTTTCTCACTCAACAGTAAGCAGACCAACATACAGTGTATAGAGGGTATCTATCTGCACATTTCTAAAGTGACAATTTAAAGGGGTAGACCACCCATTTTAAATATTGAACTATGTCATTAATATACCTTAGAGGAGTTGTGTGGAAATAATAAAAAAGTTCCCCCTCTTCTGTGTTGCCGAGAACTGAAGGATTGATTTTGGGGTTTGTATTGTAAAGTACAATGTGTGATGTCATCAAGTTGTAATTTGCAATGCAAGCCCCCAAATCAATCCTCCAGTTCTAGGCAACACAGAAGAGGGGGAACTTTTTTTTTTCTTTTTTTTTTTCACACAACTCCTCTAAGGCAGTGTTTCTCAAATGGGGGTACGTGTACCCCTAGGGGTACGCGAAGGTACTGAAGGGGATACTCAAGAAAATGTACCCCAAAAAGAAGAATAGAGGTATTAATCATGCTAATATTGTTCATAGTTAAATAATTGACAACAATTGAATGAGGAGGGTAAAAAACATGTACTGTTATGTTTAATGATGACACATGGAGAAACTTGATATGAGCCTGAGTTGCTAACCCAAATTACATGGTACCAGGCAACTGGGATGGCTTTTAAAGTTGAAGTTATTGTCATGAAAACCGTTTGATTTTATATTCTTTGGATGGGGGGCTTAATATTATATAGCGTCATATACCACTATTTATGTATACTATAATTGCAGTTTTATAAGCAAAATGTTGTTGCCGGGTAAAGGGGGTAATTGGACAGTAGGAGCGAGATCATTTAGCGACCTACAACTGGGTTGCAACCTGGTCGGTAGTTTTCACCGACTGGGTCGCTAAATCCACCGACTGGGTTGCTAAATCTACCGACTGGGTCGCTAAATCTACCGACTGGGTCGCTAAATCCACCGACTGGGTTGCTAAATCTACCGACTGGGTCACTAAATCCACCGACTGGGTTGCTAAATCTACCGACTGGGTCGCTAAATCTACCGACTGGGTTGCTAAATCTACCGACTGGGTCGCTAAATCTACCGACTGGGTTGCTAAATCTACCGACTGGGTCGCTAAATCTCTGGGTTGCTAAATCACCGACTGGGTTGCTTAATCTACCGACTGGGTTGCTAAATCACCGACTGGGTTTCTAAATCTACCGACTGGGTTGCTAAATCTACCGACTGGGTCGCTAAATCACCGACTGGGTTGCTAAATCTACCGACTGGGTCGCTAAATCTACCGACTGGGTTGCTAAATCACCGACTGGGTTGCTAAATCTACCGACTGGGTCACTAAATCTACCGACTGGGTTGCTAAATCACCGACTGGGTTGCTAAATCTACCGACTGGGTCGCTAAATCACCGACTGGGTTGCTAAATCTACCGACTGGGTCACTAAATCTACCGACGGTTAGGGTTAGGGTTAGGGTTAGGGTTAGGGTTTGGGTTTGGGTTAGGGTTAGGGTTTGGGTTTGGGTTTGGGTTAGGGTTAGGGTTAGCAGCCCGGTCGGTGGATAAGCGACCCTGTCGGTAGATTTAGCAACCCAGTCGGTAGATTTAGCGACCCAGTCGGTAGATTTAGCGACCCAGTCGGTAGATTTAGCGACCCAGTCGGTAGATTTAGCGACCCAGTCGGTAAATTAAGCGACCCAGTCGGTAAATTAAGCGAGCCAGTCGGTAGATTTAGCGACCCAGTCGGTAGATTTAGCGACCCAGTCGGTAAATTTAGCGACCCAGTCGGTAGATTTAGCGACCCAGTCGGTAGATTTAGCGACCCAGTCGGTAAATTTAGCGACCCAGTCGGTAGATTTAGCAACCCAGTCGGTAGATTTAGCGACCCAGTCGGTGAAAACTACCGACCAGGTTGCAACCCAGTTGTAGGTCGCTAAATGATCTCGCCCTCTCTCTAATTGGATTCAGAAATCAGGGAAAGGGGGTACTCAAGCCAAAAAAGATTGAGAAATACTGCTCTAGAGCAGGGGTTTTCAAACTGTCTTGACTCAGGGCACCCCGGCAAATAACCTTTTCATCCACGGCACCCCTGAATTACACTGTTAAGTATTAGAATCCTATATCATATTACACTAGGTAAATATGTACATCTTTCCACCTGAGATACGGCAGGCTATGTCACGGAGAAATATCTGTTTCCATCAGAACTGACTGAAATTAACTTTATACTGTACTTGAAGTTTTAACCCCAGCATCCCTATTCAGGGTTCACCAAAATGAATAAATAAATAAAAAACGCGTCATAACGTTGGGATGCGTTGTTGTGAGCTTGTAGATCTGCTATTTTTGGTGAAAAGAGTTGGTGAAGAGAGTTGGGGTAAGGGGAAGGCAAACTTTATGATCAAAAGAGGATTTTTTTGGCCAAAAAAACGTATTAAAAATATGTTTGGAGCCACAAAAAGATGTTTGCTTTATATATTCATTTGTGCTTTTTCTGGTCTTTCAATATTACTTTTTTACTGTTATTTATTTGTATTGTTTGCTAACTTCTCAAAGCAGATCAAGTACACCAATAAGCCAGCATGTGTTGGTGGTGAAAGCACATATCCAAGCATTCATATATTCTTTATTTTCCTTCAATAATTAGTTTCTTACTTTTATCTGGTCTCTGGGCAACAACTGTTTTGTGAGAATGTTAGATCAGTGTTTCTCAAATGGGGGTACGTGTAGGGGTACGCGAAGGTACTACTCAAGAAAATTACCCCAAAAAGAAGAATAGAGGTATAAATCATTAATCAATCAATATTGTTCATAGTTAAATAATTGACTACAATTGAATGAGGAGGGTAAAAAAAAACATGTACTGTTATCTTTAATGATGACACATGGAGAAACTTGATATGAGCCTGAGTTGCTAACCCAAATAACATGGTACCAGGCAACTGGGATGGCTGGGAAGTTATTGACATGAAAACCGTTTGATTTTATATTCTTTGGATGGGGTGCTTAATATTATATAGCGTCATATACCACTATTTATGTATACTATAATTGCAGTTTTATACGTTTTATTTTGTTGCTGGGTAAAGGGGGTACTTGGATTCAGAAATCAGGGAAAGGGGGTACTCAAGCCAAAAAAGATTGAGAAACACTGCTCTAAGGTATATTAATGACATAGTTCAATATTGAAAATGGGTGGTCTTCCCCTTTAAGGACTTTTTAACACATACAGTGCCTATCCCGAACATGTTCGGCTTTATTTCAATCCAATACAATTTTTTTTTTATTATTTTACTTACTCTGAGCTGCTTGTAGAGCTGTGGGTTGTCCTGGCTCGTCCTACGCTAGCCAGCTAGCCATTTTACATGGTCCGACGATATATTCCATTAAAAATGGTTTAAAATACATTTTTGAGCCCCCCAATGTTCACAGAATGTTCAGCGCCGCTTCCGGAACGTAGTCCAGTGTGCCTATCCCGAACATGTTCGGCGTTTTTTAATGAAATTAATAAAATGATCCGAGGCCTTCTGAAGCCTGGCCTAAATTTTCAATCCAGTGGCTGAGATCCAGCCACCCCCCGGCCGGCCGTTATCGAGTAACGTTGCCGCGAATCGCCGCCGAATCCAATGAAAAACCACATCTTTGAAGGGCCATATCTCTGGATTGTGTTTTTAGGGAGGCGCGCCGAGGTTTATTTACGGCGAAATCGCCTAAAAATGATCTTTAAAATGACAAAATGCTAATAGCTATTCTGTAGCCCTTTTCATCCGGGACCTTTCCATGACGTGCACGAACGTGAGCACGCGCGTCACTGCAACGTGAGTCCCCGGATGCTAATGCGTTCGCCTATGGGAGAAAGCCTGGCATTCTATGGCGCCATCTAGGGGCTGGCACTGGAAGCGTTAATATCTCTAAAATGATAAATTAAAACATTGGCAAAATTGTCAAAAAAAAAGGAAGAAATTGTGAAAATAGCTGATCTACATGTGAGGCGTTGCGAGGCGTTGTGAGCATGTAGATCAGCTATTTCCACAATAGAACCGTGTTATACAAAATGTAATGCTTCAACTCTTAGTGGTCGTGGTGTGAAAAGGTTGAGAACCACTGTACTAATAGACAATCAGGTACAGACAACACTGTGGTTCATGTCCCATTGCTTTGGCCCAGATCTTCTACTTGGAGTCCAGTATGTATACAGTATGTATACAACTGCACTGAATGGAGTAGGCTACAATACACTCCGTTGGCGGTGAAAAACATCAACAGAGACTAGCTCTTGCACACAGAGACTGATGCAATGTTGTATTGATCAAGCGCGCGCGCGCGCACACACACACACACACACACACACACACACACACACACACACACACACACACACACACACACACACACACACACACACACACACACACACACACACACACACACACACACACACACACACACACACACACACACACACACACACACCCCGGACTCAAACTGGGGTCAATTAAAACAATGATGCAATGAAGGGAATTTCAGAGCAGGTGTGCTGTACGCGAAAGCAGCACAATGTTCTTTTTGTGTATCCTTTTTCCCCCCATCGGGGAAAAAAAAACACAACTGCGTGCAAGGGGCTTAGCCGTTACATCATGACAACGCAAATGTTTTATTTAACTTCCTCTTAAGGCGGTGAGCAAATCAATGCCTCGGCACCTTGATCGGCAAGACGGTCTCCCCACAGTATTGTGGATACTGATAGCATCTGCCTGTCAAATTCACCATGACCACAACTCGCTGGCTCAATCAAAGCAGGATTAGCTGCAAACCAATGGCAACAGTGTACTAGGCTACTGTATGTTCAGTGTTCATTTTGTCGACTGCATTTTTTCATGGACGAAAACCAAATCAGGACATCTTAGTTTTTTTTTCCTTCATTATTTTAGATTGCAATAAGAGAAAATAAAAGATGAGTGTTAAAATGTTTTTATTTACTGCTTTCTATCATTTTAGACATTTCAACGTTTTAGATTTCAGTGGGTGGGGGCATGCGTACAAGTGGCTAAATGTGTCTTTTTAGACACAATAAGGCCATTCCCAAGATGCACTGCAATCTTTCATGGGCAGATGTGACTTATGGAGTCTAGTAGTGTTACAGTAAATAGTAATAAAGACATAGCCAGCTTATTGTGTCTAAAAAGACATAGCCAAGCTTGCACGCATGCCCCCAACCACTGAAATCAAACTCACTAAAATTGCTAAAACGATAGAAATAGGTAGTAAATGAAAAAGAAAAAGATTAACAGTCATCTTTTATATTCTCTTATTACAATCTAAAATATGAACCCTTGTTGTAAAAAACAAAGTTGTCCTTTAAAGACCCAGTGAAATGAAAAATATGTTTTTCACACTTTTAGAGCTTATCCGTTGGTTATCTCGTTATCTCGTTACTGAACGAGTTTGGCCCCTTGGGTGTTAAGCTATGATGACTAATACTGAGACTGAATATATTGACAATTTGTCAACAAATAAAAACTAGAATGAAATGTTAGAAAGGGACGTACTAGTGGTTTTCATGTTTGGTTGCGCTCGGGTGTTTTCAGTTTTCAGTATGCAAGTGTAAGGTCAGCCAACAAGGCCCGCCAAAATGCATTTTTGTCGACAAAATCAACTGCAGATTTAGTCGACTAAGATCTTATTAAACAAAAACCTTTCAGATGACTAAAATATTCTCTGGTCTCCTAATTGCCTCATGGATTACTTATTGATCCAGATTACCACTGCACCCCTATCCAGCAGGCCAAAAAATAAATACTGTTTTAGAGGCAGCTTGCTCAATCCATGGCCTACATGCAGGTCTAAATGCAGGGCTTCTCAAACGTCTTACTTTCAAGGACCCGCGGTTTGGTATAGGCATTAGGGCCATGCCGGACCCCCATGACTCAGAGTATACAAATGGAACCACTCCCTCAAAGACCACTTGGGGTCCCCGGACCGCACTTTGAGAACCGCTGGTCTAAAGAGTATAACAAAGACACTGATTCTAAGAGCAGGTAAGCGACTTGCAGTGAGTGGTGGAAAAAGTACTCAATTTGTTTTACTTAAAGTATCAACACTGCAATATAGAAGCCCTCTGTTACAAGTAAAAGTCTGTCATTCAAAGTGTACTTGAGTACAAAAGTATTGTCATCAAAAGTACCAAGAGTAAAAGTAGTCATTATGCGGAATGTCAAGTTTCAATGTATAAAAATCTCTTGAAAATAGCAGATCTACGAGCTCACAATGTGTCGTGTGTGAGCTTGTAGATCGGCTATTTTCAAATGCCCAAAATGTGTATAGGGCTGAAGTGGTTAATTTAACTCATTTACCGCCTCTCCCGATAGTCCCGAGAAAATCCCTATGTTCCTCTCTGCTGGGCCCGATAATCCCGAGACTTTAATATGCTTTAATCGCTATAAAACATTTAAAAGTAAAATCTCTGTTTTATAGGAAATCGGTGTCTAATCGCCCGACCGGAAGTGCTTCCGGGAGCATTTCCGGTTTCCGCCGGATATGGTTTCCATATCCGGTCGGGGGCGGGACCATGGCGCAGCTACCGTTAGCTTCCGTGTAAACAGTAGCAGATGGAGCTCAGCGATGGGGAGGTCTTTTTTTCAATCAGATTTTTTTATTTGAAAGCTGTGATCGGGTCTATACACACGCCTGGTACATGATCCGTGCAGTGCGCGATGTGCACGCATGTCCCCGCGTTAAAAAAGTAAGGACTACGCAGCAGTTAACCCCTTCAATTGATGTTTAAAAGACAGTAAATGTAAGTAAGTAACTAGTAACTAAACCTTTTCAAAAGAAGAATTGTGGAGTAAAAGTACATTTGCCTCTGAGATGTAGTTGAGTAGAAGTTTTAGTATTGGTAATTGGAAACACTCACGTAAAGTACAAATACCTCAAACATGTACTTAAGAACAGTACTTGAGGACATGTATTTAGTTACTTGTATGGCTGCCTCTGCCATCGATGTATGAAATGTGAGAGCGGTTGATACGGCTGCTGCCATGGACAGGTCTCTCTTGCAAAAGAGATTTCTCATCTCAATTGGACTTCTCGGTCAAATAAAGGTAACAAAATAAATGAAAGACAGCTCTGACCTTTGACACATCTCTTTCAATTATTTTAATATGTGGAGCATATAGTACAGTATGTGCCTGCGTGCGTGCGTGTGTGCGTGCGTGCGTGCGTGTGTGCGTGCGGGCGTACACAGTACAGTACTTCAGCATAACCTCTAGCTACTGTATATGTCAAGCGTGGGAGGGTGAATTGACTTGCACACCTGTGTGCCCTAAGGATGTTTTCATTGCCAGCTCAGCGTGTATATATCAACACACATTTTTTATTTATTCTCTCTATAAATGTACTGCAGTTCACAGATTCGCTCCCATTTACCTCTCGGGCCACAAGAGCAAAGGGCTGTTCAATGTGCATAGGCCTATAAAACAATTGTGACAACAAAAGTAAAAAAGAAAAAAAAATAGTGTCCCTCAGTGTCATGCTGCCTTCTCACAAGCAGTGTCAAAGCTACAAAATGGCAGAGCTACAAACACTTACAGCGATACAGCGGTGCCATGGCATTGGTCCGAAGGTTCATTAGTCGGAAGGTTCATTAGTCCGAATTTGTTAAGAATACTATGCCTAACTCTAACCCTAACCCTAAACCTAACCTCAGTAACCCTAACTAAATTCGGACTAATGAACCTTCGGACTAATGAACCTTCGGACTTATGTGCAGTCCCCGATTACAGCAACTATAGGGAAATCAGGGACCTGATAGAGTGAAAACTTGATCTAGTTATGGTTGTAAGAGGGCCGGTAAAATACTCAGAATACCTCGACACCTACACCCTCTGAAACGCTGTCTCAACATTGCTTGGGACTTGAGAGAGAAGGAGAGTGGAAAATATTTATAGAAGAACAAAATTGTTTGTGTACTGCGTTGTTGGAGGTCAGACTCAGTTCAAACTTGGATTTGCTGGTCAAAACAAACTTAGCTTCTTCTTTGCAACAGTGGAGTCTGTTCTCCTCTATGGCAGTGAATGCTGGACCCTGAAGCCAACCCTGCAGAAGTCTCTAGATGGGTGCTACACTAGAATGTTGCGTGCAGTACTCAACATCAACAGGAGTGCACATGTTACCAACAGGAGCCTGTATGAGGGAATACCAAGGGTAAGCGAGAAAATTGCCACCAGAAGAATGAGACTAGCAGGACACTGCCAAAGACACCAGGAGCTTCCAGCCAGCAAATTGGTACTGTGGGAGCCAACACATGGGCACCGGTCGCGAGGACGTCCCACAAAAAAATACGTGGACGTACTCAAGGAAGCGTAGGGACACAGAACACCAATGAGCTGGCCAGATGTATGGAGAACCGAGATGACTGGAAACAACGATGGAGGGCTCGTCTGAGGACGACCTAGAGAGAGAGAGTTGGACCATTTCAACATTCGAGGACTCAAGAAGTGCTATTGAGGGTGGCAAAAAGTGACCACTTAAGCCCCATAACCGTTTAAACCGTTTGCCTAATGACATACCCATAGTTGGGACTTGGGACACCAGGTTGAAAGTGATTAATTAATGTTTGTTGCAGAGTAGTCACATGTAAATTACAGTAGATGATGGATGCGTATGGATTTAGATGCACTCAGCAGCGCAGATACAAAATCAGATGGAGGTGGAGAAAATATGCATACAATAACAGAATTTGAGGTTAAATGTGAACGCAGGTGTCTTCAACCTTTTTCAGACCGAGGACCCCCTAGCTGAGAGAGAGATGAAGACATGTTTTATAAAAGTGTGTTGGAGATTAATCTTCTTCATAGAGTTGATTGGTAGCTTCAAGACTTTGTTTGACAGCACTAACGAATGAACGAATGAATGAATGAATGAATGAATGAATGAATGAATGAATGAATGAATGAATGAATGAATGAATGAATGAATGAATGAATGAATGAATGAATGAATGAATGAATGAATGAATGAATCAATCAATCAATCAATCAATCAATCAATCAATCAATCAATCAATCAATCAATCAATGAAGTTTCTTCTTCCTGTGTCATGCCACCATGTTGACCATCTCATATGGAATTATATGACACATTACAAAAAAAACAAAAAACATTAAAGGACAACTTTGGCTTTTTACAACAAGGGTTCATATTTTAGATTGTAATTAGAGAAAAGAAAAAGTGAGTGTTAAAATGTTTTCATTTGCTTTGTTCTAGAGGTCTTCGGACCTGCCCGAGATCCGAAATTACCCGTGATCCGACCCGCCCCGAGCCGGGTAACGGGGCCATTTCCGAGCATTTACCGCGGGGCGGGCCGGGGCCGTCTGCCCCGGTTCCCGGGTATCTGATAGTGAAGTCGCCGGTTCCTGTTACCCGAGTGGAGCCGAGTCAGGCCGAGATTGAATGAAAGAGAACGCAACAACTGCACCAAATAGATAACGCCACACGATGGCACTAAAGATGCAGCATGTAATCTGATGCATTGGTTGTGAGAAGTTTAGAACTCACTCAGTCACAACAACACTGTATCAGTTGGATTGTTATTATTATCAAAGATTGTTGATATTAACGTAACGTTTTGGTTAATGGTTTACAATGGAGTTGTCATTGCGTGTTGTCATGCTCTGCAGAGCAAAATGGACACTCAGAAGGAATAAAAACATGGATTTATTTGTATTTACAAACTGTCCGCATTGACTTACTGGTCTGGAAAAAGATCATTTTTTGACGAGAGACACAGCACCGCTGACAGCAACAGTAGCAGCTGCAACCATGGCGACGTCGTTAGGTAAGAAAGACGTCTCATACAACTCTTAACACTTCCCATGCCGGGGCCAAAATGGCCCCAAGGTACCTGTGCCAGGATTTGGTATGTTTTTCTTTACTATGCAATGAAAAAAAAGATATATTTTTTTGTTTTTTCCTCACAGAAACAGACACAGTTGTTGTGATTCAGTGGCAAAAAGAATTTTGTCAATCAGACAAATGGTTCCAGAGATAGAGCTGAATGAATAAAAAAAAGTGTCCATCCACTAGAATGGACACACATTTTCTCAATCAGCTAAACGAGGGAGCCAACACACAAACAGCGAAAAGCATCTCTCTGATCTCAGGTCATTTTGACATCTTAAAAAAAAAAATAATAATGAAAAAAAATAATAATAATAATCAATTTTTATTATATACGTCAATATACGTCATTGGCACTGACGGGTTTTGCGATGATTTACGTCAATTTACGTCTGTGGCATGGGAAGAGTTAATATAATAACGTTGGCATTCTTTCATTTCGAGGCCACAGGTTCGGGTCTCGGATCTCTCGTTCTGCTCGGGTATCGGATCTAATTTTTCTAATAACAGGCGGGGCCGTTCGGATCGGATCCATCATGTATCGGGGTTGCTCGGGTAATGGTTCTCAAATTCCAAATGATAGACGGGCCATATGGGTCCGGGTCCGGGTCCATTTCCCCCGGGTCCTTTTGGGTTCGGGTAGTTCAAATTGGACCTGTGAAGACCTCTACTTTGTTCTATTGTTTTATTGCGTTTACCATGCTAAAATGTGGGGCATGCATACGCATGGGGGCATGCGTGCAAGTGGCTAAATATGTATTTTTAGACACAATAAGCCAGCCGTTTCTTTATTGCTATTTACAGTAACACTTCTAGCCCCCATAAGTCACATCCAACCATGAAAGGGTGTGTTGTATCTTGGGAATGGGCTTATTCTGTGTAAAATGACATATTTAGCCACTTGTACGTATCCCCCCAACCACTGAAATAAGAATCTCTAAAACAATAGAAAGAAGTAAATGAAATAATTTTAACACTCATCTTTTATATTCTTTAATTACAATCTAAAATATGAACCCCTGTTGTAAAAAAACTAAAGTTGTCCTTTAAGTCTCCAGGATTTGATTTACTATGACACAATGGCACATAAGTCCACAAGTACTTGTGGTTTAACATGAAGCAATAAGCCACAAGAGGCGAGTGGTTACCTGGTATTTTACACCGGCTGAGAGGCGTAGGGAGACACTAGGCGCAGCCAAGGTTCTCCAACCCTCTCAGCCTTTTCTAAAACGGTTACAATATGGCAACATGAAAAATCATAGACATGTATCAATTAAAACTGTTCTATTTCACAAATAATTCACTACAAGGTCTGCAAGAAAGCTCCCATCTACAAGAAAGTAGTTCCCATCTTTTCTGCCAACAACACAGGTGCAGATAATTGGTGCACTGTGAAACACTGTGAAAAGAAATAACGCACCTGGGTTTGATATAAAGTGATTGAAGGTGTGGGTTATAGTTTCATATACCACGGCAATTAAGGGAAACCAGCCAATCAGAATCAAGGAATGGAACTAGCCGTTTTAGAATGTTATGTTATTATTAGTTATTTGCAACTCTTGAGTGTGTGCAAATGGAACCAAATGGACAATGTGTACACTCTCAGAGTTACAGACCTATTATGGTCATTCAGGGCTATCTTTATGCGAGTTTCTGGTATGTATAAGATTATTGTCTGGTCATTTTGTTCCGTGGCAAAAATTGAATTTTGACAAAAATATCCACAAGCCAGCAAAGTGAGTTACTAGGGCCCAATGTGGAGGGGCCTTAATTATTTTATACTTTAGCTATTGAAAAAAAAAATCATGAAAATGCGTACACATCTTTGAATATAGGCCTATGTATTTTTAAGTGTAACATTTGTAACTCAAATTTTTCTTCTGGGGGGTCCCTGGAACTAGATATTTTGAGATGGGGGTACGTCACATGAACATTTTTGAGCACCACTGACAGAAAGATTTGAAAGAACAAGGATTTGAAATATTCAAAGACTTGCACCTTTTTTCACATTTTTTCAAAAATAGCAGATCTACAAGCTCGCAGTGCGGCAGTGAGCTTGTATATCTGCTATTTCTTCAATAGTTAAAGCACAAAAAATGCGTAATAATGCGTTCCCAGTCTAAATCGGTTAAACCCCCTCCCCCTATGAAGAACATTCATGGGGGACCTGCAGTGAATCTTTGTACCAGGGGCCCAGAATTTGGTGCGACGCCCGTGGCCCCCTTCGCCCATCGAGTATTTCAGCCTGGCTTCTCCTTGAGAGCAGGTCAACCGGACTACATTTGTCTAATTCGTCTCCAGCTGTCGCCACCCACCACCTCACAGTAGCTCGCCTGTTCATCTGTGCACAGAGCGTGAACATCTCTACTGTTGTCCATTGTTATAAATTCATGTTTGTATTGTAAAGAGTTCTGTTGTTGTAGGGGGCAAAAAAGGTCATGTTTTAAACATGGCAGAACTCCCGAGTGCCTTAGGACTTTCCTTTTCTTTGCAACAGTACAAGTACAAAATATATCGTCTCGTATCGGGAGGAAACCTCATAGTGCATCTCCAGTAATAAAGTAGCAGATCTACAAAAAAGCTTAAAATGTGCTGCTTTGCGTCGTGTTTCGAGCATGTGGATCTGCTTTTGTGTTGGCACTGTGTGATAAGTAGGGCGTTAAAGTCCTGGGTTCAATTCCCGCCGGGGACGCTGTGGGCATGTTCCCTCCTCCGCGTCATCAGCGCCCACACCCTAGGTGGGGTTGGCGATAGGGCCTTTCTGTGTGGAGTTTGCATGTTCTCCCCACGTCTCCTAGGGGTAGATACCCTCACAAAAACATGCTGTAATCCTGGTCTCTATACTGCCTCCCCCTGGTCAGCCGGGGCGCCTGATGGAGGGGAAATTAACTTGTTGGAATAACGTGTTCCTCCCACGTGCTACGCCCAAACCGGGGAAATCCCCACTGTTAGGTGAAAAGAAGCAACTTGGACTCCTCATGCATAGAAGGAAGCATGAGGTCAGTCCGTTGTCTCCCCAGGCGCGGCAGAGGGAGAGCAGAGCCCCGAATTACATAGGCAATTGGCACTGGGTGAAAATGGGTTACAAAATCGTGGGATAAACATTAAAAAGGGACGTAGGGTGTTAACAGCGGTGGAAAAAGTACTCACATTTTGTATTATTAAGTAAGTATTACAATATAGAAATAGTCACAAGTTAAGTTTTCTTTTTTCTTTTCTTTTTTTACTTAAATACAATTACAAAAGTATTGGTATCAAAGTATACTTCAAGTACAATAGTAAAATTACTCATTGTAATGTTCTGTTTCAAAAGTTCAAAATGTCTAAAAAATATTTTGAAAGTAGCCGATCTGAGCTTGTAGATCTGCAAAAAAAATTGTGGAGTAAAAGTACAATATTTGAATCTGAGATGTAGTGGAGTAGAAATACGTGTATTCTAAATACGCAAGTAAAGTACAAATACCTCACATTTTTACGTAAGAACAGTACTTAAGTAAATGTTACTTTACACCACTGGGCGTTAATACAAAATATGAATAAAGTTAGAAAATGGAGAGAAGAGGTTTCTACCCGACAGCAACGGGATAACCCTTGGCTCCCCGGCGCCACCATTTGCTATTTTCTTTCTCTTTTTTTAATTGTAGTTTGTGTTTTTAATACATTGTTTTTACTTGTAATTCCTTTAAAAGCAAGGACACACTTCCAATCCTCCTGCATCACATGCATTGTGCATTTGCGCTGAATAATGTTCTTAGTGTGGAACCATTGTTACCGTGCCTGTAGGGACTGCAAAGAGAAGGATTCGGGACCACTTCCTTTCATGTTTCTAGCTGTATTAAAAAAAAAAAAAAAAAAAAATCTTAAACACTTTTTACCATTCCTCACAGTGCTGTGTTCTACCTGTAACGCACGTCTACGGCGCTTCCTGTCAGAAATAAAAATGTGAATAGCGTTGTGAAACCTTTCGAAGTAGCGTATTCGATGGGCATTATGCACTGGCCGCGGATCATAGATTATAGTATGCCCTCAAAAAAAGCCTGGAACACACCACTGATTCCTCAGGAATAGAAACATTATTTTGTGTTGCATGGTTTATAGCTTAAAATCGAACAACCTAAAAAAATACCAAACAAACTGTGCAAAGCCAGACTGCAAATAATACATTAAGCATAAGCACATAAAATGCTGGCACATAAAAGAAAGGTACAAAGATAACATTGCACTCATCATGAAAAAAGGAAAGAAAAAAAATCACACTGGGCTGCACTGGCTGCACAACTTGCATTCATACAGATGTATTTAGGTGTGACTACATCGGGTTTTTGAGCGGTGCTAACCGTTCCTACGTCTGGCTTTGTGTGTACGAGCACGGACCTCTATGTATGACGTCACAGACAGAACGGCCCATACAAGGAGATATGCACGGGTGCCGTGTTTCAGGTGCGATTTCTTCTCCATTGTGAAAATGGTGGTTTTCACTGTTTACAATGAAAAGGTTTTTCTCCAGTGTGAATACGCAGGTGACTCTTCAGGTGACATAACTGACTGAAACTCTTGTCACACTCTTTACAGTGAAAAGGTTTTTCTCCTGTGTGGATACGCTGGTGAATCTTCAGGTATTCTAACCGACTAAAACCCTTGTCACACTCTTTACAGTGAAAAGGTTTTTCTCCTGTGTGGATACGCTGGTGAATATTCAGGGAATCTAACCGACTAAAACTCTTGTCACACTGTTTACAATAGAAAGGTGTTTCTCCAGTGTGGATGCGCTGGTGACTCTTCAGGTTACTTAACTGACTGAAACTCTTGTCACACTCTTTACAGTGAAAAGGTTTCTCTCCTGTGTGGATACGCAGGTGAGTCTTCAGTTCATCTAACCGACTAAAAGTCTTGTCACACTGTTTACAATAGAAAGGTTTTTCTCCAGTGTGGATTGGCAGGTGTCTCTTCAGGACACATAAATCACTGAAACTCTTGTCACACTCTTTACAGTGAAAAGGTTTTTCTCCAGTGTGAATACGCAGGTGACTCTTCAGGCGACATAACTGACTGAAACTCTTGTCACACTGTTTACAGATGTGAGTCTTCTTATAAGTCAGCTGATGTGTCTTTACTTCTCCTGGTTGAGTTAAAGTCTGGGTAAACGTTTGATGACTGCAAGATTTTGGTTCATCTGTGTCTCCTTGTTCCTGGCTCGTTACAATTCTGGTGATTGGCTGGAAGGATTCTGAGGGGATCTGTCCATTTATGTGAGTTTGGCAATAGAGGCTCGATTGAGATCTGAAGCATGTACAATCGGAACAGCATACCTTACTTAGTCTGGGCAGATTGAGACCACACTCCTTCCTGGAGTGGAGGTTCATCATCAAATCGGCATCTATACATGGACTGTGATTGAGACAGAGTTTTAGGTTCTGTTGGGTAATGGACAATTTATTAATCCTCTTTGTGTTTTCTATCTACCTCTCTCACAACACTGTGTCCACGCACTGAATACTCTGGTCTCTGTGGAATGAAGTTAATTAAAAAATATTTTCAAATCTTATACATGCTGAGCAGAGCTGTGGTCTGACCTCACTCACAACACAACCGGTTGCCGTACATGCTTGACAACACCGATGAGCGCAGGCTGCCGTCCCTCCATATTTGGAGAGAGAGATGTGCATTTCCCGCCAGTGGCAACAGCCGCGGCAACTGTCTGCTACATTGTCAGACGATAACCCTAACCTCAGTAAAACTATGCCTAAACCTAACCTTAACCCTGACCTCAATAAAACTATGGCTAAACCTAACCTTAACCCTAACCTCAGTACAACTATGCCTAAACCTAACCTTAAACCTAATAACCTCAATAAAACTATGCCTAAACCTAACCTTAACCTCAGTAAAACTATGCCAAAGAGCCCAACCCTAACCACCGTCAGGCGCTCGCCGGTGCATCTGTGCACAGAGCGTGAACATCTCTACTGTTGTCCATTGTTATAAATTCATGTTTGTATTGTAAAGAGTTCTGTTGTTGTAGGGGGCAAAAAAGGTCATGTTTTAAACATGGCAGAACTCCCCAGTGCATTAGGACTTTCCTTTTCTTTGCAACAGTACAACAAGTACAAAATATATCGTCTCTTATCGGGAGGAAACCTCATGGTGCATCTCCAGTAATAAAGTAGCATATCTACAAAAAAGCTCAAAACGTGCTGCTTTGCGTCGTGTTTCGAGCTTGTGGGTCTGCTACTTTTGATGCTTTTGTGTTGACACTTTGTGATAATGCGTAATAATGCGTTCCCAGTCTAAATCGGTTAAACCCCCTCCCCCTATGAAGAACATTCATGGGGGACCTGCAGTGAATCTTTGTACCAGGGGCCCAGAATTTGGTGCGACGCCCGTGGCCCCCTTCGCCCATCGAGTATTTCAGCCTGGCTTCTCCTTGAGAGCAGGTCAACCGGACTACATTTGTCTAATTCGTCTCCAGCTGTCGCCACCCACCACCTCACAGTAGCTCGCCTGTTCATCTGTGCACAGAGCGTGAACATCTCTACTGTTGTCCATTGTTATAAATTCATGTTTGTATTGTAAAGAGTTCTGTTGTTGTAGGGGGCAAAAAAGGTCATGTTTTAAACATGGCAGAACTCCCGAGTGCCTTAGGACTTTCCTTTTCTTTGCAACAGTACAACAAGTACAAAATATATCGTCTCGTATCGGGAGGAAACCTCATAGTGCATCTCCAGTAATAAAGTAGCAGATCTACAAAAAAGCTTAAAATGTACTGCTTTGCGTCGTGTTTCGAGCATGTGGATCTGCTTTTGTGTTGGCACTGTGTGATAAGTAGGGCGTTAAAGTCCTGGGTTCAATTCCCGCCGGGGACGCTGTGGGCATGTTCCCTCCTCCGCGTCATCAGCGCCCACACCCTAGGTGGGGTTGGCGATAGGGCCTTTCTGTGTGGAGTTTGCATGTTCTCCCCACGTCTCCTAGGGGTAGATACCCTCACAAAAACATGCTGTAATCCTGGTCTCTATACTGCCTCCCCCTGGTCAGCCGGGGCGCCTGATGGAGGGGAAATTAACTTGTTGGAATAACGTGTTCCTCCCACGTGCTACGCCCAAACCGGGGAAATCCCCACTGTTAGGTGAAAAGAAGCAACTTGGACTCCTCATGCATAGAAGGAAGCATGAGGTCAGTCCGTTGTCTCCCCAGGCGCGGCAGAGGGAGAGCAGAGCCCCGAATTACATAGGCAATTGGCACTGGGTGAAAATGGGTTACAAAATCGTGGGATAAACATTAAAAAGGGACGTAGGGTGTTAACAGCGGTGGAAAAAGTACTCACATTTTGTATTATTAAGTAAGTATTACAATATAGAAATAGTCACAAGTTAAGTTTTCTTTTTTCTTTTCTTTTTTTACTTAAATACAATTACAAAAGTATTGGTATCAAAGTATACTTCAAGTACAATAGTAAAATTACTCATTGTAATGTTCTGTTTCAAAAGTTCAAAATGTCTAAAAAATATTTTGAAAGTAGCCGATCTGAGCTTGTAGATCTGCAAAAAAAATTGTGGAGTAAAAGTACAATATTTGAATCTGAGATGTAGTGGAGTAGAAATACGTGTATTCTAAATACGCAAGTAAAGTACAAATACCTCACATTTTTACGTAAGAACAGTACTTAAGTAAATGTTACTTTACACCACTGGGCGTTAATACAAAATATGAATAAAGTTAGAAAATGGAGAGAAGAGGTTTCTACCCGACAGCAACGGGATAACCCTTGGCTCCCCGGCGCCACCATTTGCTATTTTCTTTCTCTTTTTTTAATTGTAGTTTGGGTTTTTAATACATTGTTTTTACTTGTAATTCCTTTAAAAGCAAGGACACACTTCCAATCCTCCTGCATCACATGCATTGTGCATTTGCGCTGAATAATGTTCTTAGTGTGGAACCATTGTTACCGTGCCTGTAGGGACTGCAAAGAGAAGGATTCGGGACCACTTCCTTTCATGTTTCTAGCTGTATTAAAAAAAAAAAAAAAAAAAAATCTTAAACACTTTTTACCATTCCTCACAGTGCTGTGTTCTACCTGTAACGCACGTCTACGGCGCTTCCTGTCAGAAATAAAAATGTGAATAGCGTTGTGAAACCTTTCGAAGTAGCGTATTCGATGGGCATTATGCACTGGCCGCGGATCATAGATTATAGTATGCCCTCAAAAAAAGCCTGGAACACACCACTGATTCCTCAGGAATAGAAACATTATTTTGTGTTGCATGGTTTATAGCTTAAAATCGAACAACCTAAAAAAATACCAAACAAACTGTGCAAAGCCAGACTGCAAATAATACATTAAGCATAAGCACATAAAATGCTGGCACATAAAAGAAAGGTACAAAGATAACATTGCACTCATCATGAAAAAAGGAAAGAAAAAAATCACACTGGGCTGCACTGGCTGCACAACTTGCATTCATACAGATGTATTTAGGTGTGACTACATCGGGTTTTTGAGCGGTGCTAACCGTTCCTACGTCTGGCTTTGTGTGTACGAGCACGGACCTCTATGTATGACGTCACAGACAGAACGGCCCATACAAGGAGATATGCACGGGTGCCGTGTTTCAGGTGCGATTTCTTCTCCATTGTGAAAATGGTGGTTTTCACTGTTTACAATGAAAAGGTTTTTCTCCAGTGTGAATACGCAGGTGACTCTTCAGGTGACATAACTGACTGAAACTCTTGTCACACTCTTTACAGTGAAAAGGTTTTTCTCCTGTGTGGATACGCTGGTGAATCTTCAGGTATTCTAACCGACTAAAACCCTTGTCACACTCTTTACAGTGAAAAGGTTTTTCTCCTGTGTGGATACGCTGGTGAATATTCAGGGAATCTAACCGACTAAAACTCTTGTCACACTGTTTACAATAGAAAGGTGTTTCTCCAGTGTGGATGCGCTGGTGACTCTTCAGGTTACTTAACTGACTGAAACTCTTGTCACACTCTTTACAGTGAAAAGGTTTCTCTCCTGTGTGGATACGCAGGTGAGTCTTCAGTTCATCTAACCGACTAAAAGTCTTGTCACACTGTTTACAATAGAAAGGTTTTTCTCCAGTGTGGATTGGCAGGTGTCTCTTCAGGACACATAAATCACTGAAACTCTTGTCACACTCTTTACAGTGAAAAGGTTTTTCTCCAGTGTGAATACGCAGGTGACTCTTCAGGCGACATAACTGACTGAAACTCTTGTCACACTGTTTACAGATGTGAGTCTTCTTATAAGTCAGCTGATGTGTCTTTACTTCTCCTGGTTGAGTTAAAGTCTGGGTAAACGTTTGATGACTGCAAGATTTTGGTTCATCTGTGTCTCCTTGTTCCTGGCTCGTTACAATTCTGGTGATTGGCTGGAAGGATTCTGAGGGGATCTGTCCATTTATGTGAGTTTGGCAATAGAGGCTCGATTGAGATCTGAAGCATGTACAATCGGAACAGCATACCTTACTTAGTCTGGGCAGATTGAGACCACACTCCTTCCTGGAGTGGAGGTTCATCATCAAATCGGCATCTATACATGGACTGTGATTGAGACAGAGTTTTAGGTTCTGTTGGGTAATGGACAATTTATTAATCCTCTTTGTGTTTTCTATCTACCTCTCTCACAACACTGTGTCCACGCACTGAATACTCTGGACTCTGTGGAATGAAGTTAATTAAAAAATATTTTCAAATCTTATACATGCTGAGCAGAGCTGTGGTCTGACCTCACTCACAACACAACCGGTTGCCGTACATGCTTGACAACACCGATGAGCGCAGGCTGCCGTCCCTCCATATTTGGAGAGAGAGATGTGCATTTCCCGCCAGTGGCAACAGCCGCGGCAACTGTCTGCTACATTGTCAGACGATAACCCTAACCTCAGTAAAACTATGCCTAAACCTAACCTTAACCCTGACCTCAATAAAACTATGGCTAAACCTAACCTTAACCCTAACCTCAGTACAACTATGCCTAAACCTAACCTTAAACCTAATAACCTCAATAAAACTATGCCTAAACCTAACCTTAACCTCAGTAAAACTATGCCAAAGAGCCCAACCCTAACCACCGTCAGGCGCTCGCCGGTGCATCTGTGCACAGAGCGTGAACATCTCTACTGTTGTCCATTGTTATAAATTCATGTTTGTATTGTAAAGAGTTCTGTTGTTGTAGGGGGCAAAAAAGGTCATGTTTTAAACATGGCAGAACTCCCCAGTGCATTAGGACTTTCCTTTTCTTTGCAACAGTACAACAAGTACAAAATATATCGTCTCTTATCGGGAGGAAACCTCATGGTGCATCTCCAGTAATAAAGTAGCATATCTACAAAAAAGCTCAAAACGTGCTGCTTTGCGTCGTGTTTCGAGCTTGTGGGTCTGCTACTTTTGATGCTTTTGTGTTGACACTTTGTGATCAAGTAGGGCGTTAAAGTCCTGGGTTCAATTCCCGCCGGGGACGCTGTGGGCGTGTTCCCTCCTCCGCGTCATCAGCGCCCACACCCTAGGTGGGGTTGGCGATAGGGCCTTTCTGTGTGGAGTTTGCATCTTCTTCCCATGTCTCCTAGGGGTAGATACCCTCACAAAAACATGCAGTAATCCTGGTCTCTATACTGCCTCCCCCTGGCCAGCCGGGGCGCCTGATGGAGGGGAAATGAACTGGTTGGAATAACGTGTTCCTCCCACGCACCACGCGTGGGGAAATCCCCACTGTCAGGTGAAAAGAAGCAACTTGGACTCGACTCCTCATGCATAGAAGGACTCCTCATGCATAGAAGGAAGCATGAGGTCAGTCCGTTGTCTCCTCAGGCGCGGCAGAGGGAGAGCAGAGCCCAGAATTACATAGGCAATTGGCACTGGGTGAAAATGGGTTACAAAATCGTAGGATAAAAATTATAAAAGGGACGTAGGGCGTTAACAGCGGTGGAAAAAGAACTCACATTTTGTTCTTAATTATTATTAAGTAAGTATTACAATGTAGAAATAGTCACAAGTTAAGTTTTCTTTTTTCTTTTCTTTTTTTTACTTACATATTACACATTATTACACATTTTAATACAATTACAAAAGTATTGGTATCAAAGTATACTTCAAGTACAATAGTTAAATTACTCATTGTAATGTTCTGTTTCAAATGTTCAAAATGTCTAAAAAATATTTTGAAAGTAGCCGATCTGAGCTTGTAGATCTGCTATTAAATGTAGTGGATTAAAAGTACAATATTTGAATGTGAGATGTAGTGGAGTAGAAGTACGTATTCTAAATACGCAAGTAAAGTACAAATACCTCAAATTACTTAAAGTGGGCGTGACACGGCCAAAACGGCTAATTATGGCTATCAAATTAGCCAATTTGTTTAATGATGTCATGTACCCCCATGTTAAATTACCCAATCAAATTAATTTATTGTAGTTACTGTACTGAAAGTAGTACTTTCTGTACAGTAACGGCAATACATCAATTTGATTGGGCTAATATGGGGGGAGGGGCGGAGACTCGCGGAGTCGAGTATCCATATCATTATCTTTTGAAACTGCCCCAAAAAAAGCTGTCCGAGGTGTGTTTCCGACTTTCTAAACCAACTTTAAAACGGTAGGTTCCGTACGGAACCATTGTTTACTTAGATATGGAAGGATGACCTCCCACTTGGGTAATGACGCCCCCTGGCGATCATTCAGAGAAACTACTTCAGCTCCCGTACTAACGTAGGTAGGAAGGGCCTGTCACTCAAACCGGAGTGACCCGCCTCCAGGCTATATAAGCCCCCGGAGGCGGAAGTAACATCCTCTTAATACCACTCTCTGCCACATTCAGTGAAACAGAGGGGCATTACGTGGGAGGTCATCCTTCCATATCTAAGTAAACAATGGTTCCGTACGGAACCTACCGTTTACTGTCAATATTCCAGGATGACCTCCCACTTGGGATTCTTAAACTCCCCTCTAAGCCACAACCTACTCTCATACCCCCACACACCCCTCATACGGGTGAGCACAGCCCAAACGGGCGTGACCCATCACCCAGAAGGTCCCAGGCCCACCGGACCTGGGTGTGAAGGCATGAGAAAATAAGGAGAGACCCTGACAGACCGAAGTCCGCCTCATTCAACTAAATGAAAAGGACAAGTCCGCCTTATAAGTAAGACACACTATATAAGGAAAACACAGGGTCCCCCCCAAAATACCCCAGGTGGCTACATGCCCACCTGTGGGAGGGGAAGATCCGACTCCTCTATGACGTAGAGGAGGCAACTGCACCCAGAACCGAATGCGCTAGCGAAGAGGATTCGATATCCAGGTGATAGTAGGCTGCAAAGGTAGAAGGCGAAGACCAATTCGCCGAAACACAAATCTCCTGAACGGAGACTCCCTTTGCCAGTGCCCACGAAGTAGCCACACCTCTAGTGCTATGGGCTTTAAGTGCCGCCGGCACTTCCACACCCGCACTAGAGTAAGCCAGCCTAATAGCATCCACAATCCACCTCGAAAGAGTGGGTCTAGACACCGGCTTTCTGACAAGAACATTGCCCATTTCCACGAAGAGCTGAGAAGAAGCTCTAGAACCAGCAGTCCTGTCACAGTAGGCCTTCAATGCCCTGACAGGACAAAGGCAATTCAGCCGTTCATCCTCCACCGAGACAAACGGAGGAGGATGAAAAGCCAGAAGAACAACAGGCTCCTTAGGAACCACCATGTTCTTAGGAACAAACTTAAGATGAGGCTTGAGCAACACCTTGAGATCATTGTTCATAAACTGCATGCACTCCGCAGACACCGAGAGAGCTTGCAGGTCACCAACTCTTTTAGCCGTGGCCAAAGCCAGCAAAAGAGCCGTCTTGAAACTCAAAAGTTTCAAAGGCATCCCTACAAGCGGCTCAAAGGGAGCCCGACATAGGCCCCCTAGAACCACCTGCAGATCCCAAACTGGGAACAAAGACCTAGTCACCGGCCTCAAACGTTCAACTCCTTGCATGAACTTGATGACCTCCGGGACTTTAGAAGGTGCCTTGCCCGCCACCCCCAGGTGACAGGCATTAATAGCCGCCAAATACCCCCTAAGGGTAGAAAATGCAAGACCACTTCTCAAGCGGTCCTGCATAAATTCCAGAATCTCCTGGGCTGACGCCACATGGGCCACCACCGGTGGAACACGCGACTCACACCAGTCCTCAAAGGCATTCCACCTTCCATCATAAGACGCCCTCGTAGAAGGCGCCTTAGCACTCTGAATGGTAGCCACCACTTCAGAAGAAAAACCAGCTGCCAGCAGGTTTAACCTTTCACGTGCCAAACCCACAGGTCTAGGACCTGCAGGTCTTGGTGGAAGATCTCCCCCCTGGCCTGACTCAACAGATCTCTGCACTGAGGCAGCTGCCAACCCGGTTCGCAAAGGAGAGGGGCGATCGCCGACCTCCACGTGCCCTTGTAGGGAGCCACCAGGAGCATCTCCAGACCGAACCTCCTGACTCTCTCCAGAGTGGGTCGGATTAAGTCGAAGGGGGGAAACGCGTACAGTAGACCTCTCGGCCACGTGTGCGCTAAGGCGTCCAACCCCAAGGGAGGACTGCCCTTCACCGCGAAGAACAACGGACACTTCGTATTCTCCGCTGACGCAAACAGGTCCGCCACTGGCTGACCGAACTTGCGAAAAATCTGGTTCGCCACCCTGGGGTGGAGAGACCAATCCTCGTAGCGAGACCCTCCCCTGGACAGGAGATCTGCTCCGCTGTTGAGGAGACCTGGGACGTGTAAGGCCCTGATCGACTTGAGGCGCGACAAGCACCAAACCGTCAATTCTCGAGCCAGACGGTCCAGTGGCAACGACGACAGGCCCCCCTGTTTGTTGACATAAAACATGGCCGTCGTATTGTCTGTCCTGACCAGGACGTGACAATGCAAAATCCAAGGCTCGAAATGCTTGAGCGCCAGGAGTATAGCCATCAACTCCAAATAGTTGATGTGACGACCCCTCATCTCCAGAGGCCAAAGCCCCTGCGCTGTGCGCCCCTCGAAAGTGGCTCCCCATCCACTGAGACTGGCGTCTGTCGTGATCGACTTGCGGGAAACCACCTCGCCAATCGAGACCCCGCTGGTGAGGAACCCCTCCACCAGCCACGGAGACAGGGCGATCGCGCAGGAAGGGGAAACCGTAACCTTCTTGTACTTCAAGGAGGGCGGGATCCCGAGGGATAACATCCATCTTTGAAAAGGTCTCATATGAAACCTGCCCAAACGCAACAGATGTACTGCGGAAGCCATCATTCCCGTCAGTACCATGCAACTCCTGTAAGTGACCTCCTGGCCCACTTGAAAGGAGTCGATACATTCCCGAAACCTGTCCACCCTCTCCTCTGAGAGACGGGCCGACATGTCGGATGAGTCCAGAAGGACCCCAATGAATGTAAGACGACTTGCTGGAGTCAGCATGCTCTTGCCGTGGTTGACTATGAAACCTAAGGCCTTCAGGTGAGCCAAAACCACTTGTGTGTGACGCGCCACTTCGTGGGCGGAGCTCGCTGAAATCATCCAATCGTCGATGTACGTCGCCAACCTGACGCCCTGCTGTCTCAGCGGGGCGATGGCTGCTTCGGTCACTTTCACGAAAACCCTCGGGCTCAGTGACAGACCGAAAGGGAGTACTGTGTACTCGTACAGGCGACCCTCGAAGGCGAACCGTAGGAATTTCCTGTGTGGGGGATAAATCTGGACGTGCTGATAAGCATCCTTCAGATCCACTGAACAGTGGAAATCCCCTTGCCTGACCGACCGTAACATGGTGGGTACAGTTAGCATCCTGAAAACGTATTTCTTCAGGTACACGTTTAGTGCCTTTAGGTCCAGGATGGGACGTAGCCCCCCCCCTTTTTGGGCACCAAGAAATAACGGCTCCAAAATCCCATGCGGGATTGGGTCCTGTCCAGCTCCACTATAGCACCCTTGCTTAGCAAGGAGCTGATCTCTTCTCTCAAAAGATTTGCTTTTAAACCACGCGCCCTGGTATGAATAACCCTGCTCGAAAGCGGGGGTATGTCTGCGAACTGTAACCTGTAACCCCTGGTTATCGTTCGAAATACCCAATGGCTCGGGTTGCATAACTTCCACTGGCGCGCGCAGCGTGCTAGCGTGTTTTGAGCGAGAGAAACCCCACCACTGTGCTTCCGTGACGGCGGAGCTTTTTGGCGGCCGGACCGGAAGTGGGGAACCTGCGTATCCGTATCCGGAACGACCGGATGCGGAGCGCAAGGGTTCAATAGGCCGCATGGCGGAAACACCTTCTGGTTGTACCGCTTGACTAGCGGAGCTATTTTGCGGCGGGACCGGAAGTGGGGAACCTGCGTATCCGTATCCGGAACACCCGGATGCGGAGCGCAGGGGTTCAATAGGCCGCAAGGCGGGAACACCTTCTGATTGTACCGCTTGACTAGCGGAGCTTTTTTGCGGCCGGACCGGAAGCGGGGAGCTAGCGAATCCGTATCCGGTGAAACCGGAAGCGTTCGGTTTTCGCTCGATAGAGCAACAGGAAGAGCAAAGCGATTCGCCTGATAAACAGACTCGCCCACAACTAAAGCATTCTCCCCTGACAGGAGAGGAACTTTTACGTTTAATACCTGCTCTAAAGCCTTTATGCTTGTCCCTTGACCCGGGCTCATAGTAGGCCGACAGAATTTCTGACTCAAGGTTAAATTCATAGCATCGCTCACGCGAGGGAAAATCCACTCGCGCGCATGAGGAACCACATAATTGTTTGACGTTAACATTACTGGTTGCTGATAAAACCTGTGACTGATTAAAGAGTCCTGACGGGACTCCATCATTCTTACAGGAGGCATGCATAAAGGAGTCATATTGTCGACGCGAGGGATATCCCACTCGCGCGCTTGAGGAACCACATAATTGTTTGACAATAACATTACTGGTTGCTGATAAAACCTGCGATTGATTATCGAGTCCTGACAGGACTTCATCATTACTACAGGAGGCATGCACGATGGGGTCGTCTGTGCTAGTGCGAGAGAGTTGGACAGAGACAGACTTTGCTCTTTCAACATATTTATTGTCGACACAGGAGGCATCAAAATCAACATTTTCATTTCCCCGACACGGGGTACAGAAAAACGCCCTCGTTTGGGGGGAGGGGGACCGAGAGACACCTCGGACCCCCGCCCCAGCACAATCCCCCTCTTCCGAGTGTCATTTGCGCTGTCCCCTACCGCGGCCACCGCGGTAGGAAGACTGCTGCCTGCCATCCTTGGACGGGCGGCGCGGCTGAGCGCGCTCGGGAACCACAACCTTGCTGCGGGGCCTGTCAGGCGCCCTGGCTGCAGAGGCTCCCCTGGAGGAAGACGAGTGCTTCTTAAAAGAAGCAGAGCGGCCCCTTTCCTTGACGCGGGAGGAGCGGGACGCCCTCCTAGCTTGCTGCGGTTCTTCCTGTGGCACTGTGGTGGACTCGACGATGTCCTTAGCCGCCTTGAAGAAGGTAACTCTACCCTGCAGCAGCTCCAAGCCCCCACCCATGAGGGTGGTGGGACTGTTCTCCATGTTAATGAGAGACTTGTACATCTCCCCGCGAGGACCTAGAGGCTTCTCGCCCACGTCCCTCTTAGGCTCGAGGTCGACATAGTCGAGCCAGCGGGCTCTCTCAGACTGGAGGTTGTAGTCCATGGACCTGCCCATCCACTTAACCGCATGCCAATTGACCTTCAGCATGATGTCAAATAAAGTGTTCAGTTCAGCTGTGTGCTCCCCCGTGGGCAGACCTTTGACCAGGTCCTTGGTGGAAGCGAGCAAGAGCTGGATTAGATTCAGGTCCTTAGCGGCCAGAGCAGCGGACCGGTAGGCGTTACGAGCCCTGTCCGACTGCAGCTTGTCCTCCAGGACAGTGAACCCCGGCGGGTTGGTGCCGACGGGGCCGACAAACGGCCCGTTTTTAGCCGTGCCTACATCCTTGTACTGGGGTCTGACGGAACCCAGAAAAGATTGTGCCAACAGGTGGTCCAGGTTAGGGCAGGTGGACATGCCTGCCTCCGCACCGCCCACCAAATCCAACACAGAAAAAGGCAGCTTCCTGGGGTCTTTGTGTGTCTTCCATGAGGAATGGAGGGCCTTGGTGAAACCTTTCACCAGCGGCAGCCTGGAGAGGACATACGGGGCGGGAACCGAAGGCTCCTGCCCGGGCATTTCGTCATCATCCTCGGCCTCTTCAGAGGGGAGAGGAGGTGGCAACTCCTCTCCAACTCTGGCCAGAGCTCTCATGTAGACCGTGAGATGATCCAGCATTTCTGCTGCAGAATCGACGTCCTCTGCTCCCGCTTCACCCGCTTGACTGGCGGGTGGAGGGGCAGTGGTGCCTGAGGAGGCCTGGGAGCTCCCTGCGGCGTCCAGTTGACGTGCTGGAGCCGCAGGGGCATTACCTTTCACTGTGACCGTGAGTCGAGAACCATCGTCCTCGACGGAGTCCTCCTCCTCCTCGGCCGTGTATCCAGAGTATTCAGAACCAGAACCCTCGCTCTGACAGGAGCTCAGGTCCGACTCTCGCCTGAAAGTCTGGACTGTTTTGGTGATGCTCACGTCGAGGGGAACGTCCCCGACGGTCACATCCGAGCGTTTCTTTTTGGGCACCGCGCCCGAAGGGGAAAAGGCTACCGGAGGGATGTTAGCCTTCTTGGTCGCCTTCTTAGCGGCGACTTCACCAGACCCGCCAGCTCCAGTGACAGTGGAGCTAGCTGCGGTCGGTTGCGCGGCAGGCGGTGTCTCATGTAGCACGGCGCCATCTTGACTTGGAATGGCGCGCTGTTTGCCAAACGGATCTCCGGAAGGCAGCGCCGCACCTTGACCAACGGTGCGGGCCGCCTGGGGAAGGAAAGACTGGGCTGTGGGGTTGAGAGCAGTGGACCCACCTGGTGGAGCGCAGGCCCCGAGGCCTGCCCTGGCTAGGTAGAACCGGTGTACCAGTACATCGTGGTCGTAGGCCACGCAGAAGTCACAGAAAGGTCCTGCTCTCCCCTGAGGACTCAGTGCAGAGAAGGCGTGTGCAACGCCCATGCAGCCGACACAGAGAGGGTGAAGATCCTGTCCGTCGATGAGTCCTGGACAGCCTTGACATTGCCTCGGCAGGAAGGCCAGAGGATCCATGGCGAAGCACTGTAGATAGAGTTAACAAGAAGCAGACGAGCTAACAAGCTAACGGCTAAGGCTAGGCCACGCTTGATTCGGGCAGGGCCTGAACAAGCGGTAAGCAGTGTAGCTAACGTTAACAAATAGCAGACGAGCTAACAAGCTAACGGCTAATGCTATGCCACGCTTGCTTCGGCGGAGGCCTGAACAAGCAGTAATAATCCTTTGTTATAGAAGGAAATAACCGTCGTTTTAGGACGGGACAAGAATAAGTATTCTTAAGTACGGGTTAATTCAACACTCGCCGGTGGGCGACTCCAATGCCACCGCTTTAGGCTAATGCGCGAAGAATAATAATACAAAGGCTGAGTTTCAACTTATCTGAATGTGATATCGCAGAGAGTGAAAAGAGGATGTTACTTCCGCCTCCGGGGGCTTATATAGCCTGGAGGCGGGTCACTCCGGTTTGAGTGACAGGCCCTTCCTACCTACGTTAGTACGGGAGCTGAAGTAGTTTCTCTGAATGATCGCCAGGGGGCGTCATTACCCAAGTGGGAGGTCATCCTGGAATATTGACAGTAAACTATCAGTTCTAGGGGTAAAAATTATATAGCATTCGCTATAAAATCAATGGTTAGACCGATAAAAAAGTACACGTCTTCTTCAAAAAAGGTGTCAAAAAAGGTGTACGGGGGTCAACACGCTTCTCCCCCTCTATGAGACGGTTTTGTCGGCCATACCCTGCTGTCTCTTACCCTAAACCTGACTGGAGCACCCGGGACACCGGAGCAAGCGTAGAACGAGGGAACAGCGATCTCCTCCTCCTCCTCCGCAGAGGAGGTCTGTGGCTCATACACTCTGTGTGTGTGTAGCCAGCGCCGGAGGAGACAGAAACGCCGCTGTAGGCAAGCACCGTCGGAGCCGCCCCCCCCGGCCCGCATCGCCGGTGGGTTTTCTAATCGAAACGTTAACATGGGACATTTAACATAGGGCGCTTCACAAAGTAAAGTGTCCATAACCAATAGGTTTGCTAAGTGTTGTAATCATTAACAAAAACGAATAGCCTATTAACCAACTCCTCAAATGAAATAAGAAAAGTCCAATCTCTCTCCATTAAACACACAAAGGTTAAGTCAGCACTCAGCACAGCCGCGTTGTGCATATAACCACACAAGCACATGACACACAAACTGTGTGCAGCCAGCAGCAGTCAGCAAGTTGACCACAGCAGCAAATAAAACAAATAATAATGGGCAGCTGCCAGCCAGGCTTACCTTTCAGAAATGAACACGGCAGGCATTACTGTAATGAGCCTCTGAAAATCCTCTTGTATAATCATCCTTGCGGGTTGCGGCTGCACTTGGTTTTGGGTAAATTAATTCTTCTACCACTTTTTCTAGTCACATGTTCATATACTGGATTCTGATTGGCTAAATTCCGGAGGTTATGGCAGAACAACCGCCGCAGTTGTGTGAGGACGAGATCAATGCGCCTCAGTGTACATCCGGGGACTTCAGGAGGTAGTCGGAACACCTTTCCCCCAACCAACATATGACGGTCGTAGCAGTCCTATGTTTACTAACGTGCGTACGACGTCGCCGATTTATTTGGATCCAATGCAATCCGCCAACTTTAAAGCCCCTTTTCTCTGAACCTATGCCTTTCTGGAAGCGAACAGCCTCTATTTACGGCCGGAACGGTCCTTCTAACTGACGTTAGCTTAGCTGTATGCTAGACATCTTTCTCTGCATGGAGTTGGCGTCATCTGGTGGTGAGTAGAAGATGTTGTTTGTGGAACTATTTGCTGTCGTCGCGGAAGTTTTATAGGCAATAATGATTGTAACTTAATATCCTTGCAAGTTACAACTATGTGTTTTCTTTCATGTATACGGAAAAAAGTGGTAGAAAAGCTATTTACCACTCGGGGTCGGACATTATGCTCTGATAATGTCCTGTGTGTTGACACACAGGACATTATCAGAGCATAATGTCCTCTCACTCGGGGTAAATTGCTTACCTCTAACTCTGTGTGCCCTTCTCTGGTCCTGCCTGGTAGTGTATTCTCTCCAGCGCTGCTGTCATTGTCAACAGTTTCTTGAGCAGAACATGACGGTGGACACCGTGGACTCACATCCTGATTATCTTTATAGTTAGTCTTTTTGACATGTTTGCTATTTATATTCATTCGCTATTACTACCTGTCAGTGCTTCCTGTTTACTTTAGTTCAGACTTGGCGGGTAGTTCAGTGGGTGTGTGTTTACCAGGGCAGGGCTGCTGCTTGGCCATTACGTGGGCGCCTCTCCCTCCCCCGAGGCGGCTTCAGAGGCAGTGATTGGCACATTTATTAGCTGCACGCAGGTTGGCCAACACTGCCGCTGCCCGTTTTTCTTTTTTTTTTCTTTCTTCCCTCCCTCGCTCGTCCCTCGCTCGCCCTCGCTCGTCCCTCCCTCGCTCTCTCTCTCTCTCTCTCTCTCTCTCTCTCTCTCTTTTTTTTTCCCCCCCCCGACGCATTTTCACCGCCTTTATAAAGTGCCGCTGTAGGCAGCTGACTAGTTCGCCTCTATATACGCGCCGGCCCTGTGTGTAGCCTGTGTGTGTGTGTGTGTGTGTGTGCTTTCGCGCGTGTGTGTGTGTGTGTGTACACACACAATAGCTCTCGCAAAGCCACAGCCTGCAGCGTTAGCCGGGCTACACGCTAACAACAAGGCATCACGTTGTGCGCGGCACCGCACGACGGACGAAGTATACATTGCGAGGCACCGCACAACGGACGAAGTATACATTGCGCGGCACCGCACGACGGACGAAGTATACATTCACTACTAACTGATACTGCCCCGCCTCCTTTTCAGACTGTTTGAAGAAACACCACGTGACTTACTGTATCATAATGTTAAATTTCGGCCGGTGTCACGCCCCCTTTAAGAACAGTACTTAAGTAAATGTAAATGTTACTTTACACGACTGGGCGTTAACACAAAATAATAATAAAGTTAGAATATGGAGATAAGAGGTTTCTGCCCGACAGCAACGGGATAAAGCCCTTTGCACACAGGCGCGTTTAACCGCACGGATAAAACGGACAATTTCATTTTTTTTAAAGAAAACAATGATTCTCTATGACCTCATGCACACCGGCTCCGAATTAGCCGTGCGACGAGTGGCTGCGGCCGTGCGCTTTTTTCTCGATCGAACCCAGTTCGATTTGTGCGTCTTGTCGCATGCGGTAAAAAACTCATCACTCCTTTTATGACTCCTTTTTGGATCCGCAGCGCCGATTCCGCACAGCCTTGCACACCAAATCCAATGCGTTTTATTCATGCAGCAAACGAAAAAAACGCAACTGTCCTGTGTGCAAAGGGCTTAACCCTTGGCTCCACGGCGCCACCATTTGTTTGCTATTTTCTTTCTCTTTTTTGTATTGTAGATTTGGAGTGTTTTTAATACATGGTTTTTACTTGTAATTCCTTTAAAAGCAATGACACACTTCCAATCCTCCTGCATCACATGCATTGTACATTTGCGCTGAATAATGTTCTTATAGCGTGAAATCCTTGTTACCGTGCCTGTAGGGACTGCAAAAAGAAGGATTCAGACCACTTCCTTTCATGTTTCTAGCTGTATTAAAAAAAATCACACCCAATGTGAAGTGAGCGGTGGTCGTGCTTGCATAACGTCATCAGACTAGGATTTGAGTCTAAAATGTACAGGGTATGCTACACACACACGTTTTGCTATGGCAAAACGCTGAGGAAAAAAGCTACAGACACACGACGATGACATCACTAGACAAACATGATGCTACGTACACACATTTTACTATGGCAAAACGCTGAGGAAAAAGGCTACAGACACACGCACAGCCACGTATAGGAGCACCGCTCAAAAAAAAACTCAAGCACATTTTACCATTCCTCACAGTGCTGTGTTCTACCTGTAACGCACGCATACGACGTCTGCTGTCGGAAATAAAAATGTGAATAGCGTCTGCCCTTGTGAAACCTTTCAAAGTAGCGTTTTTGATGGGCATTTGTGCACTGGCGTCTGCCCTGGCCACACGAATAGCCGCGGATCATAGATTATAGTATGCCCTCAAAAAAAGTCTGGAACACACCACTGATTCCTCAGGAATAGAAACATTTGTGTTGCATGGTTTATAGCTTAAAATCGAACAACCCAAAAAAATACCAACCAAACTGTGCAAAGCCAGACTCCAAATAATACATTAAGCATAAGCACATAAATGCTGGCACGTAAAAGAAAGGTACAAAGAAAACATTGCACTCATCATGAAAAAAGGAAAGAAAAAAAATCACACTGGGCTGCACAACTTGCATTCATACAGATGTATTTAGGTGTGACTACATCGGGTTTTTGAGCGGTGCTAACCGCTCCTACGTTTGGCTTTGTGTATACGAGCACGGATCTCTATGTATGACGTCACGGACAGAACGGCCCATACAAGGAGATATGCACGGGTGCCCTGTTTCAGGTGCGATTTCTTCTCCATTGTGCAAATGGTGGTTTTCACTGTTTACAATGAAAATGATTTTCTCCAGTGTGAATATGCAGGTGACTCTTCAGGTGACATAACTGACTGAAACTCTTGTCACACTCTTTACAGTGAAAAGGTTTTTCTCCTGTGTGGATACGCTGGTGAATCTTCAGGATATCTAACCGACTAAAACTCTTGTCACACTCTTTACAGTGAAAAGGTTTTTCTCCTGTGTGCATACGCTGGTGAATCTTCAGGTAATCTAACCGACTAAAACTCTTGTCACACTCTTTACAGTGAAAAGGTTTTTCTCCTGTGTGGATACGCTGGTGAATCTTCAGGTAATCTAACCGACTAAAACTCTTGTCACACTGTTTACAATAGAAAGGTGTTTCTCCAGTGTGGATGCGCTGGTGACTCTTCAGGTGACATAACTGATTGAAACTCTTGTCACACTCTTTACAGTGAAAAGGTTTTTCTCCTGTGTGGATACGCTGGTGTCTCTTCAGTTCATCTAACCGACTAAAATTCTTGTCACACTGTTTACAATAGAAAGGTTTTTCTCCATTGTGGATTGGCAGGTGTCTCTTCAGGACACGTAAATCACTGAAACTCTTGTCACACTCTTTACAGTGAAAAGGTTTTTCTCCAGTGTGGATACGCTGGTGACTCTTCAGGTGATCTAACCGACTAAAACTCTTGTCACACTCTTTACAGTGAAAAGATTTTTCTCCTGTGTGGATACGCTGGTGAATCTTCAGTTCATCTAACCGACTAAAAGTCTTGTCACACTGTTTACAATAGAAAGGTTTTTCTCCAGTGTGGATTGGCAGGTGTCTGTTAAGGTGACTTAACCAACTGAAACTCTTGTCACACTGTTTACAGATGTGAGTTTTCTTATAAGTCAGCTGATGTGTCTTTACTTCTCCTGGTTGAGTTAAAGTCTGGGTAAACGTTTGATGACTGCAAGATTTTGGTTCATCTGTGTCTCCTTGTTCCTGGCTCGTTACAATTCTGGTGATTGGCTGGAAGGATTCTGAGGGGATCTGTCCATTTATGGGAATTTGGCAATAGAGGTCTTCGTGGCTCGACTGAGATCTGAAGCATGTACAATCGGAACAGCAGACCTTAGTCTGGGCAGCTAGACCACACTCCTTCCTGGAGTGGCGGTTCATCATCAAATCGGCATCTATACAATGGACTTTGATAGGGACAGAGTTTTAGCTTCTGTTGGGTAATGGACAATTTATTTAACCTTTCTGTTATCTCCTTCACGACACTGTGTACACTCACTGAATACACTGGTCTCTGTGGAATGAAGTTAATTCAAAAATATTTTCAAATCTTATACACGCTGAGCAGAGCTCTGGTCTGACCTCACTCACAACACAACCGGTTGCCGTACATGCCTGACAACACCGATGAGCGCAGGCTGCCCTCACCTCCATATTTGGAGAGAGAGAGAGAGAGAGTGCATTTTCCGCCAGTGGCAACAGCCGTGGCAACTGCCGGAAATCAATCTGCGGCATCTCTGCAGCAGACATTGTCGGACGATAACCCTAACCTCAGTAAAACTATACCTAAACCTAACCTTAACTCTAACCTCAATAAAACTATGCCTAAACCTAACCTTAACCTCAGTACAACAATGCCTAAACCTAACCTTAAACCTAATAACCTCAATAAAACTATGCCTAAACCTAACCTTAACCTCAGTAAATCTATGCCAAAGAGTATAACCCTTACCACCGTCAGGCGCTCACCTGTGCATCTGTGCACAGAGCATGAACATCTCTACTGTTGTCCAGTGTTATAAATTCATGTTTGTATTGTAAAGAGTTCTGTTGTTGTAGGGGGCAAAAAAGGTCATGTTTTAAACATGGCAGAACTCCCCAGTGCCTTAGGACTTTCCTTTTCTTTGCAACAGTACAACAAGTACAAAATATATCGTCTCTTATCGGAAGGAAACCTCATAGTGTATCTCCAGTAATAAAGTAGCAGATCTACAAAAAAGCTCAAAACCTGCTGCTTTGTGTCATGTTTCGAGCATGTGGATCTGCTTTTGTGTTGGAACTGTGTGATAAGTAGGGCGTTAAAGTCCTGGGTTCGATTCCCGCCGGGGACGCTGTGGGCGTGTTCCCTCCACCGTGTCATCAGCACCCACACCCTAGGTGGAGTTGGCGATAGGGCCTTTCTGTGTGGAGTTTGCATGTTATCCCCATGTCTCCTAGGGTTGATACCCTCACAAAAACATGCACGTAATCCTGGTCTCTATAATGCCTCCTCTTGGCCAGCCGGGGCGCCTGATGGAGGGGAAATGAACTGGTTGGAATAACGTGTTCCTTCCATGCACAAGTCCAAACCGGGGAAATCTCTACTGTCAGGTGAAAAGAAGCAACTTGGACTACTCATGCATAGAAGGAAGGTCAGTCCGTTGTCTCCCCAGGCGCGGAGCCCAGGATTACATAGCTTAGGCAATTGGCACTGGGTGAAAATGGGTTACAAAATCTTGGGATAAAAATTATAAAGGGGAAGTATGGCATTAACAGTGGTGGAAAAAGTACTCACATTTTGTTCTTAAAGAGGCACTCCACCACTTTTCAACCTATCTTCATATAATAGGTCCTCACTAATGTTCATGATAAAATATTTAAAAAAGAAATCTACTCAGTTTGGGTCTCATAGGAGAGCTGTGGGTGGGTCAAATCCTTCCTACCGGTGACATCATCAATGGGAAATGCAAGCTAATAGAAACTGCAGGCTTTCTATTCCTGAAAAAGTTGCAATGTTAAAGTGGAAGCCATTGTTCTCGTGATAATAAAAATCTTTTTTTTTTTTCTTTTCAAAAATATTATGTCACCAGTAGGAAGGATTTGACAGATCTCCTATGAGACCCAGACTGAATAGAAAAAAAATGTGCTATTTTATTATGAACATTTTAGTGAGGACCTATTATATGAAGACAGCTTGAAAAGTGGTGAACTACTCCTTTAAGTAAATGTACTTAAGTAAATGTTACTTTACACCACTGGGCGTTAACACAAAATAATAATAAAGTTAGAATATGGAGATAAGAGGTTTCTGCCCGACAGCAACAAGATAACCCTTGACTCCACGGCGCCACCATTTGTTTGCTATTTTCTTTCTCTTTTTTATTGTAGTTTGGAGTGTTTTTAATACATGGTTTTTACTTGCAATCCCTTAAAAGCAAGGACACACTTCCAATCCTCCTGCATCACATGCATTGTACATTTGCGCTGAATAATGTTCTTATAGCGTGAAATCCTTGTTTGTTACCGTGCCTGTAGGGACTGCTGCAAAAAGGATTCGGGACCACTTCTTTCATGTTTCTAGCTGTATTAAAAAAAAATCACACCCAATGTGAAGTGAGCGGTGGTCGTGCTTGCATAACGTCATCAGACTAGGATTTGAGTCTAGGATGTACAGGGTATGCTACACACACACGTTTTGCTATGGCAAAACGCTGAGGAAAAAAGCTACAGACACACGACGATGACATCACTAGACAAACATGATGCTACGTACACACATTTTACTATGGCAAAACGCTGAGGAAAAAGGCTACAGACACACGCACAGCCACGTATAGGAGCACCGCTCAAAAATAAATAAATAACTCAAACACATTTTACCATTCCTCACAGTGCTGTGTCCTACCTGTAACGCACGCATACGACGCCTGCTGTCGGAAATAAAAATATGAATAGCGTCTGCCCTCGTGAACCTTTCAAAGTAGTGTATTTGATAGGCATTATGCACTGGCGTCTGCCCTGGCCACACGCATAGCCGCGAATCATAGATTATAGTATGCCCTCAAAAAAAGTCTGGAACACACCACTGATTCCTCAGGAATAGAAACATTTGTGTTGCATGGTTTATAGCTTAAAATCGAACAACCCAAAAAAATACCAACCAAACTGTGCAAAGCCAGACTGCAAATAATACATTAAGCATAAGCACATAAAATGATGGCACAGAAAAGAAAGGTAACATTGCACTCATCATGTAAAAAAGGAAAGAAAAAAAATCACACTGGGCTGCACTGGCTGCACAACTTGCATTCATCAGCCTACAGATGTATTTAGGTGTGACTACATCGGGTTTTTGAGCGGTGCTAACCGCTCCTACGTCTGGCTTTGTGTGTACGAGCACGGATCTCCATGTATGTATCACGGACAGATCGGCCCATACAAGGAGATATGCACGCGTGCCGTGTTTCAGGTGTGATTTCTTCTCCATTGTGCAAATGGTTGTTTTCACTGTTTACAGTGAAAATGATTTTCTCCAGTGTGAATACGCAGGTGACTCTTCAGGTGACATAACTGACTGAAATTCTTGTCACACTCTTTACAGTGAAAAGGTTTTTCTCCTGTGTGGATACGCTGGTGACTCTTCAGGTAATCTAACCGACTAAAACCCTTGTCACACTCTTTACAGTGAAAAGGTTTTTCTCCTTTGTGGATACGTTGGTGAATCTTCAGGTAATCTAACCGACTAAAACTCTTGTCACACTGTTTACAATAGAAAGGTTTTTCTCCAGTGTGGATTGGCAGGTGTCTCTTCAGGACACATAAAACACTGAAACTCTTGTCACACTCTTTACAGCGAAAAGGTTTTTCTCCAGTGTGGATACGCAGGTGACTCTTCAGGCTGCATAACTGACTGAAACTCTTGTCACACTCTTTACAGTGAAAAGGTTTTTCTCCTGTGTGGATACGCAGGTGACTCTTCAGGTGACATAACTGACTGAAACTCTTGTCACACTGTTTACAGATGTGAGTCTTCTTATAAGTCAGCTGATGTGTCTTTACTTCTCCTGGTTGAGTTAAAGTCTGGGTAAACGTTTGATGACTGCAAGATTTTGGTTCATCTGTGTCTCCTTGTTCCTGGCTCGTTACAATTCTGGTGATTGGCTGGAAGGATTCTGAGGGGATCTGTCCATTTATGTGAGTTTGGTAATAGAGGCTCGATTGAGATCTGAAGCATGTACAATCGGAACAGCATACCTTACTTAGTCTGGGCAGATTGAGACCACACTCCTTCCTGGAGTGGAGGTTCATCATCAAATCGGCATCTATACATGGACTGTGATAGAGACAGAGTTTTAGGTTCTGTTGGGTAATGGACAATTTATTAATCCTCTTTGTGTTTTCTATCTCCCTCTCTCACAACACTGTGTCCACACACTGAAAATTCTGGTCTCTGTGGAATGAAGTTAATTAAAAAATATTTTCAAATCTTATAAATGCTGAGCAGAGCTCTGGTCTGACCTCACTCACAACACAACCGGTTGCCGTACATGCCTGACAACACCGATGTGTGCAGGCTGCCGCCCCTCCATATTTGGAGAGAGAGAGATGTGCATTGCCGGAAATCAATCTGAGGCACCTCTGCAGCAGACATTGTCGGACGATAACCCTAACCTCAGTAAAACTATGGCTAAACCTAACCTTAACCCTAACCTCAGTACAACTATGCCTAAACCTAACCTTAAACCTAATAACCTCAATAAAACTCACCAGCGCATCCACACTGTAGAGCGTGAACATCTCTTGTCCACTGTTATAAATTCATGTTTGTATTGTAAAGAACCATTTCAAGATTCGAGGACTCAAGAAGTGCTATTGAGGGTGGCAAAAAGTGACCACTTAAGCCCCATAACCGTTTAAACCGTTTGCCTAATGACATACCCGTAGTTGGGACTTGGGACACCAGGTTGAAAGTGATTAATTAATGTTTTTTGCAGAGCAGTCACATGTAAATTACAGTAGATGATGGATGCGTATGGATTTAGATGCACTCAGCAGCGCAGATACAAAATCAGATGGAGGTGGAGAAAATATGCATACAATAACAGAATTTGAGGTTAAATGTGAACGCAGGTGTCTTCAACCTTTTTCAGACCGAGGACCCCCTAGCTGAGAGAGAGATGAAGACATGTTTTATAAAATTGTGTTGGAGATTAATCTTCTTCATAGAGTTGATTGGTAGCTTCATAGACTTTGTTTGACAGCACTAACGAACGAACGAACGAACGAACGAACGAACGAACGAACGAACGAACGAACGAACGAACGAACGAACGAACGAACGAACGAACGAACGAACGAACGAACGAACCAATCAATCAATCAATCAATCAATCAATCAATCAATCAATCAATCAATGAAGTTTCTTCTTCCTGTGTCATGCCACCATGTTGACCATCTCGTATGGAATTATATGACACATTACAAAAAAAAAAGAAAAAAAAAAAAAACATTAAAGGACAACTTTGGCTTTTTACAACAAGGGTTCATATTTTAGATTGTAATTAGAGAAAAGAAAAAGTGAGTGTTAAAATGTTTTCATTTGCTTTGTTCTAGAGGTCTTCGGACCTGCCCGAGATCCGAAATTACCCGTGATCCGACCCGCCCCGAGCCGGGTAACGGGGCCATTTCCGAGCATTTAGCGCGGGGCGGGCCGGGGCCGTCTGCCCCGGTTCCCGGGTATCTGATAGTGAAGTCGTCGGTTCCTGTTACCCGAGTGGAGCCGAGTCAGGCCGAGATTGAATGAAAGAGAACGCAACAACTGCGACAAATAGATAACGCCACACGATGGCACTAAAGATGCAGCATGTAATCTGATGCATTGGTTGTGAGAAGTTTAGAACTCACTCAGTCACAACAACACTGTATCAGTTGGATTGTTATTATTATCAAAGATTGTTGATATTAACGTAACGTTTTGGTTAATGGTTTACAATGGAGTTGTCATTGCGTGTTGTCATGCTCTGCAGAGCAAAATGGACACTCAGAAGGAATAAAAACATGGATTTATTTGTATTTACAAACTGTCCGCATTGACTTACTGGTCTGGAAAAAGATCATTTTTTGACGAGAGACACAGCGCCGCTGACAGCAACAGTAGCAGCTGCAACCATGGCGACGTCGTTAGGTAAGAAAGACGTCTCATACTCTTAATATAATAACGTTGGCATTCTTTCATTTCGAGGCCACAGGTTCGGGTCTCGGATCTCTCGTTCTGCTCGGGTATCGGATCTAATTTTTCTAATAACAGGCGGGCCCAGAATTTGGTGCGACGCCCCTGGCCCCCTTCGCCCATCGAGTATTTCAGCTTGGCTTCTCCTTGAGAGCAGGTCAACCGGACTACATTTGTCTAATTCGTCTCCAGCTGTCGCCACCCACCACCTCACAGTAGCTCGCCTGTTCATCTGTGCACAGAGCGTGAACATCTCTACTGTTGTCCATTGTTATAAATTCATGTTTGTATTGTAAAGAGTTCTGTTGTTGTAGGGGGCAAAAAAGGTCATGTCTTAAACATGGCAGAACTCCCGAGTGCCTTAGGACTTTCCTTTTCTTTGCAACAGTACAACAAGTACAAAATATATCGTCTCGTATCGGGAGGAAACCTCATAGTGCATCTCCAGTAATAAAGTAGCAGATCTACAAAAAAGCTTAAAATGTGCTGCTTTGCGTCGTGTTTCGAGCATGTGGATCTGCTTTTGTGTTGGCACTGTGTGATAAGTAGGGCGTTAAAGTCCTGGGTTCGATTCCCGCTGGGGACGCTGTGGGCATGTTCCCCATCAGCGCCCACACCCTAGGTGGGGTTGGCGATAGGACCTTTCTGTGTGGAGTTTGCATGTTCTCCCCATGTCTCCTAGGGTTGATACCCTCACAAAAGCATGCAGTAATCCTGGTCTCTATACTGCCTCCCCCTGGTCAGCCGGGGCGCCTGATGGAGGGGAAATTAACTTGTTGGAATAACGTGTTCCTCCCACACGCTACGTCCAAACCGGGGAAATCCCCCCTGTCAGGTGAAAAGAAGCAACTTGGACTACTCATGCATAGAAGGAAGCATGAGGTCAGTCCGTTGTCTCCCCAGGCGTGGCAGAGGGAGAGCAGAGCCCAGAATTACATAGGCAATTGGCACTGAGTGAAAATGGGTTACAAAATCGTGGGTGGAAAAAGTACTCACATTTTGTTCTTAAGTATTATTAAGTAAGTATTACAATGTTAGTCACAAGTTAAGTTTTCTTTTTTCTTTTCTTTTTTTACTTAAATAACAAAAGTATTGGTATCAAAGTATACTTCAAGTACAATAGTAAAATTACTCATTGTAATGTTCTGTTTCAAAAGTTCAAAATGTCTAAAAAATATTTTGAAAGTAGCCCATCTGAGCTTGTAGATCTGCTAAAAAAATTGTGGAGTAAAAGTACAATATTTGAATCTGAGATGTAGTGGAATAGAAGTACGTGTATGCAAGTACGCAAGTAAAGTACAAATACCTCACATTTTTACTTAAGAACAGTACTTAAGTAAATGTTACTTTACACCACTGGGCGTTAATACAAAATATGAATAAAGTTAGAATATGGAGAGAAGAGGTTTCTACCCGACAGCAACGGGATAACCCTTGGCTCCCCAGCGCCACCATTTGCTATTTTCTTTCTCTTTTTTTAATTGTAGTTTGGGTTTTTAATACATTGTTTTTACTTGTAATTCCTTTAAAAGCAAGGACACACTTCCAATCCTCCTGCATCACATGCATTGTGCATTTGCGCTGAATAATGCTCTTAGTGTGGAACCCTTGTTACCGTGCCTGTAGGGACTGCAAAGAGAAGGATTCGGGACCACTTCCTTTCATGTTTCTAGCTGTATTAAAAAATAAATAAAAAATCTTAAACACATTTTACCATTCCTCACAGTGCTGTGTTCTACCTGTAACGCACGTCTACGGCGCTTGCTGTCAGAAATAAAAATGTGAATAGCGTCGTGAAACCTTTCGAAGTAGCGTATCTGATGGGCATTATGCACTGGCCGCGGATCATAGATTATAGTATGCCCTCAAAAAAAGCCTGGAACACACCACCTAAAAAAATACCAAACAAACTGTGCAAAGCCAGACTGCAAATAATACATTAAGCATAAGCACATAAAATGCTGGCACATAAAAGAAAGGTACAAAGATAACATTGCACTCATCATGAAAAAAGGAAAGAAAAAAAATCACACTGGGCTGCAATGGCTGCACAACTTGCATTCATACAGATGTATTTAGGTGTGACTACATCGGGTTTTGAGCGGTGCTAACCGTTCCTACGTCTGGCTTTGTGTGTACGAGCACGGACGTCTATGTATGACGTCACAGACAGAACGGCCCATACAAGGAGATATGCACGGGTGCCGTGTTTCAGGTGCGATTTCTTCTCCATTGTGAAAATGGTGGTTTTCACTGTTTACAATGAAAAGGTTTTTCTCCAGTGTGAATACGCAGGTGACTCTTCAGGTGACATAACTGACTGAAATTCTTGTCACACTCTTTACAGTGAAAAGGTTTTTCTCCTGTGTGGATACGCTGGTGAATCTTCAGGTATTCTAACCGACTAAAACCCTTGTCACACTCTTTACAGTGAAAAGGTTTTTCTCCTGTGTGGATACGCTGGTGAATATTCAGGGAATCTAACCGACTAAAACTCTTGTCACACTGTTTACAATAGAAAGGTGTTTCTCCAGTGTGGATGCGCTGGTGACTCTTCAGGTTACTTAACTGACTGAAACTCTTGTCACACTCTTTACAGTGAAAAGGTTTCTCTCCTGTGTGGATACGCAGGTGAGTCTTCAGTTCATCTAACCGACTAAAAGTCTTGTCACACTGTTTACAATAGAAAGGTTTTTCTCCAGTGTGGATTGGCAGGTGTCTCTTCAGGACACATAAATCACTGAAACTCTTGTCACACTCTTTACAGTGAAAAGGTTTTTCTCCAGTGTGAATACGCAGGTGACTCTTCAGGCGACATAACTGACTGAAACTCTTGTCACACTCTTTACAGTGAAAAGGTTTTTCTCCTGTGTGGATACGCAGGTGACTCTTCAGGTGACATAACTGACTGAAACTCTTGTCACACTGTTTACAGATGTGAGTCTTCTTATAAGTCAGCTGATGTGTCTTTACTTCTCCTGGTTGAGTTAAAGTCTGGGTAAACGTTTGATGACTGCAAGATTTTGGTTCATCTGTGTCTCCTTGTTCCTGGCTCGTTACAATTCTGCTGATTGGCTGGAAGGATTCTGAGGGGATCTGTCCATTTATGTGAGTTTGGCAATAGAGGCTCGATTGAGATCTGAAGCATGTACAATCGGAACAGCATACCTTACTTAGTCTGGGCAGATTGAGACCACACTCCTTCCTGGAGTGGAGGTTCATCATCAAATCGGCATCTATACATGGACTGTGATAGACAGAGTTTTAGGTTCTGTTGGGTAATGGACAATTTATTAATCCTCTTTGTGTTTTCTATCTCCCTCTCTCACAACACTGTGTCCACACACTGAATATTCTGGTCTCTGTGGAATGAAGTTAATTAAAAAATATTTTCAAATCTTATACATGCTGAGCAGAGCTCTGGTCTGACCTCACTCACAACACAACCGGTTGCCGTACATGCCTGACAACACCGATGAGCGCACTAGCGCAGGCTGCCGCCCCTCCATATTTGGAGAGAGAGAGATGTGCATTTTCCGCCAGTGGCAACAGCCGCGGCAACTGCCGGAAATCAATCTGAGGCACATTGTCGGACGATAACCCTAAGCTCAGTAAAACTATGCCTAAACCTAACCTTAACCCTGACCTCAATAAAACTATGGCTAAACCTAACCTTAACCCTAACCTCAGTACAACTATGCCTAAACCTAACCTTAACCCTGACCTCAATAAAACTATGGCTAAACCTAACCTTAACCCTAACCTCAGTACAACTATGCCTAAACCTAACCTTAAACCTAATAACCTCAATAAAACTCACCAGCGCATCCACACTGTAGAGCGTGAACATCTCTACTGTTGTCCATTGTTATAAATTCATGTTTGTATTGTAAAGAGTTCTGTTGTTGTAGGGGGCAAAAAAGGTCATGTTTTAAACATGGCAGAACTCCCCAGTGCATTAGGACTTTCCTTTTCTTTGCAACAGTACAACAAGTACAAAATATATTGTCTCTTATCGGGAGGAAACCTCATAGTGTATCTCCAGTAATAAAGTAGCATATCTACAAAAAAGCTCAAAACGTGCTGCTTTGCGTCGTGTTTCGAGCTTGTGGATCTGCTACTTTTGATGCTTTTGTGTTGACACTTTGTGATCAAGTAGGGCGTTAAAGTCCTGGGTTCGATTCCCGCCGGGGACGCTGTGGGCTTGTTCCCTCCTCCGCGTCATCAGCACCCACACCCTAGGTGGGGTTGGCGATAGGGCCTTTATGTCAGGTGAAAAGAAGCAACTTGGACTCCTCGTGCATAGAAGGAAGCGTGAGGTCAGTCCGTTGTCTCCTCAGGCGCGGCAGAGGGAGAGCAGAGCCCAGAATTACATAGGCAATTGGCACTGGGTGAAAATGGGTTACAAAATCGTGGGATAAAAATTATAAAAGGGACGTAGGGCGTTAACAACGGTGGAAAAAGTACTCACATTTTGTTCTTAAAGGGGCACTCCAACACTTTTCAACCTATCTTCATATAATAGGTCCTCACTAATGTTCATGATAAAATATCACAATTTTTTTCTACTCAGTTTGGGTCTCATAGGAGAGCTGTGGGTGGGTCAAATCCTTCTACCGGTGACATCATCAATGGGAAATGCAAGCTAATAGAAACTGCTAGCCTAGTAAACTGACTCCTCCCATCTTCAGTTCGAATCTGCAGAGGAGTCTAGCCTCCAAGCAACACAAGCCATTCGGGCGGAAGCAAGCGCTCTTCCTCGCCAATCAGCATTTGAGCTCAGGAGCTCTGTGATTGACAGTGCGCTTTGGCCAATCAGGGAATTCTATGACGTCGCTTCGGTGCGGAAGCGATCTGTTTGTTTTTCTCTGCAGTCTGCAGTCACCGTTAACACAGTAGCTTTTTTGATACACTCGGACTGAACGACCTGCAAAAAACACTCTCCCGTTTTTCTCTATGGATGTTTTTCTTCAGATGAAAGGCAACTGCAACAACGTTTAATTTCGAAAGGTACAGTAGACTAATAATATGTATGGCTTTGCAATCTCGGTTCTCTTGCTAATGTTTTCGGTCTGAAAATGATTTAATGGGACAGACTGTGCTAACATAGGTAGCCTAGCTATTCTCCTGTGTACTCGTTGTATTTTTGTGGAAGGAACTAATCATATAATTTTTTGCACTCACCATAGCTTTGGCTTAATCTAAACCATTTCCATATAGAGACAGTCATTCTGGCAGGAATATCGCCTGTGACTTGTGCTGTTTGTCCTTAAATATATCTGTAACATACATCTAGCCCTGAAGCATGGTCACTCATGACCGTCATGTTTCAGGGCTACTTTATATCAAACCTAGTTTTTAAGCCACTATACTGTTTGCATAATGGTGGATGTTCAGTTTCTGTTGTTGAATACTAATTGATTGGGCAATAGGTCCTGACACATCTGTGATCTAAATGCACGTATTCACAACTTAAATCACACCAAGAACTAGGCTACAAGTTAAATTTAAAAGACCATTGTCTGTTATTTTTGTTGTGATTGGGCCGTTCTTTGTAGATGAAAATACATGAATTGACCCATACAACTAATTAAATGTATCCTTTAGCAATGTAAAACATTTGTGATAGAATTGTAACTTTTGTGATACATCATTACCAAAACATTTGTGATAGAATTGTAACTTTTGTGATACATCATTACCAAAAATGTATGACAATCAATCTTGTCTCTTTCTCCTCTAGGAAATGGAAGCTGGCGGATGACTGCATCAATGGACAGAGTTTGATCCACACATGCATTGGCTGTCATCAACAAGTTTATTGACAATATTTGTATGGTCTCAATAAAATAATAAATACAATTACAGAAATCAATTATAGGAATCATTCGTTCCTCTTAGGAATACACAGAGATGATGTCTACTTTCTAATTTCATAAGAAGTTGACTGTATCTTTGCTTTAGTGTCATTTATTAAACACTTTTTTATAATATCACAGTATTAGAGGAAAAGAACATCAACACAGTAGAAGAAATTATTCTGTTTTGTTTTGTTTAATTAATTTTCTCAGTTATATCTAAAGTATTCATCACTTTTCTGCTACTTCTCTTCAGCATGTACATGTACAAACCAGTATACATTGTATACACTTATTATCTGAATACCCACTGATGGACTGTAAACATGTGTAAATATGCTGCTAACCTTATATCATGGTTGACAAGGTTTAAATGATTATTTTGATCAGCTGAAAATTAAATGTATATGTAATGATCCTGTAGTGTTTACTACACAATTACTTTGTCCTCGGCGTGTGAAACATTTACATTAGAGGAACCATAACTATTTAAAAGAAATGCAATAAGGGAGATGTTGCACGGAGGTCTGGAGTCTTCAAGTACAGCAAGAGGATGAGCCATTAAGATGGACGACAGACAGCAAGGAGATGTGTGCTCTCTCCAGTTCCATGTATTGGTGTTGACCTGTTAGAAAAATAAATAACAATGGGTGTTGTTACTCTTAAGGCAAAACCATTTTCTTAGATCGGTCATGTTGGCAGGCATTTCGCCTGTTGCTTAGGCTTTGTTATTCGTGTCCTTTATATCAATCTATAACAAACCATTATATAATTATAACCATTATAGATTTTTAAACCACTGCTGTGTTTATATTGGTGGACAATGGACATACAGTAAGTAGCCTCGTAAACCTAGACATACAGTTTCTGTTGAGCAGTAAAGGAGTTGCATAAAACACAGTGGTTGATATAATGACTAGTTAGTTATTTTACATTGATAAAAATAGAAAAGGAAACCCGCACACTCTGCTCCAAATGACGAGCGTTTATTGACGACATTTCGAGCTACAAGCTCTTCATCTGGTCTGGATGAAGAGCTTGTAGCTCGAAACGTTGTCAATAAATATTAAGTCATTTGGAGCAGAGTGTGCGGGTTTCCTTTTCTATTGTGATATTTCTCACCCAGCACCTCATTAAGAGATGTGCGTAATATTTTCTACTTTTGATCACATTGATACAAATGACATGGTTAACAAAGCGAAGTATACACAGGGAAGTTAGCAATATTAGCATTGCTAGATTCCATTAGCCACATCTTGTTGTAAAATGCAAAAGACATAACCTCAGCAAGGCAAAAGATCGCAAAGTTACTGTCTCTTAACTATACCTTTTGAAATGATGTTGCCTTGGTTTCATCTGGAGAAGTCCATGGGTCCATGCCGGTCAAACAATATAAACATTAAAACGAAATGGAGGCGCAGGAGGGAGAAAGCAGTGCTTCAGCGTCTTCTTGCAAATATATCCGGCTAAACTAAGCAGACAAACACCAGGCGTCCCTGATTGGCTGAAGGGGTTGTCTGTCAACGCTCTACTCCCGCCCATGCTCCCGCCCAGCCCAATCGCTCTGACACTGCTGGAGGCCAGTCTCTCCTGCTCGCATTCGAATGAAGGCAGGAAGGGAGACTGGTTTACGAGGCTAAGAAACTGCAGGCTTTCTATTCCTGAAAAAAGTTGCAATCTTAAAGTGGAAGCCATTGTTCTCGTGATAATAAAAATCATTTTTTTTGTTGTCAAACGATGATGTCAATGACTGAATAGAAAAAAATGGTGCTATTTTATTATGAACATTAGTGAGGACCTATTATATGAAGACAGGTTGAAAAGTGGTGAACTACTCCTTTAAGTATTATTAAGTAAGTATTACAATGTAGAAATAGTCACAAGTTAAGTTTTCTTTTTTCTTTTCTCTTTTTTTACTTAAATACAATTACAAAAGTATTGGTATCAAAGCATACTTCAAGTACAATAGTAAAAGTACTCATTGTAATGTTCTGTTTCAAATGTTCAAAATGTCTAAAAAGTATTTTGAAAGTAGCCGATCTGAGCTTGTAGATCTGCTAAAAAGTTTAGTGGAGTAAAAGTACAACATTTGAATCTGAGATGTAGTGGAGTAGAAGTACGTATTCTAAATACGCAAGTAAAGTACAAATACCTCACATTCTTACTTAAGAACAGTACTTAAGTAAATGTACTTAAGTAAAAGTTACTTTACACCACTGGGCGTTAATACAAAATAATAATAAAGTTAGAATATGGCGATAAGAGGTTTCTGCCCGACAGCAACGGGATAACCCTTGACTCCACGGCGCCACTATTTGTTTGCTATTTTCTTTCTCTTTTTTTATTGTAGTTTGGAGTGTTTTTAATACATGGTTTTTACTTGTAATTCCTTTAAAAGCAAGGACACACTTCCAATCCTCCTGCATCACATGCATTGTACATTTGCGCTGGATAATGTTCTCATAGCGTGAAATCCTTGTTACCGTGCCTGTAGGGACTGCAAAAAGAAGGATTCGGGACCACTTCCTTTCATGTTTCTAGCTGTATTAAAAAAAAAATCACACCCAATGTGAAGTGAGCAGTGGTCGTGCTTGCATAACGTCATCAGACTAGGATTTTAGTCTAGGATGTACAGGGTATGCTACACACACACGTTTTGCTGAGGAAAAAAGCTACAGACACACAACGATGACATCACTAGACAAAAATTATGCTACGTACACACATTTTACTATGGCAAAATGCTGAGGAAAAAGGCTACAGACACACGCACAGCCTCGTATATAGGAGCACCGCTCAAAAAAATAAAAAAAATAAATCAAACACATTTTACCATTCCTCACAGTGCTGTGTTCTACCTGTAACGCACGCATACGACGCCTACTGTCGGATATAAAAATATGAATAGCGTCTGCCCTCGTGAAACCTTTCAAAGTAGCGTATTTGATGGGCATTATGCACTGGCGTCTGCCCTGGCCACACGAATAGCCGCGCCCGCGGATCATAGATTATAGTATGCCCTCAAAAAAAGTCTGGAACACACCACTGATTCCTCAGGAATAGAAACATTTGTGTTGCATGGTTTATAGCTTAAAATCGAACAACCCAAAAAAAAAAAAACTGTGCAAAGCCAGACTGCAAATAATACATTAAGCATAAGCACATAAAATGCTGGCACAGAAAAGAAAGGTACAAGGATAAAATTGCACTCATCATGAAAAAAAGGAAAGAAAAGAAATCACACTGGGCTGCACTGGCTGCACAACTTGCATTCATACAGATGTATTTAGGTGTGACTACATCGGGTTTTTGAGCGGTGCTAACCGCTCCTACGTCTGGCTTTGTGTGTACGAGCACGGATCTCCATGTATGTATCACGGACAGATCGGCCCATACAAGGAGATATGCACGTGCGCCGTGTTTCAGGTGCGATTTCTTCTCCATTGTGCAAATGGTGGTTTTCACTGTTTACAGTGAAAATGATTTTCACCAGTGTGAATACGCAGGTGACTCTTCAGGTGACATAACTGACTGAAATTCTTGTCACACTCTTTACAGTGAAAAGGTTTTTCTCCTGTGTGGATACGCTGGTGAATCTTCAGGGAATCTAACCGACTAAAACTTTTGTCACACTCTTTACAGTGAAAAGGTTTTTCTCCTGTGTGGATACGCTGGTGGATCTTCAGGTAATCTAACCGACTAAAACTATTGTCACACTGTTTACAATAGAAAGGTGTTTCTCCAGTGTGGATGCGCTGGTGACTCTTCAGGTTACTTAACTGATTGAAACTCTTGTCACACTCTTTACAGTGAAAAGGTTTTTCTCCTGTGTGGATACGCTGGTGAGTCTTCAGGACACGTAAATCACTGAAACTCTTGTCACACTCTTTACAGTGAAAAGGTTGTTCTCCAGTGTGGATAGGCAGGTGACTCTTCAGGTGACTTAACTGACTGAAACTCTTGTCACACTCTTTACAGTGAAAAGGTTTTTCTCCAGTGTGGATACGCAGGTGACTCTTCAGGTGACTTAACTGACTGAAACTCTTGTCACACTCTTTACAGTGAAAAGGTTTTTCTCCAGTGTGGATACGCAGGTGACTCTTCAGGTGACTTAACTGACTGAAACTCTTGTCACACTCTTTACAGTGAAAAGGTTTTTCTCCAGTGTGGATAAGCAGGTGACTCTTCAGGTGACATAACTGACTGAAACTCTTGTCACACTCTTTACAGTGTAAAGGTTTTTCTCCAGTGTGGATACGCTGGTGACTCTTCAAGTGACTTAACCAACTGAAACTCTTGTCACACTGTTTACAGATGTGAGTTTTCTCATAAGTCAGCTGATGTGTCTTTACTTCTCCTGGTTGAGTTAAAGTCTGGGTAAACGTTTGATGACTGCAAGATTTTGGTTCATCTGTGTCTCCTTGTTCCTGGCTCGTTACAATTCTGGTGATTGGCTGGAAGGATTCTGAGGGGATCTGTCCATTTATGGGAATTTGGCAATAGAGGTCTTCATGGCTCGATTGAGATCTGAAGTGTGTACAATCGGAACAGCAGACCTTAGTCTGGGCAGCTAGACCACACTCCTTCCTGGAGTGGCAGTTCATCATCAAATCCGCATCTATACATGGACTGTTATAGGGACAGAGTTTTAGGTTCTGTTGGGTAATGGACAATTTATTTATCCTCTTTCTGTTATCTCCTTCACTCAAGACACTGCTTACACACTCTGAATCCTCTGGTCTCTGTGGAATGAAGTGGAATTCAAAAATATTTTCAAATCTTATACACACTGAGCAGAGCTCTGGTCTGACCTCACTCACAACACAACCGGTTGCCGTACATGCCTGACAACACCGATGTGCGCAGGCTGCTGCCCCTCCATATTTGGAGAGAGAGAGAGAGAGAGAGAGTGCATTTTCCGCCAGTGGCAACAGCCGCGGCAACTGCCGGAAATCAATCTGCGGCATCTCTGCAGCAGACATTGTCGGGCGATAACCCTAACCTCAGTAAAACTATGCCTAAACCTAACCTTAACCTTAACCCTAACCTCAGTACAACTATGCCTAAACCTAACCTTAAACCTAATAACCTCAATAAAACTATGACTAAACCTAACCTTAACCTCAGTAAATCTATGCCAAAGAGTATAACCCTAACCACCGTCAGGCGCTCACCTGTGCATCTGTGCACAGAGCGTGAACATCTCTACTGTTGTCCATTGTTATAAATTCATGTTTGTATTGTAAAGAGTTCTGTTGTTGTAGGGGGCAAAACAGGTCATGTTTTAAACATGGCAGAACTCCCCAGTGCATTAGGACTTTCCTTTTCTTTGCAACAGTACAACAAGTACAAAATATATCGTCTCTTATCGGGAGGAAACCTCATAGTGTATCTCCAGTAATAAAGTAGCAGATCTACACAAAACCTCAAAACGTGCTGCTTTGCGTCGTGTTTCGAGCTTGTGGGTCTGCTACTTTTGATGCTTTTGTGTTGACACTTTGTGATCAAGTAGGGCGTTAAAGTCCTGGGTTCGATTCCCGCCGGGGACACTCTGGGCGTGTTCCCTCCTCCGCGTCATCAGCACCCACAACCCTAGGTGGGGTTGGCGATAGGGCCTTTCTGTGTGGAGTTTGCATGTTCTCCCCATGTCTCCTAAGGTATAAACCCTCACAAAAACATGCAGTAATCCTGGTCTCTATAATACCTCCTCCTGGCCAGCCGGGGCGCCTGATGGAGGGGATATGAACTGGTTGGAATAACGTGTTCCACCCACGCGCTACGTCCAAACCGGGGAAATCCCCACTGTCAGGTGAAAAGAAGCAACTTGGACTCCTCATGCATAGAAGGAAGCATGAGGTCAGTCCGTTGTCTCCCCAGGCGCGGCAGGGGAGAGCAGATCCCAGAATTACATAGGCAATTGGCACTGGGTGAAAATGGGTTACAAAATCGTGGGATAAAAATTATAAAGGGGACGTAGGGCGTTAACAGCGGTGGAAAAAGTACTCACATTTTGTTCTTAAGTATTATTAAGTAAGTATTACAATGTAGAAAGTCACAAGTTAAGTTTTCTTTTTTCTTTTCTTTTTTTACTTAAATACAATTACAAAAGTATTGGTATCAAAGTATACTTCAAGTACAATAGTAAAATTACTCATTGTAATGTTCTGTTTCAAATGTTCAAAATGTCTAAAAATATTTTGAAAGTAGCCGATCTGAGCTTGTACATCTGCTATTAAATGTAGTGGATTAAAAGTACACTATTTGAATGTGAGATGTAGTGGAGTAGAAGTACGTATTCTAAATACGCAAGTAAAGTACAAATACCTCACATTTTTACTTAAGAACAGTACAAGTAAATGTACTTAAGTAAATGTTACTTTACACCACTGGGCGTTAATACAAAATAATAATAAAGTTAGAATATGGAGAGAAGAGGTTTCTACCCGACAGCAACGAGATAACCCTTGACTCCACGGTGCCACCATTTGCTATTTTCTTTCTCTTTTTTTAATTGTAGTTTGTGTTTTTAATACATGGTTTTTACTTGTAATTCCTTTAAAAGCAAGGACACACTTCCAATCCTCCTGCATCACATGCATTGTGCATTTGCGCTGAATAATGTTCTTAGCGTGGAACCCTTGTTACCGTGCCTGTAGGGACTGCAAAGAGAAGGATTCGGAACCACTTCCTTTCATGTTTCTAGCTGTATTAACTCATTTGTAGCCAATCCCGAGAATACTTGTGAAAAATACTCGAGTATCATATGGTGCCGATCCCGAGTATACTCGTGAAAAGTACTCTATTACTGTTACGACGGTTCTCCTACCCTGTAGCTGCGCGGAAGGTCCTGGCACAATCGCCCTCGCCGATTCATCATCATCACGGATCCACGTGCACAAAATAGTAATCCCATAACATTGAGGCAGACGGGGAATCTCATCTTTAATGTCCATTATCTCCAAACAACACTTTCAAAGGGGAGGATGGCAGTAGATTCTCGCTAATAAAACACATGTTGAAAAGGACGAGCGATGGACGAGCGATTCCGGTGAATGACGTGATGACGTCAAACCGGAAGTGTTTACGCAATCGACTTCTGGCCTTCAAAATAAGAGACTGGCCGCTTATGGAGAAAGCGAGAGGCACGCTGGACATTTTAATCCGTTAATTTCAGGAGCACAAAATTAGTTAAAAAAAATCACACCCAATGTGAAGTGAGCGGTGGTCGTGCTTGCATAACATCATCAGACTAGGATTTGAGTCTAGGATGTACAGGGTATGCTACACACACACGTTTTGCTATGGCAAAACGCTGAGGAAAAAAGTTACAGACACACGACGATGACATCACTAGATAAAACATGATGCTACGTACACACATTTTACTATGGCAAAACGCTGAGGAAAAAGGCTACAGACACACGCACAGCCACGTATATGAGCACCGCTCAAAAAAACAAAACAAAAAACCTCAAACACATTTTACCATTCCTCACAGTGCTGTGTTCTACCTGTAACGCACGCATACGGCGCCTGCTGTCGGAAAAAAAATATGAATAGCGTCTGCCCTCGTGAAACCTTTCAAAGTAGCGTATTTGATGGGCATTATGCACTGGCGTCTGCCCTGGCCACACGAATAGCCGCGGATCATAGATTATAGTATGCCCTCAAAAAAAGTCTGGAACACACCACTGATTCCTCAAGAATAGAAACATTTGTGTTGCATGGTTTATAGCTTAAAATCGAACAACCCAAAAAAATACCAACCAAACTGTGCAAAGCCAGACTGCAAATAATACATTAAGCATAAGCACATAAAATGCTGGCACAGAAAAGAAAGGTACAAGGATAACATTGCACTCATCATGAAAAAAAGGAAAGAAAAAAAATCACACTGGGCTGCACTGGCTGCACAACTTGCATTCATACAGATGTATTTAGGTGTGACTACATCGGGTTTTTGAGCGGTGCTAACCGCTCCTACGTCTGGCTTTGTGTCTACGAGCACGGATCTCCATGTATGTATCACGGACAGATCGGCCCATACAAGGAGATATGCACGTGCGCCGTGTTTCAGGTGCGATTTCTTCTCCATTGTGCAAATGGTGGTTTTCACTGTTTACAGTGAAAATGTTTTTCTCCAGTGTGAATACGCAGGTGACTCTTCAGGTGACATAACTGACTGAAATTCTTGTCACACTCTTTACAGTGAAAAGGTTTTTCTCCTGTGTGGATACGCTGGTGACTCTTCAGGTGATCTAACCGACTAAAACTTTTGTCACACTCTTTACAGTGAAAAGGTTTTTCTCCTGTGCGCATACGCAGGTGAATCTTCAGTTCATCTAACCGACTAAAAGTCTTTTCACACTGTTTACAACAGAAAGGTGTTTCTCCAGTGTGGATACGCTGGTGCCTCTTCAGGTGACTTAATCTACTGAAACTCTTTTCACACTGTTTACAGTGAAAAGGTTTTTCTCCTGTGTGGATACGCTGGTGAATCTTCAGTTCATCTAACCGACTTAAAGTCTTGTCACACTGTTTACAATAGAAAGGTTTTTCTCCCGTGTGGATTGGCAGGTGTCTCTTCAGGACACATAAATCACTGAAACTCTTGTCACACTCTTTACAGTGAAAAGGTTTTTCTCCAGTGTGGATACGCTGGTGACTCTTCAGGTGACTTAACCTACTGAAACTCTTGTCACACTGTTTACAGTGAAAAGGTTTTTCTCCAGTGTGGATACGCAGGTGACTCTTCAGGTGACATAACTGACTGTAACTCTTGTCACACTCTTTACAGTGAAAAGCTTTTTCTCCAGTGTGGATACGCTGGTGACTCTTCAAGTGACTTAACCAACTGAAACTCTTGTCACACTGTTTACAGATGTGAGTTTTCTTATAAGTCAGCTGATGTGTCTTTACTTCTCCTGGTTGAGTTAAAGTTTTGGTAAACCTTTGATGACTGCGAGATTTGTGTTCATCTTGTTCCTGGCTCGTTACAATTGGTGATTGGCTGGAAGGATTCTGAGGGGATCTGTCCATTTATGGGAATTTGGCAATAGAGGTTTTCGTGGCTCGATTGAGATCTGAAGTGTGTACAATCGGAACAGCAGACCTTAGTCTGGGCAGCTAGCCCACACTCCTTCCTGGAGTGGCGGTTCATCATCAAATCGGCATCTATACATGGACTGTGATAGAGACAGAGTTTTAGGTTCTGTTGGGTAATAGACAATTTATTTATCCTCTTTCTGTTATCTCCTTCACTCACGACACTGTGTACACACACTGAATACTCTGGTCTCTGTGGAATGAAGTTAGTTTAAAAATATTTTCAAATCTTATACATGCTTAGCAGAGCTCTGGTCTGACCTCACTCACAACACAACCGGTTGCCATACATGCCTGACAACACCGATGTGTGCAGGCTGCTGCCCCTCCATATTTGGAGAGAGAGAGAGAGAGAGAGTGCATTTTCCGCCAGTGGCAACAGCCGCGGCAACTGCCGGAAATCAATCTGCGGCATCTCTGCAGCAGACATTGTCGGACGATAACCCTAACCTCAGTAAAACTATGCCTAAACCTAACCTTAACCTTAACCCTAACCTCAATAAAACTATGCCTAAACCTAACCTTAACCCTAACCTCAGTACAACTATGCCTAAACCTAACCTTAAACCTAATAACCTCAATAAAACTATGCCTAAACCTAACCTTAACCTTAACCTTAACCTCAGTAAATGCCAAAGAGTATAATCCTAACCACCGTCAGGCGCTCACCTGTGCATCTGTGCACAGAGCGTGAACATCTCTACTGTTGTCCATTGTTATAAATTCATGTTTGTATTGTAAAGAGTTCTGTTGTTGTAGGGGGCAAAACAGGTCATGTTTTAAACATGGCAGAACTCCCCAGTGCCTTAGGACTTTCCTTTTCTTTGCACAAGTACAAAATATATCGTCTCTTATCGGGAGGAAACCTCATAGTGTATTTCCAGTAATAAAGTAGCAGATCTACAAAAAAGCTCACAACGTGCTGCTTTGCGTCGTGTTTCGAGCTTGTGGGTCTGCTACTTTTGATGCTTTTGTGTTGGAACTGTGTGATAAGTAGGGCGTTAAAGTCCTGGGTTCGATTCCCGCCGGGGACGCTTCGGGCGTGTTCCCTCCTCCGCGTCATCAGCACCCACACCCTAGGTGGAGTTGGCGATAGGGCCTTTCTGTGTAGAGTTTGCATGTTCTCCCCTTGTCATAGGGTAGATACCCTCTCAAAAACATGCAGCAATCCTGGTCTCTAATGCCTCCTCCTGGCCAGCCGGGGCGCCTGATGGAGGGGAAATGAACTGGTTGGAATAAGTGTTCCTCCCACGCGCTACGTCCAAACCGGGGAAATCCCCACTGTCAGGTGAAAAGAAGCAACTTGGACTCCTCATGCATAGAAGGAAGCATGAGGTCAGTCCGTTGTCTCGACTGGAGCGGAGCCCAGGATTACATAGCTTAGGCAATTGGCACTGGGTGAAAATGGGTTACAAAATCTTGGGATAAAAATTATAAAAGGGAAGTGGGGCGTTAACAGTGGTGGAAAAAGTACTCACATTTTGTTCTTAATAATAGTACGTTTTACAATTTTTTTTTTTTTTTTTTTTACTTGAATACAATTACAAAACTATTGGTATAAAGTATACTTCATGTACAATAGTAAAAGTAGTCTACTCATTATAATGTTCTGTTTCAAATGTTCAAAATGTCTAAAAGATATTTTGAAAGTAGCCGATCTGAGCTTGTAGATCTGCTAAAAAATGTAATGGAGTAAAAGTACAACATTTGAATCTGAGATGTAGTGGAGTAGAAGTAGAAGTAAAGTACAAATACCTCAAATTTTTACTTAAGAACAGTACTTAAGTAAATGTACTTAAAGTGGCAGTTCAGTGAATTAAGCTATTTGTTTATAGACATATTAAACATGTAGAATAGTAGTTTCTGAACCCCTGTTAAAAAAATTGGAACTGTATCAGGGGCATAGTTCTGCCGATTTAAAATGACTCCAATACGGAACTAAAACTTCCTATGATTGGCCGCTAGTTGCGCTGTTTTCCCCCCCGGCCGATCGCAAAAAGAATTTCCCACCATTGGATCCCATTCATTTTCCCCTTTCGTTTTCTAACCTTAATTAACATTTTCATGAATACTGTATGGTTCCTATCGCTAGTTAAAAAATGCCTTTCAATCACCATCATATTCGTTTTGTCGAAATGTGGTCCAATGTATTTTAAAATAAATGATAAAGTTGCGGGGGGGGGGCGTGGCCAACTAAACTGATACCAGCCGGCTGTGTTCTTCTTCGTGTGCTGTATTTCGGGAGGCTCCGACCACATTCTCCCATGTATCCCTGCGTTGCATGTGACCGTTGGCAGCCAATAGCATCTCTGATGCTTTTACAATTCTATGATGGCGACACCCATTCCAAGGGGTAGAAAGGGCCATTTGCGCTGCATAGAAACCAATGGCTTCGCTTCGTCCATATTTTTCTACAGTCTATGAACTGTATCTTACAGCAAAATACAGCATTGTAGAATAAGAACACTTTACGTTTTTTTAATCATGTCTGGTGTAGCATATTTTCAGGCTTTCAACCTCGTAGGTATCACGGTAATACTGTAATATGTAATGAGCCTACTGTACTTTTAATTGGCTACTGTAACAGCCTCATATCAGATACAGCTGCGCCAAAGTTCATGCTTGCCCGGTTGCTAAGCTTAGCTGTGCTGAGCCTGTGTTCTGGCTGCCCTTCCGTCCTTTTAAACACAAACACAGTCTAACACAGTCTCACACACGCACGCACGCACGCACGCACGCACGCACGCACGCACGCACGCGGATCCACAGACCACAGAGCATAGAGTTAGTTTGGTTAGCATAGTCTAGCTAGCTATGCTAACTGCTAGCAAGCCATCTCCATAGCTCCCTCTCTCTTCTTTCGCTCTCTTTCTATTCTGTCTGTGTGTGCTGCTGCCGTGCCGTGTCACGTGCACGCGTGTGTACGCGTGCGTGCGTGCCTGTGCGTGTGCGCAGCCCCACTCTCTAGCCGATCACAATACAACGTGTGATCTATAAGCCCGACACATTGTGAGCTTTTTACTGACATTTTTACTGAATTTGAAAATAATAATAATAATACTCAAGTAACGACAAAGTACCTGAGTACAAAGTACTTGAGTAAATGTACTTAGTTACTTTCTTTTTGAGTAAATGTACTTCAGTGCCTTTTTTTTTATTATTTTTTTTAACATCACTGAAAACCAAAGCAGACACATCTGTGAATGGGCGTGGCTTCATACTGCACATAGGCCACGCCCCTACAGTCCTTGGCCAGAGTGGCCAGAAAAATATGTATTGGATTTGACAGATTTTGAAACATAATTTTTCAACTTTTCGATTGTTTCCCTGATTAAACTTTTGTCTGTTGGTTAATAATACAATACTCTGTTGTGTGACAAACTGGGAATACACTATTTATCATATTTATTTGACTGAACTCCCCCTTTAAGTAAATGTTACTTTACACCACTGGGCGTTAATACAAAATAATAATAAAGTTAGAATATGGAGATAAGAGGTTTCTGCCCAACAGCAACGAGATAAACCTTGACTCCACGGCACCACCATTTGTTTGCTATTTTCTTTCTCTTTTTTTATTGTAGTTTGGAGTGTTTTTAATACATGGTTTTTACTTGAAATTCCTTTAAAAGCAAGGACACACTTCCAATCCTTCTGCATCACATGCATTGTGCATTTGCGCTGAATAATGTTCGTATAGCGTGAAATCCTTGTTACCGTGCCTGTAGGGACTGCAAAAAGAAGGATTCGGGACCACTTCCTTTTCTAGCTGTATTGAAAAAAACAAACAAAAAAAAACACATTTTACCATTCCTCACAGTGCTGTGTTCTACCTGTAAAGCACGTATACAGCGTCTGCTGTCAGAAATAAAAATATGAATAGCGTCTGCCCTTGTGAACCTTTCAAAGTAGCGTATTTGATAGGCATTTATGCACTGGCGTCTGCCCTGGCCACACGAATAGCCGCGGATCATAGATTATAGTATGCCCTCAAAAAAAGTCTGGAACACACCACTGATTCCTCAAGTATAGAAACATTTGTGTTGCATGGTTTATAGCTTAAAATCGAACAACCCCAAAAAATACCAACCAAACTGCGCAAAGCCAGACTGTAAATAATACATTAAGCACATAAAATGCTGGCACATGAAAGAAAGGTACAAAGATAACATTGCACTTATCATGGAAAGCAGAAAAAAAATCACTGGGCTGCACTGGCTGCACAACCTGCATTCATCAGCCTACAGACGTATTTAGGTGTGACCACATTGGGTTTTTGAGCAGTGCCAACCGCTCCTACGTCTGGCTTTGGGTGTACGAGCACGGATCTCCATGTATGACGCCACGGACAGAACGGCCCATACAAGGAGATATGCACGGGTGCCGTGTTTCCGGTGCGATTTCTTCTCTATTGTGCAAATGGTGGTTTTCACTGTTTACAGTGAAAATGTTTTTCTCCAGTGTGAATACGCAGGTGACTCTTCAAGTGACATAACTGATTGAAACTCTTGTCACACTCTTTACAGTGAAAAGGTTTTTCTCCTGTGTGGATACGCTGGTGAATCTTCAGGTTATCTAACCGACTAAAACTCTTATCACACTCTTTACAGTGAAAAGGTTTTTCTCCAGTGTGGATGCGCTGGTGAATCTTCAGGTTACTTAACTGACTGAAACACTTGTCACACTCTTTACAGTGAAAAGGTTTTTCTCCTGTGTGGATACGCAGGTGACTCTTCAGTTCATCTAACCGACTAAAAGGCTTGTCACACTGTTTACAATAGAAAGGTGTTTCTCCAGTGTGGATGCGCTGGTGAATCTTCAGGTTACTTAACTGACTGAAACTCTTGTCACACTCTTTACAGTGAAAAGGTTTTTCTCCTGTGTGGATACGCAGGTGACTCTTCAGTTCATCTAACCGAATAAAAGTCTTGTCACACTGTTTACAATAGAAAGGTTTTTCTCCAGTGTGGATTGGCAAGTGTCTCTTCAGGACACATAAATCACTGAAACTCTTGTCACACTCTTTACAGTGAAAAGGTTTTTCTCCAGTGTGGATACGCAGGTGACTCTTGAGGCGACATAACTGACTGAAACTCTTGTCACACTCTTTACAGTGAAAAGGTTTTTCTCCTGTGTGGATACGCAGGTGACTCTTCAGGTAACATAACTGACTGAAACTCTTGTCACACTGTTTACAGATGTGAGTTTTCTTATAAGTCAGCTGATGTGTCTTTACTTCTCCTGGTTGAGTTAAAGTCTGGGTAAACGTTTGATGACTGCGAGATTTTGGTTCATCTGTGTCTCTCTGTTCCTGGCTCGTTACAATTCTGGTGATTGGCTGGAAGGATTCGGAGGGGATCTGTCCATTTATGGGAATTTGGCAATAGAGGTCTTCATGGCTCGATTGAGATCTGAAGTGTGCACAATCGGAACGGCAGACCTTAGTCTGGGCAGCTAGACCACACTCCTTCCTGGAGTGGCGGTTCATCATCAAATCTGCATCTATACATGGACTGTGATAGGGACAGAGTTTTAGCTTCTGTTGGGTAATGGACAATTTATTTATCCTCTTTCTGTTATCTCCTTCACTCAAGACACTGTTTACACACTCCGAATCCTCTGGTCTCTGTGGAATGAAGTGGAATTCAAAAATATTTTATAAATCTTATACATGCTGAGCAGAGCTCTGGTCTGACCTCACTCACAACACAACCGGTTGCCGTACATGCCTGACAACACCGATGTGCGCAGGCTGCCGCCCCTCCATATTTGGAGAGAGAGAGAGAGAGAGAGAGTGCATTTTCCGCCAGTGGAAACAGCCGCAGCAACTGCCGGAAAGTAATCTGCGGCACCTCTGCAGCAGACATTGTCGGACGATAACCCTAACCTCAGTAAAACTATGCCTAAAACCTAACCTTAACCCTAACCTCAATAAAACTATGGCTAAACCCAACCTTAACCCTAACCTCAGTACAACTATGCCTAAACCTAACCTTAAACCTAATAACCTCAATAAAACTATGCCTAAACCTAACCTTAACCTCAGTAAAACTATGCCAAAGAGCCCAACCCTAACCACCGTCAGGCGCTCACCTGTGCATCTGTGCACAGAGCGTGAACATTTCTACTGTTGTCCATAGAGTTCTCAACGGGCCTGAAAATTAAGGCCCGGCCCTAACTGGGCCCGACAGGGCAGACCCGAGGCCCGGCCCGACCCTAACGTGTTTCATCATTTTAAGCCCGAAGCCCTAAAAAGCCCAAGTGAAGGAAAATAAATAAATTAAAAAACGCCTCCAGGTGGCGCCACGCCGCCACCGCGGTGACCGTACCATGTGTTATTATAGCGGAGTAGTAGGCTGAGAGAGTGAGTGAGATTAGCCTACCTTTCCACTTTTGGTTCAGCAATGTTAGCATGTTTTTTCATGAAGAAAAGTTTAATCCTTAATCCTCCTCATCGTGTTCACATCCTGCAACGCATGCATCTATCTGCAATCTGCATATGTGCCGTCTCTGTCGCTCAACTAACTCTTTGTCGCGTCTCTTTTTCTCCTCCACTCTTTCCTTTTGTTTCGGAGTCTCTGACCTGTTCTTAACCTCGCATCAGCTGGCTGCTGCTGTCTGATTTATGACCCTGTCGTGTCCTGGATAAGAAGCGCTGATCTGCAAGTTCTAAACAAGTCAGATCGTGATGCAAAGCAGACTTCAGTGGGTTTGTAGATTGAATGCCATTTTGGTGCGCAACACCAGCCTGCTATTATGTATCAGCAGCCTGCAGCCAGCATTGCACGCACTGTCTTTGACCGCAGCTCTCTCTCTCACTCACTCGCTCTGCAGCAGAGAGCAGAGCCTCTGCTCGTCTGGTGCTAGTGGTGCGCTTGTGGTTATATAATAAATAAGCGAATGAAACGCCAGTTAGCGCCATGTTCTTTATCTTTATTAAATATGAAAAAAATTGAAATAAAAAATTAAACTTTTTTTTTATTATTTTTTACTCACAGAACCCGAGGCCCGGCCCGACCCGACTAATTAGCATATATTTTGAGCCCGGCTCGGCCCGAATACGTCGGGTCGGGTCGGGTAGGGTCGGGCTCGGGCAGAGTTTGAGAACTCTAGTTGTCCATTGTTATAAATTCATGTTTGTATTGTAAAGAGTTCTGTTGTTGTAGGGGGCAAAAAAGGTCATGTTTTAAACATGGCAGAACTCCCCAGTGCCTTAGGACTTTCCTTTTCTTTGCACAAGTACAACAAGTACAAAATATATCGTCTCTTATCGGGAGGAAACCTCATAGTGTATTTCCAGTAATAAAGTAGCAGATCTACAAAGAAGCTCACAACGTGCTGCTTTGCGTTGTGTTTCGAGCTTGTGGATCTGCTACTTTTGATGCTTTTGTGTTGACGCTGTGTGATAAGTAGGGCGTTAAAGTCCTGGGTTCGATTCCCGCCGGGGACGCTGTGGGCGTGTTCCCTCCTCCGCGTCATCATCAGTGGAGTTTGCATGTTCTCCCCATGTCTCCTAGGGGTAGATACCCTCACAAAAACATGCAGTAATCCTGGTCTCTATAATGCCTCCTCCTGACCAGCCGGGGCGCCTGATGGAGGGGAAAAGAACTGGTTGGAATAACGCGTTCCTTCCACGCACTACGTCCAAACCGGGAAAATCTCCACTGTCAGGTGAAAAGAAGCAACTTGGACTACTCATCCATAGACGGAAGCATGAGGTCAGTCCGTTGTCTCCCCAGGCGCGGAGCCCAGGATTACATAGCTTAGGCAATTGGCACTGGGTGAAAATGGGTTTACTTGAATACAATTACAAAAGTATTGGTATAAAGTATTCATTGTAATGTTCTGTTTCAAATGTTCAAAATGTCTAAAACATAGTTTGAAAGTAGACGATCTGAGTTTGCAGATCTGCAAAAAATGTAGTGGAGTAAAAGTACAACATTTGAATCTGAGATGTAGTGGAGTAGAAGTACGTATTCTAAATACGCAAGTAAAGTACAAATACCTCACGTTTTTACTTAAGAACAGTACTGAAGTAAATGTACTTAAGTAAATGTTACTTTACACCATTGGACATTAATACAAAATAATAATAAAGTTAGAATATGGAGATAAGAGGTTTCTACCCGACAGCAACGAGATAACCCTTGACTCCACGGCACCACCATTTGTTTGCTATTTTCTTTCTCTTTTTTTGAAGCGGTGAAAACCGCTTCGGCTTTGTGTGTCCCACGCCTATATATGGTCATTTCAGTCCAGAATGAACAGGTTTTTTCAAAAACAAAATGTGTGTTTCATGTCCATATATGGTCATACTCATCTCAGTCCAGAATGAACAGGCTTTTTCAAAAACAAAATGTATGTCACCTCATGTCCATATATGGTCACTCCAGTCCAGAACGAATAGGTTTTTTCTGTCCCGTACGTCCAGAATATCATTCCAAAATGAATAGGCTTTTTCAAAAAGCAAAATGTGTGTCCCATGTCCATATATGGCCATTTCAGTTCAGAATGAACAGGTTTTTATCTGTCCCGTACGTCCAGAATATGTGTGTAGTGTCCCTCCCGGTCTGATGAATGGATACTTTGAGGATTGGTCAAGCTTCACATGACAATTTGGCCCTCCATTCTTTATATATTCATTCAGAATATATAAAGAATGTAGAATTCAGAATATATAAATGAATAGATCACAGAGTCCATAACTGTATAGATGTATAGATCACAGAGTTCATAACTCTAGAACACATAGAATAAAAGTTCACCGCTTCACTTCGAACCGAGGTTTGATTTTTAATTGTAGTTTGTGTTTTTAATACATGGTTTTTACTTGTAATTCCTTTAAAAGCAAGGACACACTTCCAATCCTCCTGCATCACATGCATTGTCCAGCGTGAAATCCTTGTTACCGTGCCTGGAGGGACTGCAAAGAGAAGGATCCGGGACCACTTCCTTTCATGTTTCTAGCTGTATATATATATATATATATATATATATTAAAAACAAAACAGAAATTAAAAAATAAAACTCAAACACATTTTACCATTCCTTTTTTTATTTTTTGCCAGACCCATGAAATGGGTAGGCCTACATAAGCAAATGTCGGTCTGTCCCTTTTCTATATAAAGGGTATATATGATGATGACATGATGATGACATGCCTACAAAAGGCATGATGTCATAAATGATGATGACAGACAGGGGGTCTGGCACAACCAGGTTGACCTGGTCTAGTTTATATAATTTTTATCCCACGTAACCCATTTTCACCCAGTGCCAATTTCCAATGTAATCCAGGGCTCTGCTCTCCCTCTGCCGTGCCTGGGGAGATAACGGACAAACCTCATGCTTCCTTCAATGCATGCGTAGTCCAAGTTGTTTCTTTTCACCTGACAGGGGGGATTTCCCTGGGATGGACATTGCGCGTGGAAGGAACACGTTATTCCAGCCAGTTCCTTTCCCCTCCATCAGGCGCCCCGGCTGGCCAGGGGGAGGCATTATTGAGACCAGGATTACTGCATGTTTTTGTGAGGGTATCAACCCTAGGAGAAAGAAAAAAACAAGAAATCACTGGGCTGCACTGGCTGCACAACCTGCATTCGTTAGCCTACAGACGTATTTAGGTGTGACCATATTGGGTTTTTGAGCGGTGCCAACCACTCCTACGTCTGGCTTTGTGTGTACGAGCACAGATCTCCATGTATGACGCCACGGACAGAACGGCCCATACAAGGAGATATGCATGTGTGCCGTTTTTCAGGTGCGATTTCTTCTCATATTGTGCAAATGGTGGTTTTCACTGTTTACAAGGAAAATGTTTTTCTCCAGTGTGAATAGGCAGGTGTCTCTTAAAGTTACATAACTGAATGAAACTCTTGTCACACGCTTTACAGTGAAAAGGTTTTTCTCCTGTGTGGATACGCTGGTGAATCTTCAGGTGATCTAACCGACTAAAACTCTTGTCACAGTCTTTACAGTGAAAAGGTTTTTCTCCTGTGTGGATACGCTGGTGAATCTTCAGGTAATCTAACTGACTAAAACTCTTGTCACACTCTTTACAGTGAAAAGGTTTTTCTCCTTTGTGCATAGGCAGGTGAATCTTCAGTTCATCTAACCGACTAAAAGTCTTTTCACACTGTTTACAATAGAAAGGTGTTTCTCCAGTGTGTATGCGCTGGTGACTCTTCAGGCTACTTAACTGACTGAAACTTTTGTCACACTCTTTACAGTGAAAAGGTTTTTCTCCTGTGTGGATACGCTGGTGAATCTTCAGGCAATCTAACCGACTAAAACTCTTGGCACACTCTTTACAGTGAAAAGGTTTTTCTCCTGTGTGCATACGGAGGTGAATCTTCAGTTCATCTAACCGACTAAAAGTCTTTTCACACTGTTTACAACAGAAAGGTGTTTCTCCAGTGTGGATGCGCTGGTGTCTCTTCAGGTGACATAACTGACTGAAACTCTTGTCACAATCTTTACAGTGAAAAGGTTTTTCTCCTGTGTGGATACGCAGGTGAATCTTCAGTTCATCTAACCGACTAAAGGTCTTGTCACACTGTTTACAACAGAAAGGTTTTTCTCCAGTGTGGATTGGCAGGTGTCTCTTCAGGACACGTAAATCACTGAAACTCTTGTCACACTGTTTACAATAGAAAGGTTTTTCTCCGGTGTGGATACGCTGGTGTATCCTCAGGTTACTTAAGTGACTGAAACTCTTGTCACACTGTTCACAGTGAAAAGGTTGCTCTCCTGTGTGGATACGCTGGTGACTCTTCAGATGATCTAACCGACTAAAGGTCTTGTCACACTGTTTACAATAGAAAGGTTTTTCTCCAGTGTGGATTGGCAGGTGTATCTTCAGGACACGTAAATCACTGAAACTCTTGTCACATTCTTTACAGTGAAAAGGTTTCTCTCCAGTGTGGATTGGAAGGTGTCTCTTCAGGTGACTTAACCAACTGAAACTCTTGTCACACTGTTTACAGATGTGAGTTTTCTTATAAGTCAGCTGATGTGTCTTTACTTCTCCTGGTTGAGTTAAAGTCTGGGTAAACGTTTGATGACTGCAAGATTTTGGTTCATCTGTGTCTCTCTGTTCCTGGCTCGTTACAATTCTGGTGATTGGCTGGAAGGATTCTGAGGGGATCTGTCCATTTATGGGAATTTGGCAATAGAGGTCTTCATGGCTCGATTGAGATCTGAAGTGTGTACAGTCAGAACAGCAGACCTTAGTCTGGGCAGCTAGACCACACTCCTTCCTGGAGTGGCGGGTCATCATCAGATCTGCATCTATACATGGACTGTGATAGGGACAGAGTTTTAGCTTCCGTTGGGTAATGGACAATATATTTATCCTCTTTCTGTTATCTCCTTCACTCAAGACACTGTTTACACACTCTGAATCCTCTGGTCTCTGTGGAATGAAGTAGAATTTATAAATCTTATATATGCTGAGCAGAGCTCTGGTCTGACCTCACTCACAACACAACCGGTTGCCGTACATGCCTGACAACACCGATGTGTGCAGGCTGCCGCCCCTCCATATTTGGAGAGAGAGAGAGAGAGAGAGTGCATTTTCCGCCAGTGGCAACATCCGCGGCAACTGCCGGAAATCAATCTGCGGCATCTCTGCAGCAGACATTGTCGGACGATAGCCTCGTAAACCCAGGCTTCTTTTGGTGATCGGTAGAAAAAGAAGCCTGGGCGATCCCGTTATGATCACTGTTGTAGGAAGTGTAGAATTTCCCTAACCAATCAGAGTGCAGAGAGCGTCACACCGAATGTGTTGACGTAATGACGCAGCAGCGTTCTCTGCACTGAGCAGAGGAGCAGAGGGGGATGGGGGGAGGAGAACACATGCTATTGGCCAGAGACTCGCGGAGAGATTTGCCGCGCCCGCCCATCTGTATACACAAACTGTCCGCGTTGGCTCAGAATGGTCGGAAGATAACCCTAACCTCAGTAAAACTATGCCTAAACCTAACCTTAACCTCAATAAAACTATGCCTAGACCTAACCTTAACCCTAACCTCAGTACAACTATGCCTAAACCTAACCTTAAACCTAATAACCTTAATAAAACTATGCCTAAACCTAACCTTAACCTCAGTAAAAAAAATCAAACCTCGGTTCAAAGTGAAGCGATGAATCTGAGTATAAAGTTGTCTAGAGCTACAGAATTCTGAATTCTGAATGAATGAATGATTTTATCTGGAGGGCCGGATTGTCATGTGAAGCTTGACCAATCCTCATTTTTAGTGACATTTTTAATCATCCAATCATCAGACAGGGACGGACACTACACACATATTCTGGACGTACGGGACAGATAAAACCTGTTCATTCTGGACTGAAATGACCATATATGGACATGGGGGACACACATGGGACACACATTTACGGACAGATAAAACCTGTTAATTCTGGACTGAAATGACCATATATGGACATGGGGGACACACAAAGCCACTCCTTGGAAGCGGCTTTCACCGCTTCAAAAAAGGCCTAATTAGAGCCTAACCCTAACTATCTTAAAAAATAGTGTCTAATATTTACAAACGCCAGAAATATAAGAACGATTTACATGCACTCTCGTATAGAAACACTTTCCCGTAAGCTAAACAAACAAACCTGGTATCGAAACGCATGAGGAGATTCAGCTCTTTCAAATGAGACACGATGTAAACTCGCCTCTTCAGCCTCGGAAACGTAAGCAGACAAAGTTTGCAAAAAAAAAACATTTGCGCAAATTGTAGTTCCTTTTTTCGGTGTACTCCATCAAAAACGACAAACATGGCCGTTTCCAGTCCTAATTTGCAGAGGCGCATCCTTCATGATTCATTTCCATACTTGGAACTGCTTTCTGTGAGCTTACAACGAAAACCAACATGATAGACAGTGAGACACGTCCAATAACTGTTATCCGACCACTCGTACTTTCAACCCCTTGGACGACAAAATGATTTGTTTGAGTCATATTTGGTTGTGATGGATCGATTCTGTAGCCCGAGAGCTTTCCAACGATGGTATAAGGATCGTGATAGCCCGATCTATGCTCGAGTTAGGTTACTGCGTAACGGCGGAGCTTGGATTCCGACGCAGCTGAGAAGCTAACCGCTGCAGCCTGCGGGAAGTCTGCAGATGTGGGTCTGAAGACCCTGGTCTGCAGCCACCATACTACTTGACTTTACTGCCCCCTAGTGCTTCGGTGACTGTTCAGACATTGTACTCACCTAGACAGGGCGTTTATCGTGGGCTTGCCCAGGCCTTACGGCATGGGCATAAATATAACGATTGCATTCACCACGGCTTCGTAACTCGCGCCCTGGCCCGCTCTTCGCGGGCACTCGCGCCTGCGGCGCTCGGGCGCGAAGAGCAGGACCAAGGTCCGCTGGCCTTCGCGCCGCTTGCAATGTCGTGGACAATCGAGCGGCTCCGCCTGGAGCTAAGGCTGCCACTGGGAGCAGTAGAGAGGTTGACCTGGGTCTGCAGTGCTGGGTCTTGCAGACGCCTTCCCGCAGGCTGAAGCCAGGCTGCAGCCGTTACTACTTGACGCAGCTTGCAGATTCCCTTTTTGCGCATGACGCACGCGTCTCTATCCTTTGTGAGCTTCTCCTAATTCGTCTGGACAGGCTACATGTTATTGTTCTCTTCCCTTGATAAAGATACTAAGGATACATCAGTGACGTCACTTTCTTCTCACAGAAAGGAAGTGACATCACTGATTTGGGTCTGGAACAGCCTATGGGAACAGCATAGCATAGCATACTGTAGGTAGCTGCTGACACGCAAAGAGAACACATCAGCTCTTTCTATGTCCCTGGCTTGATGCAGAGTGCCCCCTAGTTGACAAAGTGAAAAGGTCATGACATTTCAGTCAGTTTTTGGAATGCATTTTCTTATTGCTCCATTACGAGTCAAAATAATGCTATTTTGATGGGTATTTTATACATTTAAACCATGCACAATGATAGATCTGCAAAAAAAACAGGGTGAATATGATGGAAAAATTACTTTATTGTGTTCACATAACATAATGTAAGGGACCGGAGTTGTTAGTTGTTGCAGAAATGTCCTTTAGCAAGTCAAATGCATGTTTGGGTACATTTTGTCTCCAAATGGGCATTTCCTCTCCAAATGTGTGTCCGCCTAGCACTACTCTCACTAAAACATCTATATAGTTTGTATAGTGTGGAGCACATTCATCAAATTTTGCATATCAATCGATGACACCTTGGTGGACATTTTCTCAATTCATTATATATGTTTTCAATGAGGTCTTGAGGCTCATTCACTACTCAGAATACACATTTTCCATAGGCGGAGCTCTTTATCAGTCATCTTTTCCTCAGTAAATGGTCACAGCAGGGCAATTTGGTGAGAAGAATGTGATATTTTACACTGCATTCATGAATTTTCAGGGGTTAGCTGCTATTTGGTGAGCCAAGTGTAGCCATACTCATTGTAGTTTTGTGCCCATAACTGTTCCAATTTGGGCACACATTTTAGGCGGATTTTGCCCCTGGACCCCCCTGGGGCTTAAGAGGTTAACATCACTATATTATATGTTTTATACATATGTAAGACGGAATTCATTTCCCAGCAGATTCCTCGCGACTCGCGTCAGTGCAACCAGACTCGCAATTTCCCAGAATCTAGTTGTACAACCTAGTTGGTTCCAACCCTACCTCTCAGAGAGAAGTTTCTCTGTTCATTTAGGGAAATTGTCTTTGCCTGCGGCCACCCTCTAATGTGGGGTGCCCTAAGGCTCCTATGGCACCTATGCTATTCCCTTTATATGCTTATTTTAGGATATATTTTTAGGGCATGCAGCAAAGAGCACTCCACCCCGGTCAGGGGGGGGGGGGGGGGTCCGTGGAACAAGATATTTTGAGATGGGGGTCCCTGGAACAAGATATTTTGAGATGGGGTCCGCGGCCAAATACCTATAATTTTGGGGGTCCTTGACATGAAAACGTTTGAGATACATGCTTTTAGCAGACATTGATAGAATCGGGTCAATATATTTTAAGACTTGCACAAATTGTAAGGATTTTTTTCAAAAATAACTTGTAATAGTTAAAGCATAAAATAATGGTTAAACTAATAATGTGTTCCAGTAAGGCACTGAAAGGACTGGTGTACCGCCTTACTTCCCTGACCTCCTGTGTCCCTGTTCCACTTCTAGGTCACTGGGATCCTCATGACCAGATGCTTCTTACTGTCCCACGAGCCTGGTTCAAGCAGGTGATCGTGTTTTTTTCTTCTCTCCTTGCTGCCGCCCCAAAGGGTTAGTATTCTACTGCAGTGGTTCTCTCAACCTTTTTGAGGGGTCCCCAGATGATTAACTTAACTCTTATTGTGCCGATCCCGAACAAGTTCGGCTTTATTTCAATCCAATACAATTTTTTTATTATTATTTTACTTACCCTGAGCTGCTTGTAGAGCCGTGGGTGGTCCTGGCTCGTCCTACGCTTTCCAGCGAGCCATTTGACATGGTCCGACAATATATTCCATTAAAAATGGTTTAAAATACATTTTTGAGCCCCCCAATGTTCACCGAATGTTCGGCGCCGCCGGCGGCACGACGTCCAGTGTGCCGATCCCGAATTAATGCGGCTTTTTTAATGAAATGAATAAAATGATCCGAGGCCTACTGAAGCCCCGGCCTAAATTTTTCATCCAGTGACCGAGATCCGGCCGCCCCCCGGCCGGCCGTAAACGAGTAACGCCGCCGCCGAATCGCCGCCGAATCCAATGCAAACCCACATCTCTGGATTGTGTTCTTAGGGAGGCGGCGCGAGGTTTATTTACGGCGAAATCGCCGAAAAATGATCTTCTAAATGAGAAAAAGCTAATAGCTATTTTGTAGCCATTTTCATCCGGGACCTTTTCATGACGTGCACAAACGTGAGCACGCGCGTCACTGCAACGTCCCCGGATGCTAATACGCTCGCCTATGGGAGATACCCTGGCATTCTATGGCGCCCTCTAGGGGCTGACACTGGAAGGGTTAATGTGCAACAGTGTTTTCTCACTCAACAGTAAACAAACCAACATAAAGTCTAAGAGAGTATATGCACATTTGACAATTGACACACAGTGACAATTTAAGGACGTTTTAATACCTCTAAAATGTCAAATTAAACATTGGCCAAATTGTCAAATATTAGAGGCAGAAATTGTGAAAATAGCCGATCTATATGCTCACAACGCCTCGTTGTGAGCATGTAGATCTGCTATTTCCACAATAGAACTGTGATATACAAAATGCAATGCCTCAACTCTGCTAGTCAGTGCCAACATTGGCCCAGGGGAGGGTGATCACTGGCACACTTGCACAAGTGTTTCATTATTTTATTTTTTATTCATTCATTAGAATTCTGAACTTTGAGATGGGGAGGGAATCGGGGAGATAAGTGGGGTATTGCTCACAATCAAAATATAGGTTTTTGGTGGGGTGTTGACATGGCACACGAACTATCTAGAAAATAAAAACATGGCACTTACTGTAATTTCAAAAAGGTTGCTGACCCCTAATTTAGATTATTCTGCCGTGGGCCTGCGTGTGGACTTGGTGCGCAGCATTCTCGTGCACAGTCCCAGTCCCTAACATCCCTAACATAATTGTGGCATGGAATTAATAATCAGCATCAGACCATTATTATATCCCATTCCCAGTGGTGGAAAAAGTACTCAAATGTTTTACTTAATTAAATTATCAATACTGCAACATGGAAAAAAGTAAAAAGTACCAAAAGTAAAAGTACAAAATGTTTGAAAATAGCAGATCTACAAGCTCACATACAGATCGGCTATTTTCAAATAGCCACGGTATAAAATATGGTTAAAGTGGTTTAATTATGTTTTATAATATTGTAATTTATATCTGCAAAGTAACTAATAAAACGTTTTCAAATAATTGTTGTGGAGTAAAAGTACAATATTTGCCTCTTGAGATGTAGTGGAGTAGAAGTAAAAGTACTTAAAAAAGGAAATACTCAAGTAAAGTACTACAAATACCTCAAAATTGTACTTGAGTACAGTATTTGAGTACATGTACTTAGTCACTTTACACCACTGCACTTTGGTCAACTCTGGTAAAAACAGACATGACCAGACATGAAACAATAGCAACGTCAGCTAGTATTAGTCAGCAATGCAATGGGGATACGGGTGATTTCAGGTGAGGGCTAGTAGTAGGAATGGAAAGTGTTTTCTTCCAAAACTGTGAAGTGATCCTTGGCACTCAATCATCCAATCCAAGGAGCGGCGGCGGCGCCGTGTCCTCGATTCAGAGTTAGTCTATCAGCTCGGCTAAAATCTATTACTGTGACATTGATGATCTCAAATGACTTGAGGCCTGGCGGGTCTCACAGAGAAATTACTTCCGTGGCACTGAGCTCTTCAGTCTAGTACGAATTCCTTCAACTTTACAATGAATACGTACTTTTCTTTCTTCCTTTTTCCACTCTGCACCTTTTCTGCTTGCGCCAAAGAGCAAATGGCCTGCGAGAAAATGCTTCTTCTCAGCTCTGAAGCCGTTAAAAAAAACATCTTCTGTGTGGAATTATTGAAGTTCTGCGATCTCGGTGCGCTATACGTACAGTAGGCCTGTAGAGAAAATGACTTCAAATCATTCTGTCTGCCATTTTTGCCTCAATCACAAAAAGGGATGAATGGGATCAACACATTCTTAAATCTAAATGATCAATGTCATGGTCAAAATAGACTAGTATTCTGGAACTGTTGACAAAGTTTTAAAGATTGTAAAATCAGTGTGAAGCCGTAGGCGGTGCAACTGTGAACAGTTTTCCGATTGCTCACAAGGAAGTCAATCTTTGGGGGTATTTACTTGCACAAGCAGCACAAATAGGCCATACATGTCCTACTTGTGCGCTAGGCTTAAGTTGGCACCCCGACAAGAGTGCATTTCTAGTTACTAGATACTCTTAGGTTCCATTTACTCTCAGAGGTACAGATCTGTAAGGGTCCATTTGCACACTCTCAGAGTGGCAAAATCGCGCTCTTTCGAATGACCATCATTTCGACTGGAGGGTTAGCGACTCACTTCACGGAGGTTAGGGTGAGGGTTGAGTCGGATGTCGAAAAGATGACATGTAGTAACAGAGTTACAGATCTGTAAGGGTCCATTTCTGGTCAAGGAACCCTGAGGGTCTCTGGACCCCACGTTGCAAACCACTGACATGCTCACAACAGGCCTACATTTCAGCATCAGTTCATTAATTAACAAGGTTAATGATCAGCCTCTAATGCTGCTTCATTTCACACAACAGCCTCTCAGCTTGCCTAGCAATTCAAGCATGAAAAGATAGTCTGAACCCAAATCGTGGCTTCAATGACTAGACCCGCAGAAATGGTTGAAATGGGCCATCCCCAAATCTGCTTTATTCATACCAGCAAGTGCATATCTCTACGACATAAACACACGCATGCATAGGGCGGTCACAATTATTACATACAGTAATCGCAAATAGTTGACAGCCGCAATATTTATTTTGCATAATCATGATAATCATGTCCATGTAAAAAAAAAAAACACACACACACACACACACACACACACACACGCACACGCACACGCGCACACACACACACACACACACATACATTTTAAAACATGTTCTAATAGTGGAAATAGCAGATGAACTATTTCTCACACGTCACATCACACTTTTGCCCTGCTCATATCTCCGCCACCGTTGCTCCTATCCATGCCAAACCACAACCTCCACCCCTCATTTCTCACATGGCCCTCTTCTAGCACCACCATGAGGCCGATTCTTGCAAAACACATTTTTGGACACTGCTCCTAACCCTAACCCTAAAATCACGCAAAGCAGTACACAGTATCTTTTAAGTCATGTCATCAACATGGATCTGTCCCATTTCCCATATTCCCTCCTGATTGGCTACCATTGCCTTCTAAAGTTTGTGTATGCGACCTGACGGTCGCTTGTCTCCCAATTTAGGGAGTCTTACTGGTACTGTATGCATAAATCTATTTTTGGCATATCTGCCCTGTGCACAGAAATGTACATTGAAATCATGACAGCACGATTTTATATGCCGATCGAGAGAGTCGTTGATGATGGGGGCTAGATAGGCATGCAGGTGCTTGCGCACGCACACACACACACACACACACACACACACACACACACACACACACACACACACACACACACACACACACACACACACACACACACACACACACACACACACACACACACACACACACAATAATCTTTGACACATACACACAGCAAGGTCAACAAAGAGAATGTTACACTAACACACACACACACACACACACACACACAGACAGACACACACACACACACACACACACACACACACACACACACACGTACGTCTTCGTAAAGGCCATTTCTTACCTTATGGCTTCATCTTTGGTTAAGCAGCTGCCATCTTCCTAGACATTCTGGATGCAAACTAGTCCTTTTATGATGTCTTTCAAATCCACCTGTTTAGTTCAGTCAATATGGCAAGCAGGCCATTGAAACCTCTCCTGGCTTATCATGAAGTGTGAAGTAGTTATTTATTCTTCTCAGGGTAATAAGGCTCCCCATCCTGCCACAGCTACTGGTGCCAATGAATAAAGTGTAAATATCCTCAGTGAAATGCAAATGACCACACGGTTAGCCTAGCTTCCTCTTGGCTAGTAACATTAGCTGGGTAAGCAGCTTTCTGAACTGACTGAAAAAGGTTGGTCTTTACATCCTTTCCAGCTCACTCCTCCTCTTCTTCTTGCTTTTCTGGCATGGTATGTGTGGGTTTATGTGCTCCTGGCAAGGCACTGGAAATTCAGACGAACATTTAGCTAGTTTTCTGAGGTCATGTGGCCAGTGTGGCGTTACACTGTATTTGGTGACCCATCCGATTCTGTTACCTGCTCCTCACCAGCCTCCAGCGGTGCACCTTTTTTTCCCCCAATGAATGCATTTGGTTCAACATCAGGAGAGGGGGTATTCATTATAAAACGGTCTACAATTTACTAAGGCAACAATACATACATAGGCCTACATGTTTTATATTGTTGTTTTGATTACTTTTGAAGTAATGGTGAATATAAGAGACAAACCATAATAGCCAAGGACAAAAAGCAAGAATAAGAAAACAATGCACTACCGGCCCACAGACAGACCAGCCCACCGGGAATTGGGGACCCCACTGCATTGGAATCAATGGTGGTAAATCTGCTGGTGAGTAGGCGGGCGGCCGATGTCCCAAATTCTGCCGCCCGCTCTTCTCTTGTTTTTATTGTTTTATTGTTTTTATCTCTTTCTGTATTTTCCTATCCTAGTTTATTTTTTCCCTAATAAAGTTGTTGTTCGTACCTACCGCACACACACTCACAAACATGCAGTCTTGTACCACCCCTACGGTTTTCTTCCGAAATGATGCCTCTATATTAATCTCACTCCTTCTCCTCAACACACATTACATCATCCTGTCCTCGTCCCCATTGTTCCAGCCCTGAGTTCACAGCTTTTCAGGTGTTTCCTCGTTGCAGAATCACCATCTCATCTCGTTCCACGATTTCATCCCCCTCTGCCTTTATCCCATTTCTGCTGCAATCACGTCTTGTACATGGGACGAAGACATGGATGAGAATGATGTACTCACATTCCCCTTTATGTCCTGTTCTATACCCTGGATTTGAACCCGGGATTCTTACTCAAAAGCAGATTTCTTATTGTATTTATTAAAAAGATTGTGGTGCCCCAGCGCTCCAATGCTTGACTGAGTGTGTAGGCATGTTTGTCTGTCTGCCTGCCTGTCTGTAAGTATGCAGTACAAGGCGTATGACTAGCAACAGATGCAATACTGCTGGCTGAATGGACAACAGAGGAATTCATATAGTTTAACACTGCTAAGGCATTTGTATCTTCCTAGAGGTATTAATGGGCTATATGGAGGCATGGCTTGTCATGACCAATGTGGTGGCACCCTATATATATAGCTCCAATAAGCAGCATTAACCAATGTGATATTCTACTGTATGTGTATGTATAAGAATGTCTACCAGCTCATTGCTCCTGTCCACTGGCAGATTGTAAACTAATGTGTGTCTCCAGTGTGCCTGAGCCCCGTTTTCAGCATTTCATTTGTGCTGCCTGCTGGTGAGTCCAATCGTGGTTGATTACTGTACCTGTGGTTTGGAACGTCGCCCTGTTTTGGATTTCAGCCTGCTCCCCATTTTGGACTGGTCTGCCTGTATTGGACTGCCGGCCTGTTTCTGACCATATTGCCTGTGACTGGACCCAGGATGTCCTGCCTGCTACCTGTTTGCATCCGAGTCGACTGCTCTCATGGTTCTGACCCCTGCCTGCTTGCCTCACTATCCACACGCCTTCTACCCTTTGTGTGATTTATTAAAATCCTCTTCAATTGCACCTGCTCTGGCCTCCTGTGTCCGCATTTGGGTCCCCCCCCCCCCCCCCCCCTCCCTTGTGTTCCTGCGTCCCCCACTGGTACAAACCCAAACAGTTGCCACAGTGAAGCGGTTTCTCATGGACAGGTGGGGGTATAGTGAGAGTCAAGTAAAAATGCCTTGTTACAGGCGTAGCAGCGAACGTGGTTGCCCCAGTGTGCCACTGCCAACAATATTAAGTTCAGCCTGTCATCCATTTTCCACCTTAATTTCATATAATTGGGCTTCCCTAGTGCTGTAGAATTCTGTACATTATTGTCTGAAAAACCTACTGTATGTGGTGCTCAAACCTTTTTGTGTGAAGGACCCTCAACATAGTCTGTATTTTGTTGTGGACCCGCATCTCAACATATTGTGTTCCAGGGACACCCAGAAGCAAGGATATGAGTTGAAAGTGGCAAAGTGACACGCTGTGAGCTTGTAGATCTGATAAGTTTATGCTTTCCCGGTTTTAATGGGTTATTTATCAACCATTTATAGTATACATCTTATACTCTGACTCAAGTGGTTACTCGACAGCCAGCGTATCCTGTGTTATTTGAATCCTTTATTTACTTGAAAGCAATTATACTGCACTTTATGCACAAGTTACTTTAGTTACACATTTGTATTGCCCTTAAAAAATGCTGATAAATTATATAGATGCACCTTACACTCTGTTTTTCTTGTGTTGTGTATACTAATGTATGGTACTTCCTTGTTTGCCTGTTTTGTTTTATGTTTTCGCGTGGGGACTGCGGATGAAAATGTGCATCCTTGCTAAATCCGGTGTATTTACATTGATTGCATTGATGTAATGTCCATTAATATGCATCGTCCCGTCTCAATAAACAAATAAAGCAAAGTAAAAGTAAAGTAAGTACTGGAGTTACTTTGTCCACCAGTGGTGAGGACGGTCAGCAGAATGCTGGCCACTGATCAGACACAGGCCACTGGACACATCTACAGAGCATCCCTCCATATCTCTTCAGACAGCCAGCCGGCGGGCTCAGCCCAGACCCACAGCAGCAGCACCAAACGGTTCATTGCCTCAGAAAATGCTTGGTTTGCCCATCAGTAGCTTCCATCACACAGATTACATCAATAGCAAAACAAATCATAGTGTAACAGCCAAGACATGCAGCACATCACAAGCACATACTATATCGTGCTACCAGCCACAGGGCTGTTGTCTACACCAGGGGCGTTTTTATGTAGAAAGCTGGCCCACCCATTGATTTTTTTGTGTGATCATCGTCTTGCTTAATATGAATAAATGAACAGTAGGCTACGGATGATGCATCTATTCTACTCTAGCAGCAGTTGGCTACTGTGTGTTTGGAGGGGAGTGTTATATTTGGAAATGTGTTGTTGGGATGAAGTGCAGCTGGGAACTCGATGCATTGTATAAGCCTATTAACTATTGTTCATTGCTGCTGCCACTCACACCCGTTTTAACCCTAAAAAAACCTAATAATTTACAGAAAAAAATAATATTTTTTTTGCGCACAATAGTCCTCCCAAGCTAGGCCCACCCTGAAGTTGCCAGGCCCACCCTATTTCTCTGTTCTGGATTCGCCCCTGCATGGTCTACACTGATTTAAACATCATCTGATAATAAATACACAAATTAATACCATGCCTGTCCCAGACTAAGGATTTGTATAGTCGAATCTGATTGGTATATAGTTGACTGGCAGTAGACTAGGCAGCAGTCAATTATATGCAACTACAGGAAGATGCATGTTTTGACTGAGCGATTGGCAGTCTGATTGCATAACATAATCAAATAAATGCGGTGCCATTGCATTGGTCCAATATTTCATTGTTCCTACATCCCATTAGTCAGAATGATGGTGATGGTGATGTTAACCTGGTGAAAAATATTATGCCTAAACCTAAACCTAACCTCAGTAAAACTATGCCTAAACCTAACCCAAAACCTAACCTATATAAAACTATGCCTAAACCTAACCCTAAAACCTAACCCTAAATAAATGTGGACTAATGAGATGTAGGACTAATGAGATTTCAGACTTATGGGCAGTGCCCATAAAGGAAAGGACCATTCCAATTTGTGCTGTGGAGGGTGTTTAATGTCTGATTTAACATTAAACTTGCTTGGTTTCTCCCAATAAATCATGGTAGGCCAATCCCATTTCTTTCAAACTACACTGTATTTATTAATTATTATAACAAAATTGTCCGACTAAGACTGGTAGTTGATTAAGACTCCCTCGATCTCTTAGTCGACTATTTGACTAATGCGACTACACAAGAATAATTTACAAAGTAGGGGAGGCCAAGGGTCAGGAGATTCTACTATCAAGGTGTTCACGGAAAATATTTGTCTTTAAAGGGATATTTCACTTTTGTATTCAGACTATTTAGATAAAGATATTCAAACTGCATTTTAACCATGTTAGATTAATCAAAAACACCCGTCCTTGGTTCATACTACTAGACAGTGATGCACAAACTAAGGTGTTATTTATGGTATTAAGTGTTGTGATTGACAGAAGCACGCTGAGCACAGTGAGTCTACGCGTGTTGTGTGAAACGTGCTATTATTAATTCATTTGACTTGACAGAACCATCTCGCAGAGTTCGTGTGTGAAGGTCGTCTATAAATGATTATTTTCTCTTACCCGGAGCGGAACAGCAAATCAGTTTCACCTTTGGCACATCAATAAATAACCATGTGGAAATATAGTAAATAAAGACCATCAATTCACTGAGTATGTGCGTTAATTTTATGTACGTAATACCAGTCTATGCTGGGCATTTAATGAAGGCTTTCTTCGCTTATAATAAGCTGACAAGCAGGGAAGTGCAGAGAATGTTAGAGAGGCAGGGTCTGAAATTATTAAAAGGGCATTTTAGTAGGAATATCTGAAATAGCCGACCTCCAAGCCCACAGAGCTTGGAGGTCGGCGATTTTACAATTCTGGAGATGTGGCGTAGCGGCATGGATTTCTACACAGAGAGGGCACTTCTTTCAACATTCTTTTCAGGAGAGTTTGGACAAGGCAATTCTCTTGAATGCCTTCATTTATGGTATGGAAAGAGGGCATAATTTGCATTTCTTTCAACCATAGTAAAAAAACTGCACTCATGGTCTGGAGAGGGCACTTTTTACAGGCGGATAAAAGGGCAGGGGCTCAAGCCCCCGTTGATGTCTATGTGTGCAGGTGCCTGTGCCTGACGCATGGCCAACCAAGCAGCCAGTGGAAGGTTTGCATAAGGACCAGATGTTTGAACATGTTGCAGGTGACCACTGACCAGAACCTTGTCTAAAAAGAGATAGTGTGTGTTTTTATATTTGTCACCCGCTACTTTTTACGGCCTCGTAAACACAACAGTAAAATCACGATGAGTTTTGGCGAGTGGATCATCATCAGTCGTATGCTGTTTTACTGGTGAGGTTGAACGCACATAAAACCGACTGTATTTTTCCCACCCAACAGATTATTTCTGGTAATACCCACTATTGCTTAACCCTTTAATGCTTCCAGATCAGCCCATAACCCATTAACTCTTTTACTGCCTAATTAAGGAGGTTTTATAGTCTGTTCCCTACCATCAAGGTAGCTTACCTTTGCGATTTTATAGAAAAATATCCAACATTATTCCCAAAAAGTCATTACTTTTTTTTTTTTACTTTTTTTTTTTTTTGAGTCATCACTTTTCACAGTTTTGTAGGGCCATTTTTTTGGCCCAAGGAATGTTTTTCATACAAAACAAATTTTTGCAATGGATTCAGAATCATGAAGAACCCCTAGTTTGACCCCTCACATGCTACTTAAAGCAGATCTTTCTCATGTTTTAATATTTTCTTTTCCTGTATGTTGTAGTGAAGTCGATGGGACAGTGAATATACATATGGCCATAACTCCTTTTCGCAATATTTCCGGCAGAGCAGGCTTCTTATTCTGTGGACCTTAATGACCAAACTAATATAAGATAAAATAGAAATAAAAAGTATGGCATGACATCACAGGTTCAACCCTATTCCTTGCCCGTGGGTCCCTGACTTAGAGTTCTCAACGGGCCTGAAAATTAAGGCCCAGCCCAAACTGGGCCCTGACTGGGTCGGCCCGAGGCCCTACCCGGCCCGACTAGTTAGCATACATTTTAGGCCCTACCCTACCCTAAATGTCGGGTCGGGTTGGGTATGGTCGGGTTCTCATTACTCTATCACAGAGTAATAGTAATAAAAATAATAAAAAATATAAATCATTTTTTCATTGAGCCCGAGGCCCTACCCGGCCCGACTAAATAGCATACATTTTAGGCCCTACCCTACCATAATTTTCGGGTTGGGTTCGGTAATGGTCGGGTTCGGGAAGAATTTGAGAACTCTACCCTAACTGTCAACAGTGCAAACTGTTGGGAGCAGCGGCAGGACAAAGACATTTATTCAACCCACCTCCTTAATCCCACTACAGGGCAATTAGTTTGGAGCAGCTTGTACCAGAGAAACATACACCACAGCAACATGCAAACAAACAAACAGACAGACATACAAACAAACACATACTGTACTCCAAGGAGCTGGTGTGGAATAACGATGAAACAGTAATAAAAGAAGAATGAAATAAAAGGAGAAGAGGAAATAAAAATATAAAAGGGTGAAAAAGTGGTATTGCCGATGGGATGAACAATTTAGAACGGTGGTTGGTTTTGCAAGCAGGTAAAACTAAACAAAACGATGTTGCCCTCACTCAAAAGAGACAATTCAGCAGCAAAAAAATTGAATAAAAAATAAAGAAATTGTCCGCGAGGAGAGCTTTCTGGAGGTTGTAAGCACATTTACATAGTGGTTACATGGCCTCTAAGGCTCTAACCCAAAACGTAGACTATTTTAAAGTTATAGTTTAAATTGTTTTGATACATTTTGAATAATGTTGTAGTGTGTGTGCCATAGTCTTGCGTATCCAGACAACTATTCCACAATATCCGAGCGCTACATAGTCTGGAACTGCACCTCCTCAACTCCGAGGCTGGAAGTTGTCATCTGTTTATCATTTCCGTTCACAAAATATATTTTACAATAGCTTTACTTTTTTTTTTTTTTTTTACTTTTTTTCTGCCAAGCAGATATGGTCGTTGTCGGGTGGAAACCTTGTATGTCCAAAACTGTCCGTTTTATGTTCATAATTTTAAAAATGATTTAAAATAGTGAAAATAGACGAAGTAAGGCTTGGCAATATATCGAAAATATATCAATATCGAGGTATCAACAAGGGATACATATCGATGAAGACGGCTTTAAATGAGGTATCGGTCTATGTGTCAAATGAATTAACGTAGCATGTGCACGTGCACATAGCACATGCAAACAAATGGAACATTTAAAAAATAGGCATTTAATTTCTTTATTCTATCTGTTCTGTGCAGTGTGCATGCATGGATATACATGCATTATCTGGGTTAGACAGGCAGTGGACCTAAAGCAGAAAACCATTAAAAACGATATAATGCAATTTTTTTTACTAATATCGTGAGTAATATCGTTATTGAGGTATTCAACAACGTTATCGAATATCGAAGGTTTTCTTAATATTGCCCAGCCTTAGAGGGAAGCGTTTTAAAATTTAGAGAAAAGATAACGCACATCCTCCTGTCTTTGGTGCTGAGCCTTAACTAGTACTAAGAACAAACAAGGTAGCTCGCACTCACTTTCTTCGTAGCTCCAATTTTTATCTAGCAAACGGCAAAAAATATAGACGTTTCGACCACTAAGGTCTTCTTCAGCATAAATACTGACATACTGAAGAAGACCTTAGTGGTCGAAAAGTCTATATTTTTTGCTGTTTGCTAAATAAAAATTGGAGCTACGAAGAAAGTGAGTGCGAGCTACCTTGTTTGTTCTAAGCGTTTTAAAATTGCCATGAATTAGGGTTGGTTTGGGGTGGGGGTTTTGCCTCTCGCATGCTGTTGTACGTCACTCAAGATTATCTAAACGTCACTGGAACGGGAATTTGGGCCTTGGGCTGTCTGGGAACGTCTTGCATTTTGCATGCCTTTCCGCTTGGATGGAATTAAACATGCATGCCTTGGGCTGTTAGTGTGTATTTTTAAGGTGAACTTTCACATTTACTTGTGGATACCCCCCTGATCACCGTGTAAGGACTGCGGTTGTCGTTTTGGTTTCCGGTGTTAGTCTTGTAGAATTGCTTGCTTTTTTGGAAGGGCCTTTCCATAATTTAGATGTTTAGGTTTAGGCTACATGATGTACTGCATGGGTCTTCAATAGGGGGTCCGGGACCCCTAGGGGGTCCTCAGAGTTACTACAGGGGGGTCCTCCAAACCTTTGAGTGATAGAAAGTTTTATATTAACCACTTGAACCCTAATGTCCATATTCTGAGAACTTTAGCCAAAAAAAAAAAAGGTCAAATGTATTAAGTATTGACGGTTCAAGTGGTTAAATATCTGAAAACACAAATTGACATGAATCCAAAATATACTGACGATTGAGCTGTCAAACAATGAAACCCTATGGAATCTATGATAAGGTTGTGGGGGTCCCTGCGTCATCTCTCTCTCAAATAAGGGGTCCTTGGCCTGAAATTGTTGAAGGCCCCTGATGTACTGTATTGCTGATTCATGATTAATGTCTGTAGTTCACACTGCACTTTCTTTTCTCTTGACCTGATGTTTATTTTCATATAAAGGGCTTTGTAACTTAATTTCAATATGTGCTATATAAGCGTAATTATTAGTGTGGTAGCCCTAACAGGGCAACGAGACTTTAGTACTTCTGAGTTTCTTTCTTTCTTTCTTTCTTTTGTGAAGAAAAATAAATATTATGCGAAAGACAATTGGCTGACTTCTATGTAAACCATACTACATGGACAGTTTGTTCTGCATGTCACTATGCTGGAAAGAGTCTTCAGCCTCACACAAACCATACCCGATCACCTACAGTCCACAGATTTGGAGCTGGCATCTGCCAATGATCTGGTCTGTTCAGTTATCAAAACCTTAAGCGAGAGAATCACGTTTGTCGTATTAGTATTATTCATTCATTAGCCGGGCTCCCCCAGAGTGTTGAAGTGCAGAGTTAGTGTCGAAGTGTCCTTGAGCAAGACTCTGAACCCCTAGTTGCTCCCGGTGAGCAGATTGGTGCCTTGCATGGTTTCATCGTTGTATGGATGTGTGTGTGTGAATGGGTGAATGTAATGCAATATTCCAAAGCATCTAAGCGCTTCGGAAATAAAGCACTTTATAAATGCAGTGCATTTAATGCACCATTTACCATTTACAGAAATGTTTGTGGGGAGAAATCAATTGGCATAACAAGCGCATTGGGGAGAAACTACAATAACAGTATTATTAGCAGTAATTGTATTCTAGAGTATCCCACCGTTACCTTTTTGAGAAGCGTACCTCTTCATGCTACATTTGATGCACAATTGTTCGGCGTCTGTTTAAAGGGAAATGCTCATTATGATTTCACAACTGTAAGTATGATTCCTATTGCCTTTTCCCCATGGCTTTCCCCTCCGCCAGTGTAGCTTTAGTCCTATTTTGACTGAGAAGACGCTGCATGCCTCGCTCCGGCTTGCCTGACCTTCCGGGCGCCCTGACCTGGCATTTCGCTGCTAATAACTTTCCCTCATGCGGCGATGGAGTAATGATGCTTTGCCGCTGCGGCCGCGGGCCAAGCTGATAATGACTTCTCAAGACGCGCTGATCAATGGGAAGACACCGCGGCTCCTCCATCAAGCGTACAGCACACACCAGTAAAGTTCAAATGGCATAATTAAAACACTCCCTTTCCTCAGCAGCTGCAGCGTGCCCAGTGTGTGGTGTGACTGAGGGGGGGGTTAATGGCTTAAACGCATGCCTTCTGGCCTCAAGCCTGCAGATCCACTGGACTGCTCAAGGTTCAAGGTTCAAGGTTGTACTTTATTGTTACATCTTTTGTACAGGTACATAAGAGTAAAAGTAAAACTTATTTTTGTTCGGCTTCCTTCAGACAATGCAGTGGTAGAACAACAACAAAAAAACACAACACATCTACGATAAAAATATAAGTAATAATGGCTTAGGACAGAAAGAGTGCAAAAGGCAAAAGAGCAAAGAATGTAAAAAAAAAAGCATCCTCATCTGTACATGTGCATAAAGTTTGGTATATTTTATACACCAATGGCATTTTTCCCGTACTAGCTAACATTTTGTAAACAAAAACTTCACAGTGTGTTCCATGTGCAACAGGTTGGTATAATGCTCCAGGCTGTTTTGGACCCAGTTGATTTTCGCTCTAGAGCTGACCGTTATCAGCAGTCCTTTATTCAAATCAAAATGTTACTTGAGTGAAAGTGAAACCCTATGAAAAAAAGTCACGTCACACTTTTGCCCTACTCATATCTCTGCCACCGTTGCCCCTATCCATGCCAAACCATTTCTTACATGGCCCCCTTCTAGCGCCACCATGAGGCCGATTCTTGCAAAACACATTTTTGGACACTGCTCCTACAGATTTTGCCCTATAACCACGCAAAGCGGTACACAGTATCTCTAAAGTCATGTCATCAACATGGATCTGTCCCATTTCCCATATTCCCTCCTGATTGGCTACCATTGCCTTCTAAAGTTTGTGTATGCGACCTGACGGTCGCTTATCTCCCGATTTAGGGCGTCTTACTGGTAATATAGCCCTGGGTCTTGTTACAGCCATAAATGAGGACAGCATTTTTGAGATCAGCAAGTGAACAGAGGATGCAGAGCGGAGGCCAGCACTCGTTCAGCACTGCAAAAGTAATGCATGACAAATTGATGAATGGGGATAATAACATCGCTAGCGTGCATGATATGAATATTGTTGCATTCAAATCGTCTCCACTATACCACGCAGTGGGCTTTTCTTTGTGAAAATGACTTCCCAGTTTGACTTGAACAGGGGATGGAAATGCCTACGAGGAACAATTAAGGCTATTGTGGCCGAGGTCATCCAAAGGTTAATGTATACCGTAACGCTCCTCTTTACAGCTAATGTATTCTAGATAACAACCCGCGTGGTGTTTTTTTCCTAAAGAAATAAGGATCAAATGCATATATTACATTATCCAAGCCCCGTGCATATTTTCCCCTCCATGCACTGGTGGATTTGTCAACGTCTTCATCTGTAAGGGAATGACTCAACTATACATTTACATCAAGTGTGTAGAATTACAGTATAGCCCCGGGAAAACATAGTCTCTGTCGGGTGGAAACCTTGTATGTAGGCTACGCTACACACAAAGTGTTACTTTTTCAGGATTCAGATTCAAAAGTAGCAAAAGTAGCGGATCGATCAACAAGCTCGGAGCGTGGCGCGGATTCGAGCTACTTGCGATGCTTTTGTGTGTCGCAGTAGTGCGATCAAATACGGCGTTGAAAAAAAAACAACACAAAAAGTTAAGAATATGAGATAAGTGGTTTCTTCCCTGACAGCGATGATATTATATATCATTGTTGTCGGGTGGAAACCTTGTATCTCCAAAACCGTTCGGTTTGTATTTATCATTTTAAAAATCATTTAAACTAGTGAAAATAGACGATCCATAAGCACACAACGCCTCGTGGTGTGAGGCGTTGTGTGCTTGTAGATCTGCTATTTACACTAGTTTTGTGCGACAGTCTTGTTTGATGAAGCAGGGCTTTAATTTTCGGAAAGAAATCTACTAATTTGAAACTTGGAGATACTAGTTTTCTGCCCAGCAGTGACGATATATGCAGAGTTCGGAAATGCATTGTGAAAACCGTTCTCTATTCATTAGGTTCCCGACAGTGAAATTCGAGTTGGAGATGGTTTCCCGTCGCACCGCACTGTACGGTAACTGCACCGCTGAAAGAGCGCCGTCAGCCTCTTGACTGCATGCATGCTGTCACGGAGGACGCCGTCATTCTCCTCACGTCTAATCTCATGTAGCTGCCATTTCCGAGGGTTTTTAATCTCACCCTTAGGATGTTGCTGTCATGAATACTGCCAACTGTTTCCCCTGAAAAAAAAAAAAAAAAAAAAAAAAAAACGGGGGGTTGCTGAATCGTTTGGGTGGTGTTTAGTGCAGGGATACTCAAACAGCTTAACCTGTGGGCCCTCATCACAAAAATAGCAAGGGGCCAGGATACAGTTGATAAAATGACCACATGGTACTTCTTTCATTGGCACCTTATATGTTAACAACTGACACTGTGTTCTGGCAAATTAAATAGTGGTATTGAATTCGCGTGAGATGGTAAAATGAAAGCGAGAGCATCCGTCCACTTTGGGTTAAAGTGCTGGTTCTCGGCATCAACCTTTCGCCGCTCATCTTTGCTGCTGCTCTGAATGAGTGCACATTTTCCCCTTCCTGGATGAGTATTCATGTAATAGTAATGTAATTAGGCTAAAGATTAAATAATAACTTAATTCTCTCTAAATGTTTCTGTATTTCTTTCTTTCTTTCTTCTTTTTTTTTGATTGATTGATTGAGTCAAAATTGTGCCACATACTGTAAGTGAGTAAAGTATGTTTTGATTGATTTTAGTATTGTATTAGAAAAAAGTGGAGAACAGAACATATATAGTCAATACATTAAAATAATGTAGTACAGTACAAGTACAGTTAAACACCCTGCCTAAAAGGAGCATCCCAAATAAGTCCTTTTACAATCTTTTTTACGTTGGTAGGGGGTTCTCACTGGCAGGCAAGTGACAACACAGGAATGTGTGTGGGGAGGACCGCTTTTATTACTGATTTTACATTCTAGGCTACACATTCCCAATAGCTTTCTTTTATTTTCTTCTTGCTCTGAGCTGCAAATGCATAAACAAGCCTTTCACCTCACCTTTACCTGTAATTGTGTTGTGACAATAAAGTTGATTGATTGATTGATTGATTATAATTGCCAATTGGCATACCAACAACATTTTGGGTGAAAAGGGGTAAAGGTGGTTGCTGAACTGCAGAGCAAGCTGTCAGCCGGCCAAGGGGCTCAGCTGTCACATTAGCCTGTTGCTTAGATTGATGGTGTTGAGGCGTTTCTCCTGTCGGGCCGACGTGTGCAGTCTAGTGTATACTGTGAGGTGTATTGTTGTGCAGAGTGTGCTGGTTCTGGCCAGGTTGTACGCTATGCCAGAATGTACATTAAACAGTGGAACCGCTGAGCGGTTTGGATCGCACTTCTTGGGACGTGACATGGCTCTAATTCGCAAACATCTGTCATGCAGACTCTACACCCGAGCACCCAGCACTCTCCAACTGTCTTTCAACATTCAAGCCAGGTTTCCTGCTGAAAAAGAAAAAAAGAAAAGAAAAATCAAGGGTGGATGATGGTTTCAGGGAGGTATGTTTAACTCGAGCTACAAACATGACCAAAATGGATGGATATTCTTCTTTACGGCAGTGGCCTTCAACAGGGGGTCCGGGACTCCTAGGGGGTCCTCAGAGTTATTACAGGGGGTCCTCCAAATCTTTGTGTGATAAAAACTTGTTTTCTTTTTATATTAACCACTTGAACCCTAGTGTCCATATTCTGAGAACTTAAGCCAAAAATAGAAGATCTACAAGATCGGCTATATTTTCGGCAAAGAGGTTTGGTAAAAAAAAGAAGACTAAGTACAGAGTGAAAAGTAAAGTTTATTAAGTATTTACAGTTCAAGTGGTTAAATATCTGAAAACACAAATTGACATGAATCCAAAATACACAGATGATCGTGCTGTCAAAAAAAATGAAACTATGGAATCTCTGAAAAGGTTGCGGGGGTCCCTGCTTCATCTCTCTCTCTCGACTAAGGGATCCTTGGCCTGAAAACGTTGAAGACCCCTTATTTACGGTGTATAAGCACACTTGAACAAGTGCCCGCGCAGGGCTGAGCCTCTGTACTTTGTTGTGATCTTTCCAGCGTGATTGATTAGGTGACGCTGAAGACAGGCGGACACTCAACCTGTTCTGCTCCTCGTCTGCGAACGTGTACGAGTTTAAATGTTGCTCGCCGCACACAGCGCAGCACTTCTGCGTGTTCTTGGCTTCTTCTGTCTGTCATCTCTTTGCCTCCTCTCCATTTGAGCAAAAACATTTATCAATCATAATGTTTAACATCCTCCCTCTTCTGGCCTTTCTCCAGTCCATTATAGTAATGTTAAAAAAAAAGAATATATATATATATATATATATATATATATACACACACACACACACACACACACACACACACACACACACATATATATATATGTCACAGTTTTTTTGCGCTTCAGTGAAATTGAGAACAGGAGCGCTCGTTGTGCGGCGCGGGGCGGAACAAGCGGTCGCTTTGATCCACAACATCGACAACGACAACGTAGCGTCGGCAGGAATGATAGCGCCTCACCCCACGGAGGTTAGGGTTAGGCATATAGTTTTACAGAGGTTAAGGTTAGGGTTAGGGTTAGAGTTAGGCATAGTTGCGACCGTCAGGGAGCAGTTTAATATGAAAACCTCCACCGGCCGTCCGTCCGTCGGTCGGTCGGTCGGTCGGTCGGTCGGTCACACGTCACACGTCACACCTTTGCCCTGCTCATATCTCCGCATCAGTATGACATCACACCACATGTGTACACAAACCTTTGTGTACGTTGCTGTGGCAACAGTCTGTTGTTGCTGGTTTGTTAGTGTACGTTAGCAACCACCTTAGCAACCATGGTTTTACCCTAGCAACCAACTGTTTACCCTAGTAAGCTAATAGCTAAGCACAGCTGAGGTGGCTAGTAGATTGAGCAGTGATGGCTGAGTATTGAGCAGTGATGGCTGAGTGGTTAGTGTCCATGTCACGGTTTGTTAGAGAAACAGGACGGTCGAGAAACGGAGCACTCGTGGTGCCGCACGGGGCGGAGCAAGCGGTCGCCACAACAACGTCCTGTCGTCCTCCAGGCGGAGCCGCTCGATTGTCCACGACATTGCAAGCGGCGCGAAGGCCAGCGGACCTTGGTCCTGCTCTTCGCCCCCGAGCGGCGCAGGCGCGAGTGGCCGTGAAGAGCGGGCCAGGGCCGCGCGGCCGGCGGAGCGCCGCGCGAGTTACGAAGCCGTGGTGAATGCAATCGTTATATTTATGCCCAGGCCGTAAGGCCTGGGCAAGCCCACGATAAACGCCCTGTCTACTAATTTGAAACTTGGAGATACTAGTTTTATGCCCAGCAGTGACGATATATGCAGAGTTCGGAAATGCATTGTGAAAACCGTTCTCTATTCATTAGGTTCCCGACAGTGAAATTCGAGTTGGAGATGGTTTCCCGTCGCACCGCACTGTACGGTAACTGCACCGCTGAAAGAGCGCCGTCAGCCTCTTGACTGCATGCATGCTGTCACGGAGGACGCCGTCATTCTCCTCACGTCTAATCTCATGTAGCTGCCATTTCCGAGGGTTTTTAATCTCACCCTTAGGATGTTGCTGTCATGAATACTGCCAACTGTTTCCCCTGAAAAAAAAAAAAAAAAAAAAAAAAAACGGGGGGTTGCTGAATCGTTTGGGTGGTGTTTAGTGCAGGGATACTTAAACAGCTTAACCTGTGGGCCCTCATCACAAAAATAGCAAGGGGCCAGGATACAGTTGATAAAATGACCACATGGTACTTCTTTCATTGGCACCTTATATGTTAACAACTGACACTGTGTTCTGGCAAATTAAATAGTGGTATTGAATTCGCGTGAGATGGTAAAATGAAAGCGAAAGCATCCGTCCACTTTGGGTTAAAGTGCTGGTTCTCTGCATCAACCTTTCGCCGCTGATCTTTGCTGCTGCTCTGAATGAGTGCACATTTTCCCCTTCCTGGATGAGTATTCATGTAATAGTAATGTAATTAGGCTAAAGATAAGATAATAACTTCATTCTCTCTAAATGTTTCTGTATTTCTTTCTTTCTTTCTTCTTTTTTTTGATTGATTGATTGAGTCAAAATTGTGCCACATACTGTAAGTGAGTAAAGTATGTTTTGATTGATTTTAGTATTTTATTAGAAAAAAGTGGAGAACAGAACACATATAGTCAATACATTAAAATAATGTAGTACAGTACAAGTACAGTTAAACACCCTGCCTAAAAGGAGCATCCCAAATAAGTCCTTTTACAATCTTTTTTACGTCGGTAGGGGGTTCTCACTGGCAGGCAAGTGACAACACAGGAACGTGTGTGGGGAGGACCGCTTTTATTACTGATTTTACATTCTAGGCTACACATTCCCATTGCTTTCTTTTATTTTCTTCTTGCTCTGAGCTGCAAATGCATAAACAAGCCTTTCACCTCACCTTTACCTGTAATTGTGTTGTGACAATAAAGTTGATTGATTGATTGATTGATTGATTATAATTGCCAATTGGCATACCAACAACATTTTGGGTGAAAAGGGGTAAAGGTGGTTGCTGAACTGCAGAGCAAGCTGTCAGCCGGCCAAGGGGCTCAGCTGTCACATTAGCCTGTTGCTTAGATTGATGGTGTTGAGGCGTTTCTCCTGTCGGGCCGACGTGTGCAGTCTAGTGTATACTGTGAGGTGTATTGTTGTGCAGAGTGTGCTGGTTCTGGCCAGGTTGTACGCTATGCCAGAATGTACATTAAACAGTGGAACCGCTGAGCGGTTTGGATCGCACTTCTTGGGACGTGACATGGCTCTAATTCGCAAACATCTGTCATGCAGACTCTACACCCGAGCACCCAGCACTCTCCAACTGTCTTTCAACATTCAAGCCAGGTTTCCTGCTGAAAAAGAAAAAAAGAAAAGAAAAATCAAGGGTGGATGATGGTTTCAGGGAGGTATGTTTAACTCGAGCTACAAACATGACCAAAATGGATGGATATTCTTCTTTACGGCAGTGGCCTTCAACAGGGGGTCCGGGACTCCTAGGGGGTCCTCAGAGTTATTACAGGGGGTCCTCCAAATCTTTGTGTGATAAAAACTTGTTTTCTTTTTATATTAACCACTTGAACCCTAGTGTCCATATTCTGAGAACTTAAGCCAAAAATAGAAGATCTACAAGATCGGCTATATTTTCGGCAAAGAGGTTTGGTAAAAAAAAAAGAAGACTAAGTACAGAGTGAAAAGTAAAGTTTATTAAGTATTTACAGTTCAAGTGGTAAAATATCTGAAAACACAAATTGACATGAATCCAAAATACACAGATGATCGTGCTGTCAAAAAAATGAAACTATGGAATCTCTGAAAAGGTTGCGGGGGTCCCTGCTTCATCTCTCTCTCTCGACTAAGGGATCCTTGGCCTGAAATGTTGAAGACCCCTTATTTACGGTGTATAAGCACACTTGAACAAGTGCCCGCGCAGGGCTGAGCCTCTGTACTTTGTTGTGATCTTTCCAGCGTGATTGATTAGGTGACGCTGAAGACAGGCGGACACTCAACCTGTTCTGCTCCTCGTCTGCGAACGTGTACGAGTTTAAATGTTGCTCGCCGCACACGGCGCAGCACTTCTGCGTGTTCTTGGCTTCTTCTGTCTGTCATCTCTTTGCCTCCTCTCCATTTGAGCAAAAACATTTATCAATCATAATGTTTTCCATCCTACCTCTTCTGGCCTTTCTCCAGTCCATTATAGTAATGTTAAAAAAAAGAATATATATATATATATATATATATATATATATATATATATACATACATACATACATACATACATACACACACACACACACACACACACACACACACACACACACACACACACACACACACATATATATATATATGTCACAGTTTTTTTGCGCTTCAGTGAAATTGAGAACAGGAGCGCTCGTTGTGCGGCGCGGGGCGGAACAAGCGGTCGCTTTGATCCACAACATCGACAACGTCAACGTGGCGTCGGCAGGAATGATAGCGCCTCACCCCACGGAGCAGAGGCGTAATTTGACCAATATCTAGGGTGTTGCAAGGAATGGAGTTTGTCCACTTGTGTGAAAAATGTCGGGTTTATCCGGTTTTGGGTGTTTTTTTTTATTATTTCAGTTTCGGGTGTTTTTTCCCCACACAACAGTCTAACAAGTATGACAGTTGCAGCAAGATATTTGGTAGGCTACGAGAGATATTTGTTTAAGAAGTGCCAATAAGAATAAACCATTTGATAATCTCTGCTATAATTTCTAAATGGCTACAAAACATTTTGTTTGATGCAGGACAATAATTATTTTAATAACAATAAGGGAATATCAGTGAATAATAATACTTTAATACATTTTAAAACCCTTTTTAATTATTATTTTTCAAAATGTTGAAAAAATAAGTTATTTTCTTAACATCATTAATTTTCAAGCCTAATATGTGTAATCTTATGTACAGTTCGGATATTGCAGTTATGTACAGGTATATTCATAGCCAGACAACCAGAGAGAGAGACAAGAGAGAGAGAGAGCGATTGAGAGCTGATCACTTAACATTCCAATCAATCAACTCAATTGTCGCCAGCTGATCTCTGTGTGAAACCTACTGTAGACTCCAGTGAGCAGTTGGTTAATTCTTTAAAAAAATCATAACTCTTGACAGGAATGAGCTAGAGACTTACTTTTTTCCCCTAAATACTCAGAAATGCTAGGGTGTTGCCAAGGCAACACCCTGGAGGCCCAAATGACGCCCCTGCCACGGAGGTTAGGGTTAGGCATATAGTTTTACAGAGGTTAAGGTTAGGGTTAGGGTTAGAGTTAGGCATAGTAAGCTAATAGCTAAGCACAGCTGAGGTGGCTAGTAGATTGAGCAGTGATGGCTGAGTATTGAGCAGTGATGGCTGAGTGGTTAGTGTCCATACCTAGGACTCCGGAGGCCCCAGAGGTCGCAGGTACGATTCCCCGCTCCAGCTATCACTGCTCCCCTCCCCCTCGCGCTCCTTGTGGGCAGCACTGGGTTCAGCTGGGTTAAGCTGGAAAAAAAGCAGCTGGGTTGGGCTGCAAATATCTGAATTTCCCTCTCTGGAGGAGTAGGTAACTATTATTATTATTAGATAAACAACGAAAGAGGTGTCGCAAAGTGAATGTCACAAGTGAATGTCTGTTGTCGCCATCTCATGGCGAATACGCAGAATGACACAGGTGTGCTGATAAGAGACTATCAAAGTGAATTGATCCAGGTGGTGTTAGGGGTGTGTGCTGAACGACAAAACAAGCACTCTTACCCCAATCTCACTGAGTTACCCAAACTGACTGTAACATATACAGTATATAAACGTTTCAATGCGTGAAGTAGCGGGTCCAGCTGGGGGAAATCTCGCTCTTTCGACGAGTCATTCTTTCGACTATGAGCGTCGGCAGGTTAGCTACCCACGGCACGGTTACTGAGGTTAGGGTTAGGGTTTGGGTTAGGTTTAGGCATAGAGGTTAACATTCACCCCCGCAGGTTAGCTACTCACCAGATTCCACCAGATTAACATTCACCCGTGTAAAAAGAATGAACCGTTGAACAGATGCTATGAAGAACTTCTTCCTTCTCTGCGAGGGAGCGTGTCGCTGTTACTACATGTCATCTTTTCGACACCCGACTCTAATCCTCACCCTAACCCTAACCTCCGTGGAGTGAGTCGCTAACCCTCCGGTCGAAATGATGCTTGTTCGAAAGAGCACGATTTAACCCACTGCGATCCTGCAGACAGACATATTGCAGAAAGACATGTCGGTCCAAGGCTTTGACTTAAGTGTTAATTTCTACGACTAAAACTATGACGGAAATGTTCATCGACCACCTTTTTTCACTGACATAAACAAAAGAAAAACGATAGAAAAACTAAGCTATGATAACTAAAACATAGTATTTCTGCATTAACTGCTGCCCCTCAGACATGTATCTGGCTCTCCAGTGATACCTTTGCTTTCATCGTGTGTGCTTTAACTGTGTTTTGTAAATCATTACATCATGCTGTTATTATATTGCACAGTAATAGTTTTAACCTGATTGGTTGGTTTCTTTTTAGCCGCATTTCCCATCTTCACGAGGACTTAACCCATTTAGGCCAAGGGTTATTGATCGCTTTAACAATTGAAAAATAGCAGATATACAAGCTCACAGCGCGGCACCGAGTGCCGCGCTGCGAGCTTGTAGATCTGCTATTTTTGAAAAATCATGATATTTCTTTGCAAGTCTTTGAATATATCTATTTAAAAGCGAACATTTGTAACTCAAATATTTGCTTCTGGGTGGTCCCTGGAACAACATATTTTGAGATGGCGGTCCGTGGCCAAATACCTGTAATTTTGGGGGTCCTTGACATGAAAAGGTTTGAGAACAGCATGATTTAGAGGAAGGATTTAGAAGTCGGGTCAAAGATATTCAAAGACTTGCACTCATTTTCACGATTTTTCAAAAATAGCAGATCTACAAGCTCGCAGCGCGGCACTCGGTGCCGCGCTGTGAGCTTGTATATCTGCTATTTTTCTAAGGTTAAAGCATAAATTAATGGTTAAAGTGGTTAAAATCTAACGCGACTCGGGCGCGTTCCCGGTATTTGAGAGTTAATTGCCTTTTTTCCCGGGCCAGCAGTCAACAGTAAACAACAATCTGTTCTAAACATTCTTTGCCTGGTTAAATAAAATACAATATTCCAGTCACATCCCTTAAGGGAAGTTTAATTCAAAAGGACCCGCGTGCAATTTGCTGTGTGTTGCCGCGTCCGTACATTATTCATCTCACACCAGCTCGTTGCTTCATCTTTTCCCGTTCGGCTGTCAGAATGTCACCGCTGACGCCAACTTTGATGCGGCAATCAGTGCTTAATTGCGATGGGGCAGCAGCAAGCTCATTGCACTGCTGACTTTGATACAGAAGATGATGTACTGTATGCAGTGGTGGGAAAAGTACTCAAATGTTTTAATTAACAAAATACTTGGAGAAGTACGGAATTCAAAATTGACTCGAGTAAAAGTATTGGCATCAAAATATACTTAAAGTACCAAAAGTAAAAGTAAAAGTAAAAAATTTTTTTTTGAGAATAGCAGATCTACAAGCTCACATTGGCTATTCTCAAATAGCCTATAGTATAATAGGGCTAAATTGGTTTGTGTGTGTTTTATAATATTATAATTTATACCTGCAAAGTAACTATTTTACAGTAAATGTAGTGAAGTAAAAGTACAATATTTGGAACCGAGATAAGTAAAAGTAAAAGTATTGGAAATTGGAAATACTCAAGTAATGTACATATACCTCAACATTGTACTGAAGTACATTACTTAAGAAAATGTGCTTAGTTACTTTACACCACTGACTGTGTGTCTGGTACAAACTTTCAGGCTGACATAAAGAACCTCTACTATTTTGAGGTTCTTTTGCTTGGCCAGCAAAGCCTGAGCTTTGGTGGCTGGTGTCCAGACTGTTGGGGAGATACGCAACAACACTCCAGAGTTTAATTAACATAACTTTTAAAACTGCAAACAAACTGGAAATTATTTTAACCTCAATCCAGCCCTGTTGCAATGGTCAGAGTTATGGCCATTTGAGGTCTTAAACAGTGCTTGTAACACTGCTGTAGTGTCCCATATGATGTGTGCAATTTAGCTTTTTTTGTGTGACTATTTTCACGGTGTGCCAGTGGCCCCAGGGCCACTAAACAGTGTTTGTGCCAAGATTGGCGCAACATTGTGCCTGGGAGCCACAGATGTCCCCTGGCTGTTGTGATGGCAAAACCCTGACCAGTGTTTGTGCCAAGTTTTGTGCGGATCAGAGCGACGGTGCACCTCAGTCTGCATGTAGCGTTTGTGACGTCCGTCCACTGTCAACCCACCGTCCACCCACCATCTAGGCAACTTTAATATAAGATGATTAAGGAGTAGTTCAACCCCAAAATGACTTTTTTTCTATTGATTACTCACGCCATGGAGACTTGAGTTCAATAATATTTTTAGTTTTTTGTCGCATTCCTAAGACAAAAATTCTATTTTAGTAAATTCACCCTCATTGATTCCGGATGGGGACCCAAATGTATTTGGGTCCCCATCCGGAATCAATGGGGGTACATTTATTGTTATCAAATTATTTTCTTATGAATGTGACAAATACCAAAACATATTGAGCTCAAGTCTCCATGGCGTGAGTGATCAATAGAAAAAAAGGCATTTTGGGGGTGAACTACTCCTTTAAAACATTAGTATTGAATCAATCTGTAATTCTGTATAGTGGAAGAGTTGATGGCTGGCAGGTGCGTCAACTGAGGGAGATGAGGTGAGACAGGTGTGCCAAAGCAGGGAGGCAAGCCTACACAGAGACAAAGACAAAGGCACACAAAGACAGAGAGACAGACTGGTACCGTCACAGACGATCCAACCGTTCCGGTTACAGTCAGAGCTTCTGTATACAGTATACTGTATGTATGTACTGTATGGCATATGAAAGCCAGAATACGTGTTGTAATGAATACTTCTCCTCAGCAGGAGTCTGGACTCTTTCATGTACCTGTATGAAATATGTATCAGTTGTGGTTAGGCCTACATTGTAAAAAGGTAATTCCTACTACAATGTGTGCATGCGTGCATGTGTTCTGAATAGTGACAAAGAGAGATACAAATATGCCATCTAATCATCTAGTCATCTAATACAAACTGTTTACTTGTGGCAGAATATTTGTTTCCCCTCAAATTGTAAAATGTATACTGTACATTTGAAAACTTGAAATGGGACATTCTGCATAATGAGTACTTTTACCTTTGGTGCTTTAAGCACATTTTGAGGCCAATAATGTTGTACTTTAACAAATTTCGAATTCTGGACTTTTACTTGCAACAGAATTTCTGAATTGCAGTATTGAAACTTTTACTCAAGTAAAACATTTATTTGAGTACTTGTTACACCTCTGGAAACAAGCTGATAAACAGCGGAGACTGCAACCAACTCCACAGCTTCTGGAAAGGCTGTGAGTCACTGGCAACGGCCACGCCATCCTTTTACATTAAGATGAATTAAAACAGAGCAGCTGGAGGTTTAATTAAGATTCAGCGATCACCTTCTGCTGAGCTACCTTTCTGCTGCTTCATTTAAATGAGAGCAGAGGCCTGGGCTCCACGTTTGTTAGCTTCAAAGCCCTTACGATATTTCTTTGCCCCGTACCCAACAAACATCACAATTAAGGCGCAATATGGCAAAGCCCATATGTTGCGAAACGATTTGAATATGCACAATGCTGGGGGCATGTCTGTGTCACGGCTGAAAGAATACATCTGTATTTAACGATTGTCTACAATGTAATGGTATAGGTTATGTTTTTCCTTTTTCTTTATGTGTCTCTACTGGAAGTATGGAGATCACCACCATCAACATCTGGTTCACTGGCGTAGGTATAGGTGAAGCAGGGGAACACTCTTACAGTTTAAAATGTGGTTGGTTCATTGCGGTGTTGATTTCGTCGACTAAAACTATGACGAAAAACCTTTGTCGACTACCTTTTTCTTTTAGTCAACTACAACTTGACTAAAAGTAAAACATGTCAGGCGGCAAATATGAATAAAACTAAACAGAATTTTATTCAAAAGACTATGACTAAAAATAAATCTAAATTTGCCGTCAAAATCCACACTGATTCATTGGGAGGTAAAGGGGAGACACTTTATTTTGGAGGGCCCTTCACAGCGCCCACCTGAAGGAGAGAGTTTAGTGTTGCTCAGAGACGTATGTGAGTATTGTGTTCATAGGAGAAGAGACGTGCTGCCTCCTATAGATAGATACAATATTATTATTGTGTTCAGAGGAGGCGAGGCGTGCCGCCTCCTATGTATACAATAATAGTATTGTGTTCATACAGTAGGGGGGGGGGGGGGGGGGGGGGGGGGTTGGGGGTAGCGTGCACCCCTCTGCTTAGGAAAAAGGTAGGCAGGGTGACTGACACCTCAATAAATAGCGGCGCATGCAGCACCCAGATGTAATCACAATTCACTGCTAGCGCTTAACGCTCTAACGTGACACTCTCTCATCTCTCTCTCTCTCTCTCTCTCTCTCTCTCTCTCTCTCTCTCTCTCTCTCTGTATGTGTACAGTTAACACATCAACCTATATGACAGGTACTGTTTCCGTGGCTTGCATGCCTGCGATTACATTGATGACATTATGGGTCTGTCTGCAGTTTGTGTCTTTCCAGATCTTTATTAAACAGAAAACGCATTTTCAGGTCGGGATACCAATTTTATCCAATCACGATAGAGAATAGGTGTGGTCTGTGGCGTTAATAAGACCAATCAGCGTGCCAGATGCCTTCGTCTTTAAGAGCAGGCTGCGCAAGCCGCTATGTCCAGGGCTATCTAGGTCTCTACCTCTCTACCCATCGAAGAGTGAATAGGCAGTCCGACGTTGACTTGGAATAAAATTATATTTGGAATGCTAAATTACAGCAATCACCTGGATTGATTCAACCGCAGATCAAACCACATTTTATTTGTCTTTGATAACTGGCAACTGCTGATAAAAACACAACAGAAGGGATTAACAGTCTTTTGTGGATTACAGTGACATTTAATGACAATCACATTCACAATCTCTTAAATCAGAAGTGCTGTTCAGTAACTCTTCAACCAGAACCACACAGTTCTGGTTGAAGCCGGCAAATCCCGACATTTGCGTGATAAGCTCTAGCCTTTGGTTGCTTTTCAATAAAACTATATTTTATGTGGGTAAAGAAGACTAAAGAAGTAACTGATTATGGATATTTTTTTGATTATAACCCGTTCTTTATTTCCTGTGCAATAGATTTATCAAACGTAAGTGTGTAATTTTGAGAGAATGGCATTACGCAGGACAAGTCTTCTTTGATGAGACTAACTTTTATATAAACACAAGGAATTGACACTCTCTGCAGATTATAGGAAAATTAAAATCAATAAGATTCGTTGAGAATTTGCGAGTGAGGGAGACATCTGAATGTTGTGCACTTGGTCCGACTCCCGACATTTCCATTGCAGGCTCTCTCTACCAAACATGGCATAGCGGGTAGTCGCAGAACCCATTATGCGCTTTCCCATACATTTGTGGGCAAGACAATATAGCGCAACAACTCGCCCATGGCTAGTGTTAAGTGAGCGGTGCTATTTATAAGTTAACTGTGGGAGGAATGGCGCTGCAAAAAAAGACAAAAAACTTTTACTTAGGACTGGGAGACAATGGAAGAGGGAATATGGAATAAAGTCAGACAAGTACTATAGTCTGGTTGCCCACACTAATAATTAACACAAGTCTAATAACGGCGTTGCTCTCATGTAGATCTCTGCCGTCATGGTGATGATGTCATAATGATTGTCAGTCTTGCCCAAACATGTCAGGACGGCAGCTTGCACACATGGCCGTTGTTAAGGCATACATGGCAACAGTTTGTGTTGTGAGTGAGGTTAGAGCAGAGCTCTGCTCGGCCTGTATAAGGTGTTAATATTACAAACATACTCTTTATCACATCGAAGCAAAAGGGATATAGATGTTTAAGACTTCCACTGCTACCCATCAAGACCAACGGTTAAAGGTACTTAAGGCTTCCACCTCATCTCATTGAGAAGTCTTCATCCCATCGAGGCAAAAGGATAAAGATACTTAAGGCTTCCAATTCATCCCACTGAGATCAAATTCATCCTGACAGAAAAAAAAGATCATAAGGAGATACACAGTACATTCGCCAGCCTCAGCAGAACCAATTCTGTCTCCATCACTGTCAATAAACTGCCACTCTTGGAAGCAACAAGTCTGAATATTTCCTGACGCAGTTCTCTTGTTATAAGTGAACACATGCCGAGAGACATCTCTCTTTAAAGAGGAGCCACAACATCCACTGCACAATGACGACTGGACAGATCCCCTCTGCAGCCCATCAAAAAATCACCAGCAGTGGTGTAACCAGCCAGGAACATGGAAACAAAGACAAACCAACATCTTACAGCCATCAACAGTTTACAAAGACTCCACCAGGAGAGGTAAAGACCCTTCAGACTTACACAAGAAAGACATTGTTCGACAAGAGTTTCAATCAGTTATTTAACCTGAATAAACACCAGCTTGTCCACACCGAAGAAAAACCATACCTCTGTCAACTATGTGACAGGGTTTTTTTTCAGCCATCTCACCTGAAGGCACACCAGCGCATCCACACTGGAGAAAAACCTTACCTCTGTCAACTGTGTGACAAGAGTTTCAGTCAATTAGCTCACCTGAAGACACACCAGCGCATCCACACTGGAGAAAAACCATACCTTTGTCAATTGTGTGACAAGAGTTTTCGTCAGTTAGCTTACCTGAAGTCACACCAGCGCATCCACACCGGAGAAAAACCTTACCTCTGTCAACTGTGTGACAAGAGTTTCTGTCAATTATCTCACCTGAAGACACACCAGCGCATCCACACTGGAGAAAAACCATACCTCTGTCAACTGTGTGACAAGAGGTTTCATCAGTTAGCACACCTGCAGTCACACCAGCACATCCACACTGAAGAAAAACCATACCTTTGTCAATTGTGTGACAAGAGTTTTCGTCAGTTAGCTTACCTGAAGTCACACCAGCGCATCCACACTGAAGAAAAACAATACCTTTGTCAACTGTGTGACAAGAGTTTTCATCAGTTAGCTCACCTGAAGTCACACCAGCACATCCACTCCAAAGAAAAACCATACCTCTGTCAACTGTGTGACAAGAGTTTCTATCATCTAGGTAGCCTGCGGACACACGTCCGCATTCACACTGGAGAAAAACCTTACAACTGTAAACAGTGCAACGAAGGTTTCAGTCAGTTATCTAACCTTAAGAGACACCTGTGTAGATAAACTGGAGAGAAAGTTCCACTTTAACTCATTCTCTTCCAAAGATGTGTTTTTGACATGTTTTTTTTTTAAAGCCCAGAGCGCCAAAGACATGTTTGACATGTTTTTTCAGTTTGTACACTAACATCTAAGTCAACATTTGACACTCAGTAATGCTTTGAAACAGGAAATTACATGAATGCAAAAAAAAAAATCCAATTGCAGCTATTGGATTTGGAAAAATGATTATATTTTGTATTTATTAAAAAAAATTCTCAGATTTTATGTATGTATTTTTTTTTTCAAAGAGACAGCTCTCTGGTCAGGGGCTCCACCAGACTGAAGCTAAATATTCTGTGACTAGTTGAAAGGTAAGGAGAACTTTATGTATTTACACAGATGCTCCTATATTTGATCGACAAGAAATGGTGGCATAATTTCAGTTGACCCGTTCAAACCGGGAAAGGATTCTGTGTCATTTTAGAGTTTGGCGTTGGCTATTCAAAAACAACAGATCTACAAGCGCTGCTGTTTTTGAACATCTTTGGCAAATCTTGAAATTGTGAGAACCACTGATTTAGAAGGCATTTGTAGATTGGTAGAGTCTTTGCTCAGTGGCGTGTGCCATGAGAGTTGTTAGTTCTAACAGAGCAGGCCAGAACGTAACTTGTAATTCTGAGATATTTTGTTCAGGATGCAGATGGCCATACTGTTGAAACAATAGTCCAGGTGGCGTAAAATTAACGATTTTGTTTTGTGCCACCTGGGCTATTGTTCAACAGTGTGGCCATATGCGCCCTAAACTAATCTCACAAAAAATTACAACTCGCACAGAACAGCGCCGCTTGGAGTTGTTCCATCACAAGCGTCTGTCCTCCTGTTAGTTCATTAAGACCTGAGGCCCATTCTACAAATGTCATCTAAAACAGTAGTTCTCAAACCGTTCTGTGTCAGGGACCCCCCAACCACGCTGTGTGAGGCTCTAGTGTGATCAGGTAGAGCTGGGTCAGCAACCTTTTTGACACAAAGTGCCATGTTTTTATTTTCTTAAAGATGCAGTGCCAGGTTCCCCCCCCCCCCCCCCCCCTGATTATTATGATTATACTAGGAGGAAGATTTTTTTTTCCATAAAAGTGTACAGAAACTGTTAAAATTATGTTTTTATGTGGCCACACCCACCAGTTCATTAAGTATGCGTGGTTGTCATGGTGGGTGGTGACCCAGCTGAAGTTAGCCACACCCACAGTGTTGGGTGTATGGTAAAAGGGGAGGAGCTGCGTTTATGATGTCATTAACCCAGTGTTTTTCGATTGGGCTTTCAGCTTCAGGAAGAAACCAAAAATACACAGGGAAGACACATTTGCACATTATAACCACAGCTGGGGGTCTATTAGAGTAATGTTACTCCATAGACACATCCAAAACAGAAAAAGAGAAAACAAATGTATTTATATTGTAACATTACGTTGATGGAGGAGAGACACAGATCATTTCAAACAAGACTCGTACTGCAATTTGCATGGAGCTCATACATATACAGTAGGCTTATTAAAGTCATTAAGTAATGATGTTACATGTAACCGGGCAACGCGCACAGCTGATCTCTTAGGGAAAGTAAAAGGACTCTTATATTATTAAGAGACATTCCCGGTTGAAGTGACAATGTCAATGATATGCCCCACGCCCCCGGAGGAGTCGATAAAAGGGAATGGGCCACCTACAAAACGAGCATGTTTTTACCACTTGTACTTCTCTCCAGTCAAGCGTTCAGGGTGCTGCTCGCTCGCTCGCTCGCGGGGGGACGCGAGGGGAGGTTGGGGAGGTGTGGCCGTGATTGAAATAATGCAAGACGTCGGGGCCCGAGGTAGCGCAGGAGGAGTCAGGGGGCGTCACAAGGGGGGGAAAAGTGGGACTGAGTTACTAGGGCCCAAGGTGGAGGGACCTTAATTATTTTATACTTTTGCTATAAAAAATATCAGATCTACAACTTGCAGAGTGAAAATGTGTGCAAATCTTTGAATATATGTTTTTTTTTTTTTTACTCAAATTTTGCTTCTGGGGGGTCTCTGGAACTAAATTTGAGATGGGGTCCATGGCCAAATACATATCATTTTGGCGGTCCTTGACATGAAAAAGTTTGAGCACCACTGACATAGAAACATAGAAGGATTTTGAAATATTCAAAGATTTGCACAAATGTTCAAGATTTTTCAAAAATTGCAGATCTACAAGCTCGCTGTGAGCTTGTATATCAGCTATTTTTCAATAGTTAAGCACAAAATAATGCGTAATAATTCGTTCCCAGTGTAAATGGATGAAACCTCCTCCCCCTATGAAAAACATTCATGGGGGGCCCACAGTGAATCCTTGTACCCAGGGCCCAGAATTTGGAGCGACACCCCTGGCAGGAGGAGCAATGGCTTGGGTTCCTTGCCTCCTTCCCCTGGCCCTGTGCAGAGGCCTGGCTTCAAAGCCCTGCGATCAGTGGCGCTTCGGCAAAGCTCTGCTCAGCATGGGGTGACAAGAGAGAACCTTCATTTGACAAGCCGCTGAATATTAATGTTGAATGTGAATGAATACCCCCCCTCCCCATCCCCAGAGCACTGGTCTTCAACAGGGGGCCCCGGGACCCCTAGGGGGTCCTCAGAATTACCATAGGGTGGCGGTGCCTAATCATTTCTTTTTACATTAACCGTAGCATGCATCCCTATTCTGGAGGGGAACATTCACTGAGTGTAGCGGATCTTATGAGCTTGTAGATCGTCTATTTCCGGCTAAGAGATTTGGTGTAGAGGGGGGGAAAAGAGCAGACCGATTAAAGAGGTCTTAAGTGGTTAAATGTCTGAAAATGCATATTAACAAAAAACAGGAATTGACATAACACTGATGAGAGTGATGTCGAACAAGTCTATGAATCTATCAATGAATTCAATGGAAAAGGTTTAAGAAATTATCGTGATTATTGAGACCGTGTGGTAATGCTCATTATTCGCACGGGTAGAACGCTATGTCAACCAATCAGATTGCTTCGTCGGAACTACCTGTTGTATAATATTTAATATTATGGAGAGTGGGGGCCGCTGCTTTGTCTACGGTTGTTCTCCGCTAAGGGGTCCTTGGCCTGAAAGACGTCGAAGACCCCTAGCTGCCCCCAGAGGTCTGCACTGCACTGCAGAGTGCTCCACAACGGCAAAACAAGACCGCAGGCCGCAAACTACGGTTTAATATAAAACCTTTGTCAAGCTGTCAATCTCGTCTCTGCGACACGAAAGAGACGCCTGTCAATCTCGTCGAAGGCACATGCTGAGTTAATTTACGGAAAAAAAAGTCACAATTATGGAGATAAGAGGTTTCTGCCCGACGGCGACGATATATACAAGACAAGCTGCAGTCAGACTGTGCCGTTAAGCATCTCCGAAGAAGACCTCGGTATATATAGGCTACAAGGTCATTGCGAACTGAACTGACAACACTTCACGTCTGCCCTTCACAGGCACAAACGCCGGGCAAAACACTTCAACATGTAGCTCTTTGTGTGTAGCCGGCAACAGGCAATCATTAAAGCTCCCGTGTACCGCAGGGGTCACATAGGAAGGCTGCAGGTCGGGGACCCCCCGCTTGCAGACCATGTCCACTCAGGGTGGACGTCAGCGGGCACTTATCGCCCACTGCCCAGACCCCCTAATGCCCTACAGGTGTCTATTTTAGGTCAACCAACCAATTAGGAACGGCTGCATTTCAGGTATGCAAAAGGCGTCGGGGGCTCATTAAAAATGACATGACTTCACTTTCTAACTTGTTTTTTCTTTCTTTCCTTCAATTTCTTTCTTCACCAGCCCTGCCAAAAGTTTCCAAACAACAATTAATTCCGGGGCATCGCAAAAGCAGCGTCCAAATTATTCACTTTTTTAATTGGTTTTCAGGTCCGCAGCGGCGTTAAAAAGTTGTCACGTTTATGATTGGCTTGTGGCACATACAAACACTTCTGCCGGGAGGTTAATTCATTAGTTTGTAGGCATGTGTTTACATACTTACTAGAGAAGTGCCCGGAACCGTGATAACATTATTCTTGTCATGGTTCTTGCGATGCCCCAGTATACTTCAGGTGTGTAGTCCTCTTTATGAATGCGTTACTGAATAACTTCATAATCATAATCTTTATGCACAAGGCTGCTTTTGTCATCGAACATTCGAATTCAGGCTAATTAAAAAAGGCTAACGTTTTTTATTTTATTTTTATGTCTATTTATTTTTACCTGTGAAGTGTTTTCTTTTCATTTGCTATGTGCTGGCCAAACTATCCGATCTACAAGCTCACAACGTGTCGATGTAGATCGGCTAGTTGAACTTGTTTTTAAACTTTTATTTTCTTCAAAATGGTAAAATATGGCTAATAGTTTAGGCAAGATACAGTAGGGGTCCTGATAGGGTCTTATCTCATGCATACTGTATATCTGCCACTATAAGTGGACCTACCAATGTGTCACCACTTTCACACCTTATGCTTAACCTCGTGTAGTGGTCTTATGCGCTTACACTTATGCTACTGTATAGATTGTATAGATTTTCCGCCATTTAGAATTTTCTTCATAACACACTTTTTGCTAATTCAGAAATGTGATTAGGATTTAAAAGGTGTTTCTTTATTTTATCATTTCTCTTTTCTTCAGGCCTACTGTAAATCGTTAAACAGTCATATTGGGTGCTTTAGTATAGATATTCCTTGATTCGTGATCAATCGGAGAAGCTTTGACGATTGGACCGTACAAAGTGCTGATCGTACCTTTTGTTGGACGGATCAAACTGCAAGCAGGCCTCAGCCCTGTAGCTCCTGAGTGCTGTTGACAGGGCTCTGCAGGCGGGCTTTAGCTTAGCTCTGCACAGCAAACAAAAAGGTGCTCATCAGTAGTCCAAAGGTGTGTAGTGATGGAGCAGTGTGTGACTTCAATTAACGCTGCAATCTGTGTATGTCTTAGTCTAGATTCCTGAGAGACAAAAACATCTAACGCTCATCCAAGTGGCCAGTGGTGGAAAATGTACTCAAATGTTTTACTTAAAGGGGAAAACCACAATATACCAGAAGGAGTTATAAGAAATGAAAAAAAAAGTCCCCTTCTGTGTTGCCTAGAACTGGAGGATTGATTTTGGATTTTGGATTGTAAATCACTCTGGTGTGATGTCATGTGATGTCACTATAGTCTAAAAGACTATAGTGTGGAGTTCTGTGTGGAGTTTGCATGTTCTCCCAGTGTCTCCTAAGGTAGGTACCCTCACAAAAAACATGCAGTAATCCTGGTCTCTATACTGCCTCCCCCTGGCCAGCCGGGGCGCCTGATGAGGGGAAAGGAACTGGTTGGAATAACGTGTTCCTTCCATGTGCTACGTCCAACAGACGCAACCTCTGTCAGGTGAAAAGAAGCAACTTGGACTCCTCATGCATAGAAGGAAGCATGAGGTCAGTCCGTTGCTCTCCCCAGGGTTAGCAGAGGAGTATAGTGCCCAGGATTACAATAGATAATTGTACCGGGTGAACAATGGGTTACAAAATCATGGGATAACAATTTTTTTAGGGAAAAAAAGAACAATATAAATATAGAATTCAATAATGTTTTCCAAGTCACACCAGCCCAATGTGTTTCCATGCTGTATTTCATGTTGAGGTGAAATACAGCATGGTCGTTCATAGCCTCTGAAAAGCTATTCAAGGTTGCTTACAACCTCACCAGTGCCGGCATGCACAGCCCCCCCTTTGTTGTTTGGCTTTTGTTAAATATTAATACAGAGATGTCCACATCTTTGTGCCCTTGTTACCACTTGTTTGCCCACTTTGAGGCAAACAAGCGGTAAACAGTGGCTGTACAGTCATTCCATAGACATTTAATATGGATCGTGCTGCCTGGTACAATTCGGTGCAAAACTAACGTCTCTGTCGGGTGGGAACGTCAACTGTCCAAGACTGTAACTTTTTCAGGATTCAAATTCAAAACTAGCTAAAGTAGAAGATCTACTGCTTTTGTGTGACGCTGTAGTATGATCAAGCAGGATCAATAGATTCTCACATTGTCACCTTAAAATAATGGTCTACAGTACAGTATGTCACTTTTTCAGAAAACAGAAAAAAAATGTCTTAATTATTTCACCAAACATAACCAAAATAACAACATAGGACTGTTGCCATACAAATAACATTGTTTGTCAGTTATGTTAAAAGAAACAGATTAAATAACTTAGGCCAATTTGTGTTTTGTGTTTTGGCAATTATAAACCTGATCTGACTTATAAACCTGGCAAATTATTTGTGGGGTAACTGACTTAGTAGTCAAAAGACCCCTCAAACATTGGTCCAAGTCACATTTCTTTGACCTAGACAACATAAGTCATGCTATTGACATCCTCAAAAGAATCCTCAAAAGTATTGCTATCCTATGTTGTTTCACTGCACTGTCTGACACGTTTCATATTTTATGTTCAGTTCAATGCCATGGCCGCAAGCAAAATACGACTCTCTGCATAAGTAATTGAATTTAATTGACATGAACTGAATCAGATCTCGTCCTTTGTCTCACACTGAAGTGTCTTAAGACCCTTGAAGGTCAAATCCTCGCGACTGTGTGCATCTGGAGCCGTTTCATCGGGAACCGCTCTCCGTAAAGCAGCAGCGCAAGCAGAGCGAGGTCGTCTCACATGCGTCACGGTCAAAAATGAATTATCTTCCCCTCAATGACAGTCAGAGACAATTAGCGTGGCGGAGAGAGAAGCACGGCAGAGTCGATAAATAAATAAAAAATAAACAACCGGCCGCGTCCAAATCAGATATGACATCTCATAAATGAGTCATAATACAGAGGCCACGGCGCCGGGCTCCTCGTTCCTGTAATGCAGGCGTTTGGTAAGAATCGCATTACTACACCCCAGCTGTACTGGGCAAGCGGACGGCGCTTCATTCTGTTACGCCGATCCCAGTCAATGTGAATCAGATTGCGTGTTGTTGTCGTCGGGCAGAAACCTCTCACCTCCATACTTTCTGTTTTTCTGTTTTCGTAAATTAACGCCCTGGCCAACCACTTTTTATCAAAAGTTGCAGATCCGCAAGCTCGAGCTTGTTGGATCTGTTACTTTTCCTGTTTTTGAATCCGAATCCTTAAAAGTAACCGCTTTGTAGACACAGGGTTTTCCACCCGACAGAGACGACCAGGGACGTGCAGAGAATGTTAGAGAGGCAGGGGCTAACATTTCTAAAAAATAGGCGACCTCCAAGCTCACAGCGCGTCGCGCTGCGACGTGTTGTGAGTTGTGACCACACTGAACAAAGCATAATCAAGTCAATGCTGGAAATGTGGCGTAACGGCATGACTGTCTACACAGAGAGGGCACTTCATTCAACATAAGATGCTGCATTCAAGTTCAGGAGAGGTTGGACAAGGCAATTCTCTGGAATACTGCCTTCATTTATGGCATGGAAAGGAGATATTTGCATTTCTTCCACCATAGTAAAAACACCATTCATGATCTGGAAAGGGCACTTTTTTACAGACGGATAAAAAGGCAGGGGCTCAAGCCCCCTTTGCCGTCTATGTGTGCGCCGGTCAGGATTTCCAGCAGCAGCGGCGGCCCTTCCTTTGCCGCTCCTCATTGACATTCAGCGGAAACAAATTCAAATGACGGCGGCGTCTCAATATGCTAACGACAGACGCAGTCCCTCCCGCTTCAGAAAGAGAATCAAAAGAGAGAAAAAGCCACAGTCAGAAGGCGCCCCGAAATGCCCCCCTCCTTAAACAGACTTTGAATAATGATCCACTCAGGATTATTGTGGGACCCCCCCCCCCCCCTCCCCATCCATTCCCCCACTCCTGTGGAAGATAATCATTATCGCTCAGTTATTTTTTATTACGCGGACCAGCGGACCAGGGCATTAAAGTAACGGCTCTTAACGGGATTCGGCGCCGCCGGAGAGAGGGCGGGACCCGGCTTAGAGAGAGAGAGAGAGAGAGTAGGCGTGGGACATCATTGGCGTGCAGCTCCCACCCCAAGCCCTTGAACTCCACCCGTCCTTCCCATTCCCCAAATATGCTCCCCAAATGTGAGCATTTACGAATGTAACATTTTCTTACGGGTCCCTTTGGTTATATTATGAAGACATTACTTCATCTAAACACATGACTTCATGCTGTGATGAACCGTGGGACTGTAAACGTCAAGTAAGCATGTGGTGCGACGTGATACCAGCAAATTAAGTGGAATCCATCATAATAACATCTTAACCTTCAAACTGTGGAATTAACTCCACTTTGCAGTACGAACTATAGACTCACTCCCAATTCTCCACCGCTATCTGAAGACCTCTTCAGACTCCACCTTAGACTTGACCCAGCCTTCACCACCATGCAGTCTTATGCAAAGGCTTAAATGTACGCCCGAATTAGATCATCACTCAGCCATAGATGAAAGGTCGGGAAAGTTCACTTTCAACATGAACTGGTTCAAGTTCAAGTTCAAAACTTCTAAAATGACCTAATTAATTTCATAGTTCATAATTCCACATTTTGAACTAAAGTTAATTTATGGTTCCCCCAAATGAACTAACTTAGTTATTTTTAGTTATTTTTTAACCATATTTTTTATACGTTTAGATATTCAAATGTATTTATTTTTTTAAACGTCGCTGCACACTGTTATTTGTCAACATTATTGACACAGCCCATATAGAACCACACACAGCAATTATTTCATCCAACTTAACATTGAATTGCCCACAATGTTTATGTGCCCAGTGCCCACTCTTCCTGCACCCTTATTGTGAAGGCAGAAGTTTCTAACCGTTGCGCACATCCTGCATGTTTCCGTGGTCTGATCTACAATCTCACAACGTCTTGTGGATGCGACGTGTTGTGAGCTTGCAGATCAGCTATTTTCGGCATGCAACACACGCCATACGACAAAGTATAGTCAGGCTTTACTTGGGAGATGTAACAAGGACGAGATTCACACACAGCCCTTCATGTGAACGCAAAGAAAGACGGGAGGACAGACAACCGCGGTCGCCCGCACGAACGGGCCAAAGAGCGCTGTTCACGGACGTCAGAATGAACGCGTTCGACAATAAAGTGTTCAAGCGGAAATAAAGAACGTTCAGTTCACGTTCGCCCCTAATATTAACATGCTCATGAACGATCGTTCATTGAACGCGTTCAGGTACAACAACTGATACCAGCTCACGTCGCATGGCATCAAACACGACACACATGCATATCTACCAGGGACATGCTGGGCCCCTGATTCAGCCCGGGAAAAAGAGTTGGAGAGGCCCTCATTGCGCGCTATAGAGAGAGATCTCTCTCTCTATAGCGCGGCTGCTACTCAAAGATTTGCCATTTCAGATCATGACAAGTGACAAGCCAGTGGGCCAATTACATGAGTTAGGCCTATATTTCTTTGTTATCGGGTGGAAACCATGTATGTCCAAAACCGTTTGTTTTGTATTTATCATTTAAAAAAATGATTTAAACTAGTGAAAACAGCCGATCTACAAGCACACAACGCCTCGCGGTGCGAGGCGTTGTGTGCTTTTAGATCTGCTGTTTTAACTATTTTTGTGCAACGGCCTTGTATGACGAAGCAGGGCTTTGCTTTGCACATTTGCACATTTGCACATTTACACATTTGAAACTTGGAGATACAAGGTTTCTGCCCGACAGTGACAATTTACTTTGTTGGCCACCCAGCCCCCAAAATGGAACGAAGGCCGACATTTTTTTCTTTTCCTAATGGTCGGCCTGGACCGGCCTGGAATGAACCGGCCGTTCGGGAGTTGTCCCGCTTTTCCCAATGGCCAGCACGTCCCTGATATCTACTTGTATGGGCCGTTCTGTCCGTGACGTCAGCTGTGGTGATGTCGGTGTCTGACCCAGCAAGAGCCGCTGCTCGGGCCGTCCGCATCCGGACGACCCAAGCGGACGCGGACGGACTGAGCGGGAGCTGATGTGTGAGCGGGAGCTGATGTGTGAGCGGGAGCTGATGTGTGAGCGGGAGCTGATGTGTGAGGACGGGCTGTGAGCGGGACACGGACGGCCCGAGCAGCGGCTGCCCCTCCTCTGACTGGGAGGAGAGGGGGAGGGATTGATGGACTGTGACATCAAAATCCACTGGCAAATCACAGCACTTTTCTGAGCCCAATTATTCAGAAAACCCCAGATCACTGAAAATCCACTGAATGTTCAAAGTTCATTTCTTTTTCTTTTTTTTTGTAATTGATGTCAGAAAAAAATAATAAGTTTGATGTCATGGGACCTTTAAGTAGCTGTTTAGCCATGCACTTTCACTTTACCTTTTTAATGTGGGCCAGTGTTCTAAAGAAAATAGTTCGACTGTCACTGGAGGGCGCTGTTTCCTGCCTTTCGTCCCCTCGCTGACCTGGGTGAAAAAGTGCTGATTAATGCCTGTCTGCATACCTAATGTGTAGGCTATGCCTGCGTGCCAATGTGTGTGCCAGAGAGAGAGAGAGAGAGAGAGAGAGAGAGAGAGAGAGAGAGAGAGAGAGGGAGGGAGAGAGAAGAGAGAGAGAGAGAGAGGGAGGGAGGGAGAAGAGACAGACAGACAGGGAGTGTATGTGTGTGTGGGGGGGTGTTCGGTCATCTCTCTCCCAGCTGCTGGCCCATAGCTAATTGCTCCCATCCTGCAGCTGAAATAAGAGTCTCCTCCTGCGAGAGGAGACTGTTTGCCTCTCCCAAGAAGCAAAGTGCCGACCCCAGGAATCAATGTAGAATTCACACCCCTAGGAGGAGAAAAAAGAAAAAGAACGAGACGTTGTCATAAATAATTTATCAGACACAGAGAGAGAGAGAGAGAGAGAGAGAAAGAGAGAGAGAGAGAGAGAGAGAGAGAGAGAGAGAGAGAGAGAGAGAGTACGTGTGTGCAGGCCTGTTGTGCATTGTGTACAGGGTTGTCGCACCAAATTCTGGGCCCTGGGTACAAGGATTCATATATAAAATATATATATATATTCAAATATTTGAACACATTTTCATGACTTTTAAAAAATAGCAGATCTACAAGCTCGTAGCGTGGCCCTCGGTGCCGCGCTGTGAGCTTATCTGCTATTTTTCAATAACTAAAGCATAAATCGTGTGCCCTAGTAACTCAGTCCCACTTTTCCCCCCCTTTGTGACGCCCCTGGTTGTGTACCCGCCCTGGGAAGATATGCCGCTACCTCGCGGCTCGTATTTCATGTGGCGGGGGAGGGAGGGAGGGAATTCATTTGGCCCCCAGGTACATCAGTGTGAGTGGGTCTCGGCGCTGTCAATAGCCCCGGTCCTTCGCATTAGCACTCGTCAACGACGCCTCTCTATAACCGCCTCTCGTTTTCGCCCCTCACTCGAGAGACAAAGGCTCACAATCAAGAGCCGAGCCGACGCGGCGGAATCCTAATTACTGGCGGTAACGACAACAAATGGCTGATATGTGACTGGCCTCGGAGGTTAATGAGTCTGGGCCAAAGTGTTAGGGTGATCATTATTTCAAACACCACTTCATGCTATAGGGGAAGGGTCTTCAACAGGGGTTCCCAGGACCCCTAGGGGGTCCTCAGAGTTACTACAGGGGGTCCTCCAAATCTTTGTGTGATAGAAACCTTTTTCTCTCTTTTTTTATGTTAACCACTTGAAACCTTGCGTCCATTTTCTGAGAACTTGAGCCAAACATAGCAGTTCTAGAAGCTCACAGCTGCGAGGCGTTGTGAGCTTGTAGATCGGCTATTTTCGGCAAAGAGGTTTGGTGTAGAGGGGAAAAAGTATAGAGCAGACTAAGTACAGAGTGAAAGTTTATTAAGTATTGACGGTTCAAGTGGTTAAACATCTGAAAATGCAAATTGACATGAATCCAAAATACACTGATGATTGTGCTGTCAAACAAAACCTGATATGCCCATATATAGGCAGAACTATGCCATTCTGCCTTTTTTATACATAACAAAAAATCACACCTAGTGTGAAGTGAGTGGTGCTATTTATGAGTTAATTGTGGGCTCGCTTTAGCGAGCACACTTGGTTATCCAACTTGGTTATCAAAGCATGTTTCAAGATAATATGAGGTTGCTAATCATAATTAAGAGTACAAAGAAGCACTTGACCAAATTATAATTACAGTTTGTAAAAGGGACGGAGGCACTTGCATGTGAAGGGGAACCTTGTATTAAAAAAATGCATCACCAACTGGTAACGGTAAAATCCACCTCTCATAACAACATATTAAAGTGCTGTTCTAACTAAGGATGACATGCGCCTATACTCTCCAACCACGTGAAGAAAGCTCAGAAGCACTTAAACAGTGTGGAGTTACAGTATGTAAAGGTCCAAACATCCACCTCTGATAAGAACTACTATCCTAAAGCGAAGAAGGCACTTGCACAGTGGGAAAAGAATATAGTGGAGTCAGTAACGCACTTTTTACTTCAAGTCATGATGCAAAGGACCCCTTTGGTATGGAAGTACCTTAGGGCCATAGGAAAGAATTTATCCAAAGAGACAAGTTCGATCACCCTTCATTTTCTTTTTATATCCATTTGAAAAATGGCCGCCGTCAATAAACCACTATTACACCAGACCCCAACTTTGCTTCTGTTAGAGCTATAATAATAATATTGGTGTCAAAGTGTACATTTTTGGGGTCGAGGAATTCAACTAAACAGGTTTCAAAGCAACAAACCCAATACATCACTAAATAACATGACAGCGGGGGGTAAAATATGCAAATCTCATGAAAAATTACACGTTTTAACAGGGTAACTTACCCCCCCCACCCCTCCCCCTAAACTTTGATTCACCTTTTCTTTGGTATGGAAGTACCTTAGGGCCATAGGAAACGATTTTTCCAAAGAGACAAGTTAGATCACCCTTCATTTTCTATCTATAGCCATTTTAAAAATGGCTGCCGACAATAAACCACTATTACACCAGACCCCATCTTTGCTTCTGTTAGAGCTATAATAATAACATTGGTGTCAAAGTGTACATTTTTGGGGTCGAGGAATTCAACTAAACAGGTTTCAATGCAACAAACCCAATACATCACTAATTAACATGACAGCGGGGGGTAAAATATGCAATTCTCATGAAAAATAACACGTTTTAACAGGGTAACTTACCCCCCCACCCCTCCCCTAAACTTTGATTCACCTTTTCTTTGGTATGGAAGTACCTTAGGGCCATAGGAAACTATTTTTCCAAAGAGACAAGTTAGATCACCCTTCATTTTCTATCTATAGCCATTTAAAAAATGGCTGCCTACAATAAACCACTATTACACCAGACCCCATCTTTGCTTCTGTTAGAGCTATAATAAGAATATTGGTGTCAAAGTGTACATTTTTGGGGTTTATGAATTCAACTAAACAGGAAAAACCCAATACTTCATTAATTAACATGACAGCGGGGGGTAAAATATGCATAATTCATGAATAATAATACGTTTTAACTGGGTAACTTACCCCCCACCCCTCCCCCTGAACTTTGATTTACTTTTCCTTTGGTATGGAAGTACCTTAGGGCCATAGGAAAAAAAACTAATCCAAAGAGACAAGTTAGATCACCCTTCATTTTCTATTTATAGCCATTTTAAAAATGGCCGCCGACAATAAACCACTATTACACCAGAACCCATATCTTTGCTTCTGTTAGAGCTACAATATTACAGTCTGTCTTGCACTTCCAATGGAGTGCATCACTGCTTGGTGGCATGTGATCAAATTATCTTCCTTTTTGAAGGAAGAGGGAGAGTCGAGCATTAGGACACAATCCTAATGTCGTCCCCGGAAACACCATACAGCTTCTGGAGACATTTCTAGAGAATGGGTGTGTGGGTGGAGATCATCTCAGTGGTTGGGCTAGGGCCAGAGAGCAGCTGAAGAGGTAAGGTGAGTTCAGGCAAGGACTGCCACACAGACTGTCTTCTTGCCCTTGCCAAATGCTGTGTTGCTCCCCATTAAAGCATGGAATGCTGGCAGTGCCATTGCCTTGGATGGTCCAAGACTGAGCAATGGGATGTGCTGGAATATACCTGGTAAGGGAAAAAAATATCCAAAAGAAGGGGAATGTCAGACAAATTCGCTTCAGTCTGGGAGAACACCAGATCCCATCAGTCATTGAGAAGCCGGTGATGAGTTTGGAAATGTCTTCAACCGCACTCTGAATGACAGAGATTCCATCAAAGCAACCGGTGCTGACCTGGAGGGGGCTCCCTGGAAGATTCAAGGCCTGTGTCTACCAGCATGAAATGCACCCAAAAATCCTCTGGCCTCTACTCATCTATGATCTGATGGCTGAATGAAGATGGCTGGGATTGCCACGCAGCCTAAGCAAAATCGGGCTGTACAGGAAGACCAATAAACTCACGCTCTGTTTCGGCACGGGCACAGGAATATCTGCAGTACACATAATGAGCACACAGGTACATATCCTGAACATATCCTGAGCAGCTGCTCCAAGGTGTTGGGTGAGGCCTGAGGGCCAGGTTATTTCTATTGAGGCACCACCAGGTCCTGAAATCCATCGCTTAAGGAGCGGCATTGCTCAGGGGTAGAGAAACCGATATTAGAGCACAAAGGGTTCCCGAAGGGTTCCCAGTTCGAATCCGGGCTCCCCCTGAGTTAATGTCGAGGAGTCCTTGAGCAAGACTCTGAACCCCTAACTGCTCCCGGTGAGCAGGTTGGTGCCTTGCATGGTTTCCTCCGCCACCGGTGTATGAATGTGTGCGTGAATGGGTGAATGTAATGCACGATCTATGTAAAGCGCCTTGGATAAAAGCGCTATATAAATGCACCATTTACCATTTACCATTTTAAGCAATCAGCAAGGGCATCCAATACTCCCAAGCCACAGCTAAGGCCATTCATTGTGTCAAGGAAGGGAAAAGGCCAGAGAAAACACCAAAGAACTGCTCTGCTGGTTTGCTCTCCACAGCCCGAGACTGAGTGATGACAGTTGACCTGGAGAGGCAGCTGAAAATTCCACCACACATCACCCAGTCCAGATTGAGACCTGACATAATCTGGCAGTCTGGAATTTGCCAGTCACTCCCTAAGCACAGCTACGCCACTGTGCATAATAACAGTTCCCAACAAAGAAGAGCCTTAGGCAACAATGTGGATGCAGCAGAAAAAGCCTCCAGATTAAGAGGGGAGAGCAGTGGGGACAGAAGCATACCACTTGGATACATAACGAGGTCTGATCAGCTTCGGGTCGCCTGAGGAGGCTGACTCTTGCAGGACCCAAAACACCCAGTGACTCCAGGAAACAACACTGATGATGTGTCCAAGTTTGCATCAGTAAATGATTTGTTAACTGTTAATGAAATGTGATTAATTATTTCACCTCCATTTTGAGGGTAATGAGAAAACTATTGTTTTTTGTTTTTAATTTAATTGGATTCCTTTACCTCAGAAATGATATCTCTATCAGAAGCAAAGATATAGGATGTGATGTATTGCTGTAAGTGTAAATGATGGCTGCCATTTTTTTTAAACGTGTATATTTCAGTAATGAAGGGTGATCTAATTTGTCTCTTTGGATAATTTCTTTCCTATTATCCTAAGGTAGCCTACTTCAAAGGAAAGGTGAATCAAAGTTTAGGGGGAGGGGTGGGGGGGTAAGTTACCCTGTTAAAACGTGTTATTTTTCATGAAATTTGCATATTTTACCCCCCGCTGTCATGTTAATTAGTGAAGTATTGGGTTTTTTGCTTTGAAACCTATTTAATTGAATTCCTAGACCCCAAAAATGTACACGTTGACACCAATATTATTATCATAGCTCTAACAGAAGCAAAGATATGGGGTCTGGTGTAATAGTGGTTTATTGTCGGTGGCCATTTTTAAAATGGCTATAAAAAGAAAATGAAGGGTGATCTAACTTGTCTCTTTGGATAAATTCTTTCCTATGGCCCTAAGGTACTTCCATACCAAAGGGGACCTTTGCATCATGACTTGAAGTTAACAGCTTATTTTTCGGCGTTACTGACTCCACTAATAGACAAAGTGTACAATACAATACATCTTAGAAAATATCTTAATCAACGTCCTCTTTCTGATAGTCTTGGACAATATCGCTGCATAAGTCCTGACAAAATGTTAACCCTAAGGATCAAAAAGTAGACCGATTTTCCCACACATACAGTACTTTCAAACAAAACTGTGCTGATGCACAATTACAATAAACATGGGCTAGAGAACAAAATGCGCAAGTTGGTATCTCGACAGAGAGCAGTCTAGTTTGTATTTTTCTCGTTACAATCTTTTATACTTTTTGGGATTTGTGAAAAAAAAACAACAACACTGAATTCCTATGGGAAATGGATTTTGTCTTAGCATTTATTTTACTGCCATCCACATTGTTTGGTACTTAAAAGTAGTCCACATGTTTTGAGCTATAAATTCTGTTCAAACTTCAACTTGTTCAGCTTTACACATCTCTGCTTGTATTTTTCTCGTTACCAATTGTCATACCTTTTGAGATTTTGGCATTTGACATTTATATTACTGCCATCCACAGAATTTGGATGTGTACTTGTTGTACTGCCCATAATATAGGCCTACTTTGTTTTCAGCGAGCCCACGCAGTTTCTTCAGGAACTGCATGTCTAGTTTCATTAAGCGTCCAGAGAAGCTTG
>NC_137827.1:53247523-53440023 GCF_963921795.1 Nannobrachium achirus | reverse complement strand
AGTCCAACTCGTAGCGACTGGCAAGACTACACTAGGCTACTCGAGCATTTTAATAGGGATTGGGTAAACAAACGGGGGGAAAGAAAACAAAGCGACGCCGCTTATTCTGCTTGTGGTTTCCACCTAGAACGGATCAATGGCCCGTTGTAAACGGACACCAGGCTTTCCCCCGAGAAAGCATGGTGACGAGGTTACACAGCAGAGAGGGTCAGGGGGTCGACGTGGGAGGGGGGGAGCCGGGCTCCCCCTCCTTGCCGATAGGGGGAGCACCCCCCCCCCCCCCCCCCCCCCCCTGGCTCTATAGGCACCATTACTGCCAAGACATCATGACCTCATCCTGTTATAATTGTAATCTATCATGTTTGTGTTAACACCCATGAGATAAGAACACTTTATGAACATTCTGTACCGAGTCAGAAGGAATCATGTGTCTTTAATCTGTAACCTCTGTCTGTTCCTTGGAATACAATAGTCTATAATCAAAACGGCTATCTGAGTCTTATTTCTTTGTTATATTATCTGATTTTCTAAATCTATCAACTGTGTAATTTCCAGCGATTTAATTTTGACTGAGAGCAGAGTGATTTGGGTTCCTTTTAATCTTCCATTAATAGCTATGACCTGTTTCTGTGATGGGTTATAGTGGGGAAATGTTTGAAATAGCATAATGTGTGGTTTCTTTTCTCTCCCTCCCTCGTCTCTTTAAGCGGTAGCAATTGGAGAAGGCGTGGTTGAGAGCAAGCGTAATCGATTTGCACTGCAGAGATGGGAAGTTGCTTCTTTCAGACTGCTGTAATTCTAATCTTTAGTGTTATGATAGAGGTGAATTGATTTGATTCAGCTATTTAAAAAAATAACTTCACAGTCAATGGAACAAGTCACCGTCTCCCTCGAATGATTGGACATTACAATCTGTGGTGGAAAAAGTACTAAAATGTCATACTTGAATAAAAGTATCAATACTGTAATGTAGAAATACTCAAAGGGAGACTGCCAGTAACAAGAAATCTTGCGAAATAACATTTTGTCAAACAATCATCAAGGACAATGATACACGAAAGAAGAAGAAGACTGTTACAAGTAAAACTCAAGAATTCAAAATGTAAAAGTAAAAGAGTAAAAGTACAAAAGTATTGGCATCAAAGTGTAGGCCTACTTAAAGTACCAAAAGTAGAAAGTGCTCTTTGTGCAGACTATCCCTTTTCACAAGTTTTCACATGTCTAAAAATCTATGAAAATAGCAGATCTACAGGCTCACAATGCGTCACATCGCGACTTCTCTACAAATCTACAAAGTAACTAGTAACTAAAGTTTTCAAATCATTTTAGTGGAGTAAAAGTACATATATTTGCATCCGAGATGTAGTGGAGTAGAAGTAAAATTATTAATTGGAATTACAGTACAAATAACTCAACTTGCAACAATAAGTAGTACTTAAGCAAATGTACATTACTTTCACCACTGGCTGAATGTACCGGTATGTACCAAACAGTCTTCTGTCCAAATAAAATTAATCACTTTTCTGTCATTTGACCAGAAGTATCTGTAGTATCTCAGAGCCGATGCATACTCAACTTTTAGAAGCAAATTTATTTTGGTTCAGCTCTGTCCAAACTACCATAAAATACTGACGTTTCTGTCATTTCAAGCAACTCGAGACAAGTCAAGGTTTGGAAAGGTTTAAATCTGCCAACCAGTTGCCAAAACCTTGAAAAGGCGAGTAAATTACCCTCTCTTTCATTTAACTTTAGCCACTGGAATCCTAGTGTCCTTATTCCTAATAGGTGAACATTTGGCAAAAAAAGCAGATCTACAAGCGCACAATGTGTCGCAACGTGATACGGTGTAGAGGGGTGGCCAAGTATAGACCCTTGGGGGACCCGGTCAATAAAAAGATATACTTACAGTATAGGGTTTAAGTGTAATCAAAGTGCGCTTGAGCAAGGTATTGTGAAACTTAACATCGAACAGGACTTAAGCTGGTTGCACACTGCTGCGTTTTTTTCATTGTGTTTTGGAAATCCGAATTTTTCAGGCAAAGGAGAGAGAGAAAGGGAGCAAGGGACCCAGTGGCGACAGTTGTGAAAATCTGAAAAAAACAATCCTGGTACGAAAAATGAATACGAAACGGGCGGCAGTGTGCAAACGTGATTGACACGTATTATGGGCTCCAAAATTTGCGCCGATATTCGACCGAAAAAACCCAGCAGTGTGAAAAAACCTCAGTTGTGCATATCATATCAAACCTTATATCTCCATATACAGTATCATCTTTTTATGTTTTTTTTATACATTTGTTTATGAATACGATGTTTATGAATAAGATGTACAAGATGTGTTAAGCTGCGGGGTAGAAGAAACGGTGTATGGCCAAAAACGTTAATTTGTCACGATGCATTAATTGCAAGCTTGTTTAAAGCTTTTTGCCTGTGGGTTGAATAGTATAATTAACTGATGAAAGTTTTAACACGTGACTAAATAATACCTGGATGCACTGGACCACAGGTTCGTTCTTCCATCTCCTGAAAAGTAGCAGGCTTGGACATACAAGGTTTCCGCCCGACATTGACGATAATGTTCCGATGTTTGCCATCGTCGTGCGTTACTAATGATTGAAGACCAGGAGGGCACTGACCGAAATTTACGATGGACGATGTAAAGTCACCCGACGGTGATAGACTATGAAAATCATCGAGAATTTGCAAGACGCTGATTAGGGCCAACATACGTACCTGGCAAGGAATAAATTCCTGTCTCATTAATGTCTAGTTTAAAGGGCAGTGCAAAGCAGCTTAGTATTTTATGAACGCGATGCTGCTGCGTACAGGCTGTAAGTCGCAGAGGAGAGACATTTATGTTGAAGTCCGCGTAAGCAATTATGACCATGCGAAATGCCGCTTTATGGTGTCCATAACGCCAATGATTGTCTTAGTTTTCTCGTTAGTGGTTACCGGCAGGGTCTGAGGGAAGCGCAGAGACATTGCACTTGATTCTTAGGACAAGAGCTTTGTATTCTTTCAGAGGTGTTCCATTTCCTCGTATGTAAAAGCCATTCTAATGACACTGCCATCGGAAAAGGTGTCCTACCTTCAGTCTGATGACATTGAGCCGGGGCGGAGCGAAACATTTTGGGATGACATTGTTTCCGGTTGCATTCTGGGATCTGTAGTCCCGGGGTCACTCCCGGTTTGCAGAGAGCGTGTTTTCAGCGATTCACTGAAAACACGTAGATCTACGTCTTTGGCGGTGAATGTATTGGCTATTCACCCAGTGCCGCGCTATCAGCTTGTAGATCTAAAAAAAAAAAGAAAAAACGTGAGAATTTGGGCAAATCTTTGAATATATAGGCCTATCCTTTTAAGGGGGGGGGGGGGTCCCTGGAACAACATATTTTTAGATGGGGTTCTGGGGTCAAATAGGCCCACATATAATTCTAGGGGTCCTTGACATTAAAAAAACACAGATATATAGAAACGTATGTTTCTATATGTGAAAAAAAGACATAAAAATACATTTTTAGGTATTGTTCAAGTCTTAATGGGTTAAGTATCTGTCATTTAAAAATGTTCTTACTCATGACTTTCACTCTACTACATTTCATAGAAAAATCTTTTAGCCTACTTGTGACTTGAGTTACTAGGACCCCCGGACCAAAACTCACAAAAAATACATGAATACATGAATCAACCACTTGAGCCCTATTTAAAAAAAAAAAAAAAAAAAAAAAAATGAAAGTAACCTCACAAATCTTTGTGGTTCTGGAATTTTCACTAGTTTTATAATGTATTTCTCCTAAATGTCAATACCTTGACATTACAGAACATTACATGTGTCATTTCACCTCTGGATACTGAGCAACTTCCGTTGTAATATTTGACCGAAAGTAAATAAAAGCTATACTTTGACTGTACTGCGGCTTTCCACCACTAAGTACTAGTAGCTTCGTCCCGCTGTAGTCGCACGCTTGCAAAATGCGAGCAAACATGTCAAGCCTTTACTGGGCTTAAAGGAAATTTACCTACAGGACGTGGTTCCGTTCAGTGGCCCACATTGGAAAGGAGAACATAAGTTATGCGGTCGGCCGCCTCTGGAGGGTTCAGACAAAACAATAGGGGGTGTGCGTTCTTTTGTGTGTGTGTGTGTGTGTGTGTGTGTGTGTGTGTGTGTGTGTGTGTGTGTGTGTGTGTGTGTGTGTGTGTGTGTGTGTGTGTGTGTGTGTGTGTGTGTGTGTGTGTGCACGCGTGCGTGTGCGTGTGCGTGCGTGTGTGTGTGGAACAACAGATGGGGTGGAATGTCTTGAGAGTTCATCTTCCCATGTATAAATAGGATGACAGGCCACTACTGGGATGCTGTGGTGAAAAAAAGGTACTCGCTTGTTTTACTAAAAGGACAACTTCAAGGGTTCATATTTTAGATCGTAATTAGAGAAAAGAAAAGATGAGTGTTAACATGTTTTCATTTACTGCTTTCTATAGTTTTAGTGATTTTGATTTCAGGGGGTGGGGGCATGATAGAAGAGACTAAATATGTGTTTTAGGTTACAATACTGCAATGTAGAAATACTCTGATACATGTAAAAGTCAGAGGTTAAACATTTACTTCAATGTACTAAAGTACGCAGAATGTCCCATCTTTTGAAAATAGCAGATCTACAAGCTCACAATGCGTCGCATCGTGACCCATTGTGAGCTCGTAGATCGGCTATTTTCAAATGGCCAAAATGGATAGTGCTGAAGTGGGTAATGTATGAGTAAAAGTACAATATTTTGATCCGAGATGTGGTGGAGTAGAAGTAAAATTATTGGAAATTGGGAATAGCCTACTCAAGTAAAGATAACTCAAAATTGTACTTAAGTACAGTACTTAAAGGGGTTATGCCAGCATAACTGTTACTGTCACCTTAAATCATAGTAGTAAACGGTGGGTGACTGTGGGTCACGTGGTCTCTCTGAATACACTTCGAAACTGCACGCGACGTGTGTCTGACTAACCTCGCATCACCAGTCGCATCACCAGTCTTTCCACCATCCCCACTAAAATGTATTTTATATCTAAATCTGTGTACATGTAAATTATATTTCCACACAAATGTGGTTGTTACATCAACATTGTTCATGTGCATATGTTTGTTTATGCTTATGTGTTAGGAAAAAAAACGCTAAATCACCGAGAGTTGTTATAGTCGCCTCCCCGGCGATCAGCGCTCTCTCCACGGGGAGGACAGGCAGAGAGACAGCCTGTTGAGACTCCTGACCGAACGAGCATTACTACAGCGTTTCTGAAACTGTTCATTTCAGCAATGTATAAATCCTCCCTCAAATCACTTATTTATACCAACATCGTCCATAAGAAGTTGTTTTTTTATCCTTATTTATTGGAATTATAACGCTGGTTTTCACTCTCTCCTCCCACTGATCTCCTCAATGTGTCTGAGTCTGTGACTGACTGACGGCTGACTGTCTCTCTCGCTCTCTGTAACGTGATCTCTCTGTGTGGGCGTGCGCGTGGGTGGGGAGGGGGATCACAAGTTACAAGCAGGCAGGCCAGGCAGGCAATCCGCGAAATTCAACATGGATGATTCACATGACAGTAGCAGCCCGGTGGGTTCTGTAACTTCTGTTGAGGATTTTTCTCCTCCACCATCGCCTCCTCCAGCAGATCTGACGGATGTTGAAAGTTGTTGTACCTGTAGCAGTGAAAGTGATGACGATAACGACGTCGACGACCGAGACCGATATGAACATCAAGCATTTGGTATACAACCATACATGTTCGAGCCCCTCATCGGAGCCGTAGCAGCAGCAGCAGCAGCCGTAGATGTTCCAGAGCCAGAGATACACCCACGTGAAGGGATGCCCGCAGATCAGTGGTAGGGGTTTGTTTATAGTGTTGTTCGCTTGGATGGAATAAATATGTTTAAAATGTGTCAAGGACCCCCCCCCCCCCAAATTGACACATATTAGCCTGGGGACCCCCATAAGAATAGCATTACAGCTCTGTAGCTCTATTCCCAGCCATTTTAAATTCGAGGACCCCCAGTTTTACATGCATTATGCTACAGACTCCCATTTTATTTATTTATATCTCTATTTATTTTCTTGTATGTCTATCTCTGGGAAATAGTAAAAAGAATCAGCTCACGTGTACACACACACACACACACACACACACACACACACACACACACACACGCAGATCACGTAACAGAGAGAGACAGTCAGTCAGTCAGTCAGTCAGGCGGACGCATTGAGATCAGTGGGAGACGGAGGAGAGATAGTGAAACCCAGACCCAGCGTTATAATTCCAATAAATAAGGATAAAAAAAACAACTTCTTATGGACGATGTTGGTATAAATAAGTGATTTGAGGGAGGATATATACATTGCTGAAATGAACAGTTTCAGAAACGCTGTAGTAATGCTCGTTCGGTCAGGAGTCTCAACAGGCTGTCTCTCTGCCTGTCCTCCCCGTGGAGAGAGCGCTGATCGCCGGGGAGGCGACTATAACAACTCTCGGTGATTTAGCGTTTTTTTTTCAACACATGAGCATAAACAAACATATGCACATGAACAATGTTGATGTAACAACCATATTTGTCTGGAAATATAATTTGAATACCCACAGATTTAGATATAAAATACATTTTTGTGTAGAGTTACTTCCTTGTTTTTTAGTGACTGCTGGGGGTGAGGGGGAGAGTCTGCCCCTCAACCCGAGCAACAGCTGACCAGTACAGTATGTACAGTACATTAATTTGATTGGTTTATTGCGCATTCCCACAATGACATCATAAAAATATTAACTTGTTTTAATATAATTTATTAAGGTGACAGTAACAGTTAAGGTGGCATAACCCCTTTAAGTAAATGTACTTAGTCACTTTACCAGTGATAAATAGGATGACAGGGCACTCCTGGGATGCTGTTTGTACCGACCCTACTCTGTGTTTAAGGATTCCTCATGCCGTGCACTCAATGCAACCGTTCCAACCAGCGCACAGTGTCTGTGCCTCCTCATTTACTCTAAAACAGGGGTCTTCAAAGGTTTTCAGGCCAAGGACCCCTTAGCTGAGAGAGAGATGAAGCAGGGACCCCCAGATTTCAAATAGTTTCATCGTTTGACAGCACACTCATCAGTTTATTTTGGATTCATGTAAATTTGTGTTATCAGATATTTAACCGCTTGAACCGTCAACACTTAATAAACTTGACCTTTCACTCTGAACGTAGTCTGCTCTTTTCCCCCTCTACACCAAACCTCTTTGTGAGCTTGTAGATCTGCTATTTTCGGCTAAAGTTCTCAGAATATGGACACTTCAAGAGGTTAGAAAAAAGGATAAAAAAAAGGTGTCTATCACACAAAGATTTGGAGGACCCCCTGTAGTAACTCTGAGGACCCCCTAGGGGTCCCGGACCCCCTGTTGAAGACCTCTGCTCTAAAGCATGTGGTTGGTTCTCATGCCTTTTAGTGCCAAGGACCGCCAGAAGAGAAGTTTTGCGTTAAAAAAAAAAAAAAAAAAAAACATTTTCCCCAAATAGCAGATGTACAAGCTGCTGTGAGCTTGTACAGTATGTCTGCAATTTTTAATGGCCAACTTATAAATGGATAAAGTTGCTAAAATGATTCTGATTACTCCTCTTTCTGGAGACCCCCTGGAACCCCCTCAAGGACACCTGGGGGTCCCCGAACCCCACTTTTCACCTTTAATTTAAGACAATATTTTAATCTTCAAATGCCCTTTAATCTTAAATGCCTCTCCCATGAAAAAAAAAGAAAAAACGAGAAAAAAAAAAAAGTCCAACAACTTGGTCCAACTTTCTTCAAGGTGAAGACATCATCTCCAAGGTGAACGTCCCCATCCATCAGTCCCCGCGGGGCTGACAGGATTGATGGCTTTTAACGGGCGGTCCCCTCCTCTGCGTAATATACCACAGCAGCAGCTGTGGCGGCGTGACACAAAGGATTACGCGTGGCTCATGCGCTGATGAAATAGCACATAATAGCACACGCACAGGGTTAGCAGCGCATGCAGCAGGCCAGCAGCACAATGCTTCCCGGCGACATGGCAGCGTTTATTTGGAGGCCGTCCAAGACCAAGGCCACACAGTCCTGAATTGAGAGCACGACGTGTTCATTCTCGGGTGCCAGGAGTGCAGCGGCTGCAAAAGGCTTTCTTAAGCGGCTTTCAGACGTGACGCGATTGAGGTGCCATAGGGGGAAAAAAAGCCATTTTCAGTGAGAGGTGGGTGATTATTTGGGACTCGCGGAGAAGTTGAGGAGCGGAGAGGTGAGTGAGGGTGGTCCCGTGAAATTCTCGCGCGTGCACGAACGAGCACGCGCGGGCGGCAAGAGCTGGATTGTGTTATCTTTGTGAAATACCGCCCGGCGTTTACTCGCGGAGCGATCGTGATTGTGCCTCTACTGCGGTGTGTGTGATTGATTGATTGATTGATTGATTGATTGAGTATTTTATTAGACAAAAATGGAGAACAGTACAAGTATAGTCAATACAATACATTTTTTTAGTACAGTACAAGTACAGTTAAACACCCTGCCTAAAAGGAGCATCCCAAATAAGTCCTTTTACGGTCTTTTTTATGTCAGAGGTCCTTGGTATTCAATTCATGGACATAACAAATAGCAAGCAAAAATAAATAAATCAAAAATCATCACAGTTATAAAAAACAATATACAAGGTAGGGGAAACAAGGGGGTGGGCTACGGTAAGGGGGGGGGGGGGGGGGGTGCTCACTTCTCGCCTGTCTATGGGAGAAGTGATGTGATAACTACCTCCGCCTCTGGCTTCCTGAAAGGTGAGTTTTCAGGGCAGTTTTGAAGGAGGACAACATGTTGTCTCGCTTGGATCCCTGCTGATCCAAGCGAGAAAGCCTGCGGCAACCGTGCCCCGTCTGTAAGGTGCTTTAATATTAGCTTATATGGCTTGGCATGCAGGCGGCCCCAAGTGCGAGGGGTTCGACGTATAGTTCCAGATTTGAAGTCCTTTACTCGGGAGTTCGGCATGCGGGAAGGAACAGCACAATGCAGGTAACAAGTCTGGCCCGGGAACCAGGAACACATCCAGAAACACTGAAACATCAAGCCGCGGCTGACACACCGGGACACGCCGCGACGATCTGACAGACGCTGAAGGAACAGACAGGTGTGTGGTGTACATACCGCACACCGGGGACTAATGACAGGACGACGAGGCACAGCTGGAGTGGCCAGGGACCAGATCTTGGGTGGCGGCGGGGGAATATGAGAGGAAAGACGACTGTAGGGCCGCTGTGACAGCCAGAACACAGAGCAAGGCTGACGAGGCCAACACAAAGACAGGTGAGTAGGGAAAGACGTGCCTGGGGGGAGGGATGATAACACAAGGACAGGTGGGTACCGGAAAGACTGGCTGGATGAGAGGTGCAAGAACACGGGCAAACAGGCAGTGGCAGTGGTTCAGCGGAAGAGTGGGCGCTTGGGAACAAGAAAGTTCCTATAGTTCAATCCTGGGCTACCCCAGAGTTAGTGTCGAATTTGTCCTTCAGACCCTTAATTGCTCCCGACAAGCAGGTTGGTGCCTTGCATGTCTGTTTCCTCTGCTATCGGTGTAACCAATGCATATACCGGTACGGTACATGTAACCATACAGTTCTTACACACAGACTGACTACCGAAGTCCTGGCAGCACTCTTTCATCCCCTGGGCCACGTTTTCTCTATGGAGAATAACATTGGGTCTAGCTTTAATCAGGCCTAAATATGGGAGCCCAGCCCAACCCAGCCCGACAGAACGTCAGCCCGAGCCCGACCCAAAGCCTGATACTAATTGGCAAATTTGTTCCCAACCAAGCCCAAGGCCTGACATTTTTCTGAACAAGCTGCATAATTTGCAGCCTTATTTCTCATTAAATATTGGTGATTTGTTAAGAACAGAGTCACACCTACCCTTTTTCCAACTGTATTTAATAAAAGATAAACAGCTTGTAACAAATAGCTTGTCCTAATTAAGGAACAAATAAACATCGGAGCCTCACTCAGAGAACACGGCTGACGGCTTCCGCTAAATCAGGCAGCAGAAGTACAGGCTATAATAGCTACATAGGTTATACAAAAGTGACTGTGGACGGTTTCAACAATGTCCTCCGCTCAGACAATACATGCATGCATGCACACACACAGTCACACACACTCAACTGTGTCAAGTTGCGCAGCAGCACGTGCTATAGAGTTATTGGCGCAGCTTACACAGTCACAGAGATAACATTATGATACCTGGCTGTCTTTGCCTGCCTGATGAACAAAAAAAAACCTACCCAACCCAAAAGCCCAACAAATACGTAGCAAATTGGACCTGGCCCAGCCCAGCCCGAGCCGCGGCGACCCGTCGGGCTCGGGCTAAAATCTAAAGCTCTAATTGGGTCATCTTAAAATCGTCTCACATATTAGCATTGTGGTCCGAAAATAAACAAATTATCTCTGCGATATTGTCGGGGAGATGGCTTGTTTACGAATTAGTCATTCCTCATATTTTATAAAGTCTGTTTCTGGCAAAAATGTTAACTAATTTGGCGGCAGTAACGTCTGTGTTTTCCTGCCTTCAGTTGATTCTTCGCATGCAGTACAAAAAAAACGCAACCCAGGTAGGATGTGTAAATTACATCAAACTTCAAAAAAAGCACAATTCATTTAATTGACAGAGGGAGAGAGAGAGACAGAGAGACAGAGAGAGACAGACAGACAGACAGACAGACTATGACAACGACATATAATTATGCGTGGCATCGCAGAGTTCCATGTTGTCCGCTTCATTTGGCTCCCGCGGCAAAAAGTTCTTGTCAAACAAGCCGAGGTGCTCCTGTAAGTCACCGGCAAACCCTCTTGTAATTGATAGTCTAATGTCATTTATAGCTCCCCCGAGCAGCGGCGCGGCGCAGCACAATATGCCACAGCTGTAGCATCGTGCCAGATGGCCTTTTGGAGTGACAAGGACATAGTATATATATAATACCGGAGAAGCCTGATGGTGGCAGCGGTGGAACAAGCAGGAGCAGGGGTGTCGCACCAAATTCTGGGCCCTGGGTACAAGGATCCACTCACATAACTATTGAAAAATAGCAGACATACAAGCTCACAGCGCGGCACCAAGTGCCGCTCCGCGAGCTTGTAAATCTGTAAGTCTTTGAATATTTCAAATCCTTCTAAGGTTTTTTGAAAAACCTATGTTTCTATGTCAGTGCATGGTGCTCAAACATTTTCATGTGAAGGAACCCCAAAATTATATGTATTTGACCACGGACCCCCGTGTCAAAATATTTAGTTCCAGGGACCCCAGAAGCAAGATTTGAGTTACAAATGTTCACTTTAAAAAAAATACATAGATTGGCACACATTTTCACGACTTTTCAAAAATAGCAGATCTACAAGCTTGCAGCGCGGCTGTGAGCTTGTATATCTGCTATTTTTCAATAGCTAAAGTATAAAATACTTAAGGCCCCTCCACCTTGGGCCCTAGTAACTCAGTCCCACTTTTCCCCCCCTTGTGACGCCCCTGAACAGGAGTGTTGCATGCAGGTGACATTGCGTCGCCTCGAGGGCTTTGTTTTGGTTCCCAGTAAGTTTGTTTTTGCACGGACGGAGCGGCGGGCGGTTGACACATGGCGTCTTCCCTCTCCGTGCGTCGCCATGTATCTTTTGACAGAAGAGGATCTCATTTTACTAGAAAAGCGAAAAAAAGGCCCCCGCGTTCTGTCGTGATTACAGATGAGTTTGTTTAAACAGAGCCTTCCACGAGCGAAGAGGAATACAGTGACACGTTGTTGGCCATCTGCGCCTGCAACCAGCGCACAACGCAGGGCCTGAAATGTGAATACATTTCCATCTCTTTTTTTCCTGTATGCAACATCCAGTCAAACAACCAAAAAATCTAACCCCAGTTCGAAGTGGAGCGGTGAATTTGAGCAGCTATACCGTGTGTGTGTGTGTGTGTGTGTGTGTGTGTGTGTGTGTGTGTGTGTGTGTGTGTGTGTGCGTGCGTGCGTGCGTGCGTGTGGGTGTGTCTAGGCTGCGCAACAGTGCTCTTCTCAAGCTGTTCCTGTTTTTATTGCGACCGAAGGTCGCATTTACCCTGAAAAACCCTGTCGCTTGAGTGACCTTCCTTCCTTCCTTCCTTCCTTCCTTCCTTCCTTGTTCCTTCCTTCCTTCCTTCCTTCCTTCCTTCCTTCCGTAACCTCTGTGATGTCAGTGTGATGTCAGCGAGTTGTGACATCACTTCCTGTACGGGGTGGCTACACAAGACTAAGAAAGACAAAAAAAAAAAAGGGATACACAAGACTAAAGGCATGTTTTCACTACAGTTCCGGAATTTTTCCTGCAAAATAATTAGCATAATGATTTTCAATTTGCCGGGAGTTTAGTTTTTTGGGTGTTTTCACATAAGCAAAAATGCTGGCATAGCCATAAAATTCCTCGTTTTCACTAAAGAAATTTCACGGTATGAAAGTCCGTGTTGCCAGACTTTGCGAGAGAACTAAGCAACCAGGTGTACGAAAATAATCCCCAAAAAGTGATATTATCTAGGCCACACGAGCACTTTAAAACTACACGCATCGTCACATCAGCTAATTGAAAATTACCGATCTACAAGCTCACAACAAATAAAACGAAACCAGCAACTATCATATACAAGCAACCTTACGGAAATGAAGCCAAGAGTCGCTTATAATGAGCAGACATGGCAACACTTGGACTGAAAGACCTGAAGAAAAAAAAAAGAAAAAACACTCCCCAGTTCGTTGCGTTCACTGCAGTGGCATCGGTGCCTGTCCCGTCTCTTCTCTCTCTCACTCTGAAGTGAACGCTACAAATGGATTTACTAAAACAAAATATTCTTCATGCTCAGCAACAACACATAAGGTCCGTTCATAAAGGATCTCATCTAATGCAACGTGTTGCACCTGTGGGCTTTAGATTAGCTGTAGTCTGTGGACTCGCTCGCTGCTCAAAAGACCTTTAGGCTAATCATCACACGACAACGACGACGATAAACTAATGATGCACCTTTTGTTGAGAACAGCTTCTTTCTTTCGGAACCTCTCCAGTCCCTCCGCAGATAGCGGAGGAAGAGGAGCTGCCGTTATAAGAATTCATTGCACTTTTGCAGGCAGCCAGCCACCATGGTCACAATGCGACTCTACTCTTCTATAGCCTAAATAATTATATCCCTAATGCAAGGACTCTATAGCCTACATAATTATATCCCTAATGCAAGGTGAAGCTGTATTATATTTCTACTGTATCCCATTCACATTCAGATCGTTTTCAATCCCAAATACAATGCTTTAACTGTTATCATTGGCTCCTTACGCACCTGCTTGTCAAAAAACCGTCAAAAATAACGGTATGCGTTTTCACAGAAGGGAAATTTGTATTCTCACGGTACTTTCTGCAAAAAATACTAGGTATTTTGCCGTCAAATTTCGGCCTCCAAAACTCCCGGGACACAAAACAAGTGGCCGTTTTCACATGGCGTGAATTTCAAAATTGCCGTCATTTTTGACAAGACTTCCAGAAGTTTTGCTCAGTGAAAACGGGACTTAAGAAAGACAAAAAAAGAGAAGAATAAAAAAGGAAAAAAGGAGGAGGAGGATAAAGATACCAAAAGGAGAGAGAAGAAAGGGTGGATGAGGTACAATGTGCAGTCGGCAGTCTCAGAAAAGAAAATGTAAATAGGAGGTGGCAACGGGCGTCAGATTAAGTTATTAGGCCTGCATCCGACTTTAAGTCGACGCACAGGATTCCAGAAGTGTAGCGCTTATTCGCTCTTGTATCAAACCGGTACTCGAAACGTTCTTAGAATTTAACATATTTTCTAAAGTAAATATGGGGGCGGCTGTGTTAAGAACGTTTCATTGTCAAGCTCAACGTTGGGCTTTTGGACCTATAAATTGAGAAATGAAGAAAACCTGTTTGGCCTAAACATGGAGATGTGGAGAACACTATATATGGAGATAGTCCAGTCCATCATGTCATATGGGACTACCGTCATAGACATGTGTCATCATACAGGACAATAAATCTGATCTGGTAGTACAAGAACGAGGTGTGCCGCAAGGTTCAACCTTAGGCCCACTTTTGTTCACCATTTTTATCAATGACCTTCCAAAAACTCTCTCTGGCTGCAAGGTGCAACTTTATGCTGACGACACAGTTATTTATAGCTCACAACCAAATCTATTACAAAATCAGTCAATCTTGCAAATTAATTTCAATAAACTTGAATCATGGCTCTCAGCTAATAGACTTGTCATCAACAAAACCAAAACTAACACTATGCTTTTTGGAACAAAAAATAATCTCAACAAACCCGAAATTCTAAACCATTCTTTTACTATTACCTGTCTTGATGGTACACACTTAAGTAGAGTAGATCACACCAAATACCTCGGCTTTTGGCTTGACTCAGAATTAACATTCAAATGCCACATAGACAATATTGTAAGGAAAATCAATTACAGCACAAGTGTTCTGTACCGCAACAAAAATTGTTTCACCTTCACAGCCAGAAAGAAAATAGTGCTACAAGTCACATTACCCATCATGGATTATGCTGATATAGTATATCAGTCTGCTACTAAAACCAATCTTCTACCTCTAAACACCATATAGATTTGTTCTTGATTGCCCTTACATGACCCATCACTGCATATTATATGAAAATCTCAACTTACCATCTCCCACAGTAAGACGACAGCAGCACTGGTTACAGTTCATTTTCAAATGTATTCATTTCAATTATCCTCAGTATAAAAACAGTAAAAAACCCTAACCCTAAAAACAGTATATGGACCCATACACCTCTGATCACAATCTTAGACATTGTGCACAGACTTACTTTAAGGTCCCACCAAACATATCCAACGCAGCTGGCAAAAAATAATTTATGTTTAAAGCTCCCTCTGACTGGAACAACCTACCTGCTCACATTCGGTCAATAACTTCATTTAAACTGTTCAAAACTGCGCTGTCCTCTTACCTCGAGATTACCTGTTCGTGCTTTGAATAATTTATCATTATAACTTTATAACCATATGATCCACCATGTGCTCTGTACTTTTCTATTACTGTTGTTAGTGTTGTCCTATTTGTAGTATGTTTTGTTTTGGTCTTGTTTTGTTCTGTTGTTGTTGTCCCCTTGTCTTGATGATGTTGTCTTACCTATATGTGAAAGTTCTATGTGTATATGTATAAAATGTACGATGTTTGTAAACCTGTGGGAGCTCCTCGAAAACGAGATGATACATCTCAAGGGGTTATCCTAATAAAGAATTTCTATATAGTAGCAATTGTTAGGCCGGAGTCAATGGCTGTCTGTCTGTCTGACTGTCTGTAAAAGAAGTGATGTCACATGACATACTTTTTATGCCCATATATGAGTCATTCTGTACCACATCTCCATGTTTAGGCAAACTCCACACAGAAAGGCCATAGGCATGTTCTCCCTGTGTCTCCTAGGGTTGATAACCTCACAAAAACATGAACAAACTCCCCCCAGAATGACAACAACTAGAATCGTCAGAGAAACACTGTGGTTGGTCAGATGGTCAAGAATTGGCGCGACCTCGCCCTTTAGGGCGAGGTCGCATGTCACCCTGAGGTCGCATATCACCCTCAGGTGTCTTACTAGTAGTTAAAAAAATCCAGCCACGCACCGTTGTACTAATGAAACATAACTCCGGCCACGCACCGTTGTACTAATGAAACATAACTCCGACCACGCACCGTTGTACTAATGAAACATAACTCCGACCACGCACCGTTGTAATAATGAAACATAGCGCACCACTTGGTCAAATTTCATCTTAACAGGGACAGACAGACAGACAGATAAAGCAAAACATTGGGAGTCGGCTCCACCGCTCCAACAATAAAAAAATAAAATCAGTCAAAACAGTTGCTTCAGGAATGCAATCAGCAGCTGTGAAGCGTAGCCTATAGTGCAAACCCCATGGTTTTCAAAGTGGGAGCTGCCACGAGGGCCAACACATTGTGAGCTCCTAAATTGGCTAGTTCCATCGTTTCTTTATGCCATTTAACAATAGGGGGGCTGCAGCCAGCGGAAACTATAGATATTTGGGGAAAGGCATGGCATGGAAAGGTTTAGGAACTTCTGGTACAAACCATTACAGGAACAACTCCTATTGCAGGATTTCTCAAAGTGGGTGATGCAAGCTAGTCCAGGGGGGGCCTCAGAATGCTTTGATGATATTATCAATAATAATAATTAACCACTTAGTAAAACGGACCACAGTTAAACTGTGCTTGGTGCGTTCTTCTTCGATCTACAACAAATCTCTTCATCAAAAAACAACAGATCTACAAGCTCATAGTCACAACGCACTTTGTGAGCTTGCAGGGGATTTGAGAACAACTGTACTGTCTTAACATATTCATCTCTTAGTGTGCTCTCGTTTGTCCTCAGACAAGCTTCCATCGGAGTCTCCAATCTTTCCGGTTCTCCATACACCCGGCCAGCCCCGAAGAGCTTTCAGCTACCATAGTTCTGTGCATTCAAGCAGCACACTTTGAACGCCCAGTCATTCTCGATGGAAATCGGAGACAGGCTACAAATGGCCGCCCGAGAGTGTGACGGACTGCAAATCAGACAGGAGCTGGACTCCGCTCATATGAGCGCTCCAGTGGCGCCGCGACACATCTACCAATCACAAATTTAACACATATTGTTTTCACTGTTTCCACTCCCCTGCCTCCTCTACTGAAAGTCCCTGGTCCCAGCTAAATGGAGGAAGAGTTTTATTTTTGAGACTATCTTCCGTTTTGTAACATTGTCGCCCTGCAGAGTGCAACCTAAAGTCAAATGTCAAATGGAAATGCATGTCGCGCTTTTTATAATATGACAGGCATACCTGTAGACCAGGGGTCTTCGACGTTTTCAGGCCAAGGACCCCTTAGCTGAGTATAAATAAATGCATTTGAAAAAGAATTCCAGGATTCCAATTAAAAGATTTGGCAAAAATAGCCTATCTACAAGCTCAAAATGCGTTGCAGTGCGACAAGCTTGTCGATCGGCAATTTTTGCTACTTTTGTGTGACATGACGACATGACGAAATAGGGCATAATTATGAAAAAAGTTAATATGAACGAAATGAAAAAGAACAATGGGGGAAGAGTCGTGTTGTGCGGTTCTCGATGATGCAGTGCGTTCTGAAATGGCCCGGGCTCGAATTGATTTGCCATTTACAGTTGGCATTTATGGCTAACTTCGCTTTTACTACGGGCGTTTGGTTTTAAGTGCACGTAATTTGTTTGTGTGTGTGTGTGTGTGTGTGTGTGTGTGTGTGTGTGTGTGTGTGTGTGTGTGTGTGTGTGTGTGTGTGTGTGTGTGTCTGATCTGATCTAATCTAATTAAGGTTTACTAATTGGGAGTGTTACTTCCAGTGGTGTAAAGTAACTAAGTACATTTACCCAAGTATTGGTAAGGTAAGGTAAAAGACAAAATGCTATGTAAATTATACATTTAAAAGTATTGAACATTTTCCAATAGTCCAATTATCAGTACTTTGAGGCAAATATTATACTTTTACTCCATTATTTTAAAACTTTAGTTGCTAATTACTTTGTAGATTTTGATTATTTTTACAAATCACTATTTACACTTGTAAGATTTGTCATACATTTTGAAGTTGTCAAATGGAACATTTTGCATGATGAGTAGGCCTATAGTACTTTCTACTTTAAGTACATTCCGATACCAATACGTTTGAGCTTTTACTCAAGTACATTTTGAATATGGGACTTAGGCCTACTTGTAAGGGTGCACACACACCAAAATACGGTCGCCAGCGGATAAACTATTTTGGTGCGCGTCCGACTAAAAACGCAGCGAGTCCATTCTGTCCCAAAGCCAATGCCGTGCCTGTCAGTCACTTCCAGAACCCTCCCCCATTCCGCCTTCGACTCACCCAATTGGACAGAAGGGGGAAACCAGAATCTGCGTGGAGAATTTATTTGCTCTAGCGTAAACGCAAGGTCGGCGCGGCGCGCAGATATCCTCTCCTGACATGAAACCGCCCCCCTTGTCATTGAAATGCATTGGCGGAACGTGGATTCCACTCTCATAGGTACTTTGGTGTGGGTGCAGCCAAACAGAATATTTCTACATACCATTATTGACACTTTTACAAGTACTATCTTCCAGCAGTATTGGTAACATTACTTCAGAGGGACGCTGAAGAGAGGACAATTAATAAGAGAGCAGAGCTAAGAACCCATTTGATTATCGGTGTGGGTGTGTGTGTGTGTGTGCGCACGGCTTTAACCACAGACATTTAATCACGCCGGCTGATTGCATAAAAGTCACTCCAGTCCAGAAGCCATAGAATCATTTCAGAAATAAAGCCTATGCTGTGAGAGATTAAAAGGAAAATGATTACACCACGCCACAAAGTTTTGAAACGATGTCCTGGTGCAACCCAAGCGCATCGTCACGTCACATATCTGCATGCAGTTCACGCTTGAAATGGCATAAATCGGGGGTCTTCGAGCCCAAGGAAGGACCCCCTATAGCTGAGACAGAGATGAAGCAGGCAGGGACCCCCCTCTCCCCTACATGTTGTATAACGTAGTCAGTGTTGGGAACGTTCACTTTCTACTTGAACTAGTTCAAAGTTCAGTTCAAAGTTCAGTTCACACTATTCAGTTCATCGAACACTTTGATTCCATCGTTCCAAAAATGAACTAATGTAGTTATTTTTTTCTTTTTTTTTAATACGTTGCTGCAAGCTATTATTTGTAAAAAAATTAAAATAAAATTGACACAGCCCATATAGAACCACACAGCAATTATTTCATCCAATTTAACAATGTTTAGGTCCACTACCCACTCTCCCGGAACCCCTTTGCAATGTGAAATGCCACCGAATCCGTTATCCTTTCCCAGGTTGCTTCAGTCTTGTCATATAGCCCCAATTAAGCTGATAAGCTTTTATTGTGAAAAGTAAAACATTGTTTCTGCGTGGTGAACAAGATCTGCAAGCTCACAACGTGTGTGAGCTTGCAGATCAGCTATTTTCTGCATACTGTGTTACTATTCCTGAACAAGGAGGCAATGCATTGCACACACGTGTGCTTCAAACAACCCCAGACCAGGCAGGCAGACAGACAAACGCCACTGAATTGGCGGCGGCGTACGGCTCCCAATTAATCAGCTCGGTGATTACGGGGTGGTGAGTGGCTGCTAAGGGCAACTAGTGAAATGTGAAACCTCAACCCACAGAGAGACGACGCGCGGCTGCAAACGAGCCGACGAGCGCCGTTCATGAGCTCCAGAATGAACACGTTCAGAAACAGAATCAAGCGGAAATAAAGAACATTCCGTTCACATTCCCAAAACATTAACGAGTTCATGGATGATCGTTCATTGAACGCGTTCAAGCACAACACTATCTTTTCTTGGATTCATGTGTATTTTCATGCTGAAAAATATAAAGAAAAGAGGTCGCACAGCTTGATGCTACGATGCAATAAATGCATTTTTTAATTACCAACGTTTCGTCTTCTTCAGGGTATGGATGTGTATTTTCAGACATTCAAACTTTTAAACCTGCAATAGTCAACTTGACCGCTGGCTCTGTACTTGGTCTGCTCTTTTTGCCCCTCACCAGACTCTCCAAATCTCAGGAAATAGCCAATCTACAAGGTCACAGTACGCATCACAGCGCGAGGCCTTTTTGATATAAATGTAATTCATCCATTGTGCAAGGAATAAAGAACCGATTACAATAACTTCACATTATCTATAGTCGGTAACATGTTGGTGATACAATATGTCTATCAAAAAGGGTTTTCTATCATAAAATATTTCTGTTTTGACAATTATTTTGGGGCGTAGGTGCGTTTGAGCGATACAGTCATGCGAGGACAACCATCGAACAATATGTCTTTACCACAGAACCCATCTATCATAAAGTTATAAAGTACTGTATGAAACAGGAATTTTAATCGGTGCAATTTCTTCCAAAAGCCACTGGAAGGCTGGGGAGAGAGAGAGAGAGAGAGAGAGAGAGAGAGAGAGAGAGAGAGAGAGAGAGAGAGAGAGAGAGAGAGAAGTGTTGCGACAGATGGATTGTGTTTCATTGTTTTCGTCCAACTCCTCCCACTGTGTTCACCTCATGGACATGTGTTATCACTTGATTAGGATGTATTTCACTCACAGCGGCTCTTGTGCTGCGTGTGTGTTTGCCTGCCTGGAGAGAAGGGTTTTCAGTGCACTCTTCAACATTTGAAATGTGTCAGTGGAATCTGCTACTCAGCACCTCGTCCTACTCAGCACATCGTTTTTACTCGAGTAAAAGTATCAGTATGTACAAATAATCTGTTATGAGTTAAAGCAGGGGTCTTCAACGTTTTCAGGCCATCAGTGTATTTTTTGATTCATTCGTGTTTTCAGATATTTAACCACTTGAACTGGCAATACTTAATAAAGTTGACCTTTCACTCTGTACTTAGTCTGCTCTTTTTCCCTTTTTCCCTTTGCCTCAAAAAGCCGATCTACAAGCTCACAACGCCTCGCAGCGCGAGGCGCTGTGAGCTTGTAGATCTGCTATTTTTTGGTTAAAGTTCTCAGAATAAAGACACTAGGGTTCAAGTGGTTAACATAAAGGAGAAAAGTTTCTATCACACAAAGATTTGGAGGACCCCCCTATAGTAACTCTGAGGACCCCCTAGGGGTCCCGGACACCCTGTTGAAGACCCTTGAGTTAAAGTAAAAAGATTATACGTACACAATAACGGACGGCAGTGTGCAAATGTGATTAACATAACGTGAGGTTGATTTATTTTAATTTCAGCCAAAAGAACGCAGCAATGTGCAAGGGACCTTTAGTGTTTGTTTTGTAACAATAATACAAAGTAACTAGTAAATAGAGTTTTCAAATAATTTCAGTGGAAGTAAAAGTACAATATTTGCTTTTGAGATGCTGTGAAGTAGAAGTAAAAGTCCCTGGTCAGCTGTGGCGCCTGATAGAGGGGAAAGGAACTGGTTGGAATAACGTGTTCCTTCCACGTGCTACGTCCTACAGGGGAAACTCTCCCGTCAGGTTATAAGAAGCGGCCTTCTCACTCCTCATGCATTGAAGGAACCATGAGCTCAGCTTGTTGCTCTCCCCAGGTTGGCAGAGGGAGAGCAGCGGCGCGCCCAGGATTACAGCTTAGGCATTGGCACAGGGTGAAACAAATGGGTTATAATATCTCTTTTTGAAAAGTAACAGTGTTGTCAGTGTATATACAAGAACATAAGGTAGTATTACATCATTGCCAATATCACTGCATTGCTGAATTTGTGGCATGTCCATAACGCTACAAAACAAATAGGGATATTTCAATCCAATTCTGCCTCGCATCGGACACCCTGCAAACATGAGCAGATGCTCATGATCTGGAGTCTGATTGTTTCAAAGGACTTTCAGAGGTGGAACATATTCTCAAATGTTTTACATGAGTAAAAGTATCAATACTGCAATGCGTGTAAAAGTCTGGTATTCAAAATGTACTCAAAACCAAAAGTAAAGTGTAGTGGAGTAAAAAGTACAACATTTGACTCTGAGATGTAGTGGAGTAAAAGTAAAAATACCTCGAAATTGTATACTTACAGTACTTAAGTAAATGTACCTGATAGCTTTGTTTTTCTTACCCCATATCTATCCGCCAGTGAACTAATTATTTACATCAATAAACTGAGGAAACATCTTATTTATAATATTATTTGGGTTTATTCCAGGAAAGAGATCTTACAAGTGTACAGACAGGCACAGACATTTTAATCAAACGGATGCACCAGAGACATGCTGTCTACCTAATATTCACAAACGCATACATATTAAATATATCCATCTCAGAGTGATACATTACATATTTTCCACTCCATCAGTACCTAAGTTACTTTCCACCACTGAGGACGTTATTGGCATATCAACAGCACAGCTGGTGCAGGAGTGAAACGTGACCAGTGTGAATTTACTTCAACGTGGGTGTTTTGTTTGAAGCCAGGGGAGAGGAAGATGGAACGAGAGAGAGAAACCAGCTCCCAGGCACCGCGTGAATATCTTTTCTTTGAGACGTTCTGCGGTTGTCACCTGGAGAGACTGTCCGGCAATAAAGATAACCGCCCTCTCTAAACACAGTCAAATCCAGAGAGCTACGAGACCTAAAAAATACCTAGAAAAGTATTCTAAAGCCTATCGGTTTTCTGAAAAACTTGTGTTTCTATATCAGTGGTGCTCAAACCTTTTAATGTCAAGGACCCCTATAATTATATGACCGTGGGCACCCATCTCAATATATATTGCCATTGACATTAGAAAACATACCAACCACATATCAACCACAGCCCTATTTTCAAAATACTTTTTTTTTAGGATATATGATAACATTACTTTCGGTACTTGAAGTATAATTATTCCGATGCTAATACTTTGGTACTTTTACTCAAGTACATTTTGGGTGTTTCTCCATTGCATTATCCCACTGAGCACTAGTTTAAAATTGGTCTAAAAGTTTTTTCAGACATCTAAGCTTAGATTAGACATTGATTAGATAGACGGTCTAATCAATGTCTAATCTAAGCTTAGACGTCTAAAAAACTTTCACTTTTAGACCAATTTTAGACTAGTGCTAGTACAGATGTGCCGTTTCAACGGCACATCTGTATTTACTGCTCTTTTCCTGAACATTACTGCAAATGCATTTTTTTCTAGAGGTTTCTTTCCCTGTTTTGCCTTTCAGATTTTTTAATGGAGAATGGAGCGTTTATTTTTTTGTTTGTTTGTTTATTTATGTATTTATGTATTTATTTATTTATTTATTATTATTATTGCAGAAACTCGCAAATGTCAAGAAACCACTCCATTCCCATTGCAAAGCAGAATCCACCTCCATAGGTAGATTTAAACCTCAAAGGAGGTCATAAGGAGGTGGTCCGCGACCACCTCCGCCTCGCCGATACGAATCCATAGAGCCGTCTCCCGTCATTTTTAGACCAGGATTGAGGGAGTAGCATGCAAGATTGCTTCACCAATGTAAACACAGTTGTGAGGGAAGCTATTTTCTGAAGAGACAGCAAGACTCGCTGTGATTGGCCGGTGGTGTATGATCGGCGCTGTGATTGGCCGGTAGTGTATCATGTGGGAGATGACATCATTTTGCCGGGAAATACAGCCCCTGTCATGGGTATGTAGAAAACATATAAAGAAAAGGCTTTTGGGGCTGAAATTAACGGAGTGGGTGTTCTAAAACTTTAGCGATTTAATAGTTAGGACAATTTTAAGATTTGTTTTATTAAAAAAGTTACATAGCATAACTTTAAGTAAAAAGTGTTTTTTTTCCACCACTGCCATGTTCTTGGAACAGTAGCACGTCGCTTGCAAAATGTCTGCCAGTAGATTTCCATCACACCCACACCCTCACATGCTGGGAGCTCCTAGCATCATGTGCATGTTCTTTCTCAAGCATTCCTCTCCTCTGCTCCCCTTGTCCTCTTCCTTCCTGCCACAGGAAACCCAGTCATTACATCCTGCCCTTGCCAATCAGACACCAAAGACAGATTTCACAGAAGACAGAAGCTGTGACAGCGAGACAATCCGTCTATGACTAAAGGGCTGTCCATACTTCGACCAAAACCGAAGATTTCGGTCAAAAAGGTCCTTTTCGACCATAAAATTATGTCCCTGGGGACTTCTGAAAAGCATTGGACCGAATGAGAGTTCGGAAATTTGCACATCGGAAAACACAACGCACCGAACATTTCGGTCGAAGTATGGAGAGGCCTTAAGTCTGAGGTGAAAAGATCACCCTGTAACATAGAAACGACCCATCACAGGCAAGAGGGAAAAAAACTTCAACTCATTCTATATAGCCTACACACACACACACACACACACACACACACACACACACACACACACACGCTCAAAAGGTAAGTAGCATTGCATTTACTGTCATTGTGCCAAAATACGTTTACAAATAGATTATTGCAGTAACATGAGACATCTCAAACCATTTCAGGTCAACCCATTGAATGCCTCATTGTGGCAAATGACAAGCACAATATGGTATGGAGCCGTCACAGGCAAATAGGAAAACGTACATCATCCACCCTAAAGCCCAGAAAGATTTACGATGGAACAAAAAAATGACAGTGGTCGGAATTGACCCATTGCAGGCCCGGCGCAGTTTTGGTTGCTAGTTGCAACTCATTGCGTTGCGAGTCATTGGTGTGGACGAGATTTTCTCAAGAGTTAAAGATCTGTAAGTAGGGCTGTCGCAATTAGGACTTTCTGGAGACGATTAATCGTCATACAAAATAATCGCGATTGACGATTATATCGTCTTTTTTTCCCCCTTCATTTTATGCCACTATGATAGTAGGCTATGAGCTTTGATAATACTCATACTGTACACCTTAATGAAGAAGAGCAATTTAATTGCTTTTTGAACATCAGTTCACTGATGTAAAGTAACTATTAGGTACATTTACTTGCAAACTTTAGCCCCATTTTATACTGTGGATATTGGAAAATCTACAAGCTCACAACGCGCATCGCGAACTCGCGATGCATTGTGAAAATAGCCGATCTACAAGCTCACAACGCGTTGCGATGCCTTGTGAAAATAAATAACTGCAAAAATAGCCGACAATCACGATCCATGTCTTGTCCAAATAGCCGCCATCTGTGTGTGATCATTCATCATCCCCTCCACAAAAGAGTAGCAGCGCTAAGCTAAGATGCAGCAGTAAAGGCATTGACTCCAGTTCTGTGTTGAAACGAAAGTGAAAGCCTTTTTCTGTATCGTATCAAAGGAATAGTCCTGGGATGTGTATGGTACATGTGTCTGTTCCGACCGTCTGGAGAAAGTAATTGATCGGATCGGTTGAAACAAACTTGTTAAGCATGTTTAGTTAGCCAGCCACGGCAGCCAGCCAGCCTGCGTGTGTGACTTCAGTGCGTGCCGTGCTGATGTTGACTGACTGAGGACGAGCATTGAGCGTTCACGGTCCCCATGGCACAAGCGTCGTTAAACAAGGAGGAAGAGGCACATTCAAGAATGCAAGTGTTGACGTGAGGTTTAAGAATGGTTTTATTGTCAAAACCCACTACTTTTTTTAATTAAATTGGATAATTGACGATAATCGCGAATATGAAAAATATTCGCGAATATGAAAAATAATCGCGAATAGACGATTATGTATTAATCGTGACTGCCCTATCTGTAAGGGTCCATTTGGTTACCAACTCTCCATCATTTAGCTGGGGACCACCTGGAATCCCTTCAAGGACCACTCACTGGTGGTCTCCGGGACCACTGCTTGAGAACCACTGATGTACTAGACTGGGTTTTACAAGAACGGAAGGGAAACGTTCAGAAAAAAAAATATTACCTGAAAAGGACAGATTGCACGTCGTCTAATGTTCACCAAATGTGCAATATGCGCCGTTGTTTTCCAGAAAAAAAAGGTGCTCAATTAGGCACATCTACATCAAGCTGGCAAGGACGTGTTATAATTTGCTGGGAAACATTATATCCGGAAGGGAATAACAGTTAGCACATGTTTTGATCATTTATCACAGATGTGTAACATCAACGAAGTGCACTTAATTTAAGATTTATCTCAGGGAAAGGCGCCCACGCTCTCATCCAGAGGGACTTGCGGTGCGAGCGAGGAGGTTAGGGTTCAGGCTCAGTGCCTTGCTCATGGACACTTCAGCAGGGCATCGTACTGTACTGTAGATGCGTGCAGGTCGCTTGTGACCAAGACCTTCTGATGGCACCACATTTTATACAAGTCCATTTATACGTTCTCAGAGATGAATTAACACTCCATTTATGTTCGCTTGCTTTTGATTTATGTTCACTGCAGGTTGCCAGTAAACAGCTTTTTTCACCCTCCTTAGCCGTGTACTGTTAGGTGTTAAACACATTTAAAAGTGACTGCGCGAATAAAGGGTGATTTATAACAGTGATCGTGATCTATGTGCAACACATCCGTGAACTTCATCTGATCAACAATGCGAAAATCAAGCATGAGGAACAGGTTGGAGATTCATCCCTGGATTCCAATGACAAAACATCAGCAGTGATGAACAATGAGATAGCCAATCTACAAGCTCACACCGCCTCGCAGCGGCTTTTTGGGGACTGCACCATGGTTCGAACTCCTGTTGGTCCGAACAGGTTAAAGAGGTGGTGCCATAGTTTTGTACTTTTTCTGTTTTTCATGTGTCTAAGAGGTTGACAGTATTTCATTAGACCCCCTGGTGTGGTTGTTATGAGCAATTATGTATTCCCTTTGTATTTTGGGTTTCTCCCTCAAGGCTGCCACCTTGTGGGTCAAAAGTGGTGGTGCTACAACAGTGCTACAATCTTAGACCTTTCATGGTGCCACCATGAAGCTGATTTGAACATTTTGTAGTGTAATTTGTTCCTTGGCCTTTTGCGAATGTGCGTGCACAATTTCATTACAATTGCACGCCGTGTTCATGATTTGAGGCATTTTGTTCGAAACTGATCAATCCTGCAAAGTTTGGAGGCCAATCTTAGCCAATCAGGATGGAATATTTAACATGGGACAGATCCGTCTTGATCATATGACTGTAGAGATACTGTGTACTGAGTTGTGTTAATTTTGGGTAAAATCTGAAGGAGTCATATCCAAAAATGTGTCTTACATAAGTCGGCCTCCTGGTGGCGCTATAAAAGGCTGATGTGAAAAATGCAAGGAAAGGTCGGTGGAGTTATAGGTAAAACCACAAAATAGCCTGTACAATACAGAGAAGATACAATGTCTGGAACCAGAGTTATTGGTTCAAATCAAGATCAGTGTCAGGCGCGTCCAAAGCTCTGCGTAGGTTCTGCCAGAACAGTCCAGGGTGCTGTCCAGCCTGGGTCCAGCTCAGGTAGGTGTGTCTCTTCATCAGCCTCCTCATCTGATAGTGGGGAGACAACTGCTGGGCTGGAATGTCCTCCAGAAACACCAGGATCAACACGTCCTTCTGTTCATCAAACAGACGGTAGCTGCACACAGGAGAGGAGAGGAGAGGAGAGGAGAGGAGAGGAGAGGAGAGGAGAGGAGAGGAGAGGAGAGGATGCAGTTGAGGGTAAATTATGTATTTCCTTCACAAACATTTTAGAATTGGCGTGGCAATAAGACCTATTTAAAGGTATGTAAATCTGACCTTAAAATTATACTGTGTAAGTTGCTAAACTAGTGGTCAGTAGCGGTATTGCTTTTTTCGGCCGTTTTTCGGCCGGTGTCGTCGCGGACCACCGCCGCGGACCACCGGAGCGGCGCCGCAAACCACCGCGACCGATAGGATTTGGGGATTAAGAGGTTAAAATCCTTCACCATGGTAAACACTGTAGCTGAGCGGAGGCGCTTCCTGAAGACCAGAGCAGATAAGCTGTGATTGGCCGGTAGTGTATCATGTGTGTATGATCTGCGATGTGATTGGTCAACGTATACACAACGTATACAGATGATGCAGATTACGTCATTTTGCCGCGAAATCCCGCCCCTGTCACTGCTAAGAAGAAAACATATAAAGAGAAGACTTCAGAAGCTGAAAATAACGGAGTGGGTGTTCTAAAACTTTAGCAATTTAACAGTTAGGACAATTTTAAGATTTGTTTTATAAAAAAAGTTACATGGTATAACTTTAAGCTTTCATTGAACGTCTCATTGAGAGTTAACTGTGAAATGTCAGAGAAATGGCGCCCCCACCTGGCCATCTGGAACTCTCTAGAGCACCATTCACTCTCCAGGTAATGATGGCTGATCACACAAATGGTCTTTCTGCTGCCATAGATGGCATCTGTGATGTTCTCTATGATGGCTTTACCTGGAAAAAGATTGATATATTATTGATATATTAATAGATACAGACAGACAGACAGACAGACAGACAGACAGACAGACAGATACTGTGTAAGTGAGGTACAGAGTTTTGTACCCGGTAGAAAGTCTCGGTGGTGCAGACAGAGTCTCCAGCCCTGCTCTCCCTCCAGCACTGGAAGCATTTCTCTGCAAATCCAGTGCTCATCGTGAACGTTGTAGGAGATAAAGGCATCGTACCGCTGAGGAGACCCTCTCTTTCTTCCCTTAATAGCATCATAAAGGAAGGCCAGGAAGAGGTAGTAGGCATAGAGAAGATGCAACCTCAGGAAGTGGTAGGTGAAGGAAGTGAGCAGGGTCAGCACAATCACACAAGTGGAGGAAATGTAGTAGATGAACCAACAGGAATGATTGTCAAAGTCCAGTAACCTGGTTCCCTTTCTAGTCAGAGGGTAGCCACAAGTGTAGCTGTGAGCAAAAACTATCTGTGTTTGTTTGGTGTACAGGATCCACTGCAGGAAGTCTGAATTAGAGCAATCACAAGTGAAAGGGTTGTTAGCCATGTTAACATACTTGAGAGCAGGTAGAAAACTGAACACAGAAACATTGATTACTGTCAACTGGTTCTGTCTCAGGTCAAGCCAAACAAGTCGAGTCAGGTTAGCTTGTGCCAGGAAGTCCAAAGACGTCAGTTTATTGTTGGAGAGATCAAGAACCTCCAGTTTGGGGATCGGATAAAACATCTCTGGGTACAGGTATGGTAGATTACTGCTCCTTAAGGCAAGAGTCTTCAGCTGTGGTACATAGTTAAACGTCTCATTGGGTGGTATACTGCAGCCAATGTCAGCTGTAAAGTGTTCGAGAAGTTTCATATTTCGATGCAGCATTGCGAAACAGATAATGATTTTAAACCCACATAAGTCTTGTGGAATGAAGTGTTTGTATTGTATTGTTAAGTTCCTCAGGCTCTTTAGTAATGGATACTCAAGGAGAGGTGAAGAAGTCATCTTGCTGGGGCTGTAATTAACAAATAAACCAAGTGTTTCAAGTTCTAGTCCTATAAAATTTGTCATAGTATCAAATTGCCAATCAAAGCGATCAAATTGCACATCGAAGTGCTTGAGTGATTTCAGATTTCCAAAATCCCTGACGTTGAAATATTGGATGATATTGTTGTTTAAATCCAATAATTCTAGTTTCTGTAGGCCAGTCTTGAACGTGTTGCCATACGTCCAAATGGAATTGTGATTCACAGTCAGAACCTTTAACTCATTAAGATGTTCAAAAACACACTGTTTGAGTTCAGAGATGTGGTTGTTGTCTAAATGAAGATGTGTGAGCCTGGTTAAATGTAAGAAATCTTGGCAGTTTAAATTAACAATCTCATTGTGACACAGTTTTAGGATTTTAAGCATGGAGAGATGCTTAATATCGTCTGGCACTTTGGACATGCTGTTGTATTCAAGGTTCAGGTGACCTAGTTGCTTGATTTGTTTTATTGAATACTCAGACAGTTCAATCAGGTCATTACCTGCTAGATCCAGGTTAGTTAGCTGAGTACAATGTGTCAGTATTTCACTTAGGTTGTTAATTGTGTTCCCAGTCAGGCTGAATGTCCTCAGAGTGGATATATTGCAGGCAATATACGCAAGATCTGATCTGTTCAATCCATCTAGATGTAGATATAGTGAGTCCAGGCTCTGTAGAGACGTTCTGATGTTGTTAACAGACGTAAAAGGATCTGCTAAATGGACTGTGGTTATATTCCTGAGAAGAAACTTGTCTGGCATGTCCCACTCCCATCCTTCATCACTACAACAGGCTGAAAGGTCAATCGTTTCAAGAAGAGGAAATACAGCTGTTGTGATGCTAAACGTTTTAATCGACGTTGACTCAACTCTCAACTCCCTAAGCTCAGAGGACATGTTTAACGGCAGATCTTTTGTTTGAAAAGACACTAACTCATCAATTGCTATGTCCAGCACCTGCAAGCGTGGTAGTTGTAAAATGGCTATGATATCTGTAATTAAATTGGATGTCAGCCTTAGTTCCTGTAATCTGGGGACAAACTGGAAGGCAGCAGGGTCGATGGATTGGATATTGTTAAAATATAAGCTCAATACTAAGAGTTTAGACAGTCCCTGAAACATAGTTTCTGACAGTGTTGTTAGTTGGTTATAGTCCATACAGAGAACTTCAAGTTCCAACAAATGGACAAAAGCACCGTCATCTACATGAGTTATTTCATTAATACTCAGGTCCAATTCTCTGAGATTTGACAGATGGTAAAAATTTGTCCTGTTTATCTTTGTAAAGCCATTAGACTGGAGTCTAAATGATATAACGTCTCTGGGTATGTCCTCTGGTACGGTATCGAGTTGACAACGGTTACAATCGACTGAAACACCACCAGTGACATTTTCAGAGTGAACAATAGTGCAGTCAGTGTAAGCCAGTGTGGGATTAAGATGAAGCGTGAAAAACAGAAGTAAGAAGAGGAAACAAAGCCAACGTTTTGTCTGTGGCATCATGGCTGTCTTCAGGGTCAACTGTCAGGTACTTTTGGTGCAGTAACTCTGCTGTGGACACTGGTTGGTGACAACACTGATCACCACTGGTGACCTAAAGAGAATAGAAAATAATTAAAACTTTCACCGTGCTTATGTAACCTTTTATTTGATATTTAACTCTAAACAGATTCTCCCTCTATATTCCACACGTCATCCTGTTGGCACTCGCCTGAGACTGAAACATCAATTAACATAGAATAGGCCTATACTTAGAAAAAGAGAACTATGTTAACTTCCTGTTTCACGTCACACAAAAGAAATAAAGAAATACGTTTGATGCCATGAGACCTTTAACTTCACTTCACTAATGAGACCTTTAACTTTGTGTTTCACTTCACTGAAACAACAAGTTAAAGAACATGACATGACAATGATCCTGACAATAAGAAAAGGTTCTTACTTTATGAACCATGCACTACACAGTATCAGTCCACCTACCCATCCCTCTACCAACCTACTGTATGTACCTACAGTATTACCTGCACGCACGCGCTCTCTCTCTCTCTCTCTCTCTCTCTCTCTCTCTCTCTCTCTCTCTCGTACACAACTTCCTTGACACAATATATCTTGCCTAATATATCTTGACGGCTGCTGTGGAATCTGTCCAAAATGCATTTGGGTCTCCATCCGGAATCAATGAGGATACATTTATTGTAATCAAATTATTGGCTTAGGAATGTGACAAAAACTAAAAATCTTATTGTCTCCATGCATTGGGTGACTAATCAATAGTAATCAATAGAAATCAATAGTAATCAATAGTAATCGATAGGAAAAAAATAATCATTTTGGGGGTGAATTACTCATTTAACCTCGCATCATCAGACTTTCCACTGCAGAGGAAAGCCCGGCATTATTTCTAAACTGAGCCGTGTGATCCGGTTTAGAAAAAAAAAAAAAGTGTTAGTTCTGGTTGGCTTTGCATTGTTTCTGTTCCCCACATAATGCAGTTCAATTAGATTAATCGCAATCTCACTAGTTGCACTGAACACACCAAACTATTGTTATACTAAAAGAAACCAAGCGATTATACCAATTTAAACCAATTTTAAACTAGGAGAATCATTTTAGAGGTGCACGCCACTGGTGGTTCCGGACGCATGAAGACTACAAAATGACGTTAACTACAAAAGTTATTTCCGTCCCGACCGGATCAGAAACCCGACAATGGTGTTGATCCCAGGCTAATCTGGCCTTAAAGGAGTAGTTCACCCCCAAAATGACTTTTTTTCTATTGATTACTCATGCCATGGAGAGTAGAGTTCAATAATATTTTTAGTTTTTTGTCACATTCCTAAGGCAAAGATTTGATTTGAGTACATTTACCCCCATTGATTCCGGATGGGGACCCGTTTCGAAACGGGTCCCCATCCGGAACGAATGGGGGTAAATTTATTGTTATCACATTTTTGTCTAAGGAATGCGACAAAAAACTAAAAATATTATTGAACTCTAGTCTCCATGGCGTGAGTAATCAATAGAAAAAGTCATTTTGGGGGTGAACTACTCCTTTAAAGAAACTCTGCTGCTCTGTCCACATGTTTAAGTGCAAACAGAGAGTATCTCACAGACAGTGTATAATAATGAAATGTTTTCTCCACAATCACAGCTACATACAGCCACACATAATGCGTCAGCCACACATTAAAGTTCCTGGAGTTGTATCATTAATCCACCTTGAGAACAATATCCATCAGTTTTATTTGAGCATAAATGCATGCATACCAAAAGAAGCCAAATATTGAATCCTACCTGAACTCCTACAACTCTGTAACCGTCATCCTTCCAACGTGTCACTCAGAGGGGTATGAACGAAGGGAGCGTTTGAGAGAGCTGACTTGACATGGAAGTTCCTCTGACCACAGATCAGCTGAAACCTCACACATACTGTAACTCACATGAGGTAAAAGAGGGCGTGTGTACTGTAAGTGTGTGCCTGCGTAGGTGTGTGCGTGCATAGGGGCAGTTTTAGCGAGTCAGAAAAGCAACTGCGATGTATGGGGACTGGGCAGTAAGCTGTGATTGGATACCATGAGAAATGTCGCAGCTTGTCTCCGTCTGTGTCAGTTCTTCAGTCAGTAAGTACACATTTTTACAGTCTATTTGTTCCCTTGTCACTGTGACATCACTCTGACATCATGCTCTGATGTCACTGTGATGTGGGGGAACCACTCTTAACAGAATGGGTTTGCTGCTCTGACATCATGCTCTGGCTTCATGTCACTTTTATACCCATATATTTTATGCCCATAAATAGTCGACAATGTGATGTCAGAACATACCCATATAATTATGGGCATTCCCAGATCACACAAATTAATTACATCCTTGTCCGTTTTGAGCCCATATATGGAGATCCTGTCCCAGTGTCATCAATATTAAGGGCATATCTGGGAATGCCAATATTTGGGAATGCCCATATATAGGCATGTTCTGCCAATCTCAACAGTCACTGTTGAGATATACATCACTGGCCAGATGAACGAATAAGAAAGCTAAATGTGAAGAGAAACGTTTGTTATGAGGAACTCGAATGAACTGCCAGGGAACACTTGCAACAAAAGCCAACTAATGCTATTGTACTGTTTGTGAAGAAGTATACGTCATAGAGTATACAATAATTACTGTTTTAAATGTTATAACTTATGCACAACAAAAAAATCAGCACAGGTGTTTTTGTTTTGTTAAGCCTCTGTAGCATAAATGCCTCCATCATTTAAGAATGCAATCTCCATTAGAACGTCAACAAAAAACAAACAGTAGTGCTTTCTCACTGCTTTCAAAGGGAGAAGGAATGGAAGACATATATTTAGTAAAAGATAAGGGTGCACATGGTAAGAAATGAGCAAAGTACATACAAAAATACAATTTAAAATGAATAACATTGTAACCCCTAATCTAAATAGAATAACAGATTAATGTAAATATTACAATCATAATAATCAACAATCACAGCCTTTAAAGCAATTACTGTAAATTAAGAGTGTTGAAAATTGAAATCAAAAAGGTCTGAGAACGAGGCACCCATTGACCTAGCGGTCCAAGCGTATACCACATACTAGTAGGCTCTGATGCATGACAGCGTGTCTTGGGTTCGAATCCCGATCCTGACGACATTTGCTGCATATCTCTCTCTCTCTCCCTGTTTCATGCCTACCTACTGTAGAATGAATAAAGGCAGACCCCCTCCCTCCAAATACAGAGAAGATACAAATGTCTGGAACCAGAGTTATTGGTTCAAATCAAGATCAGTGTCAGGCGTGTCCAAAGCTCTGCGTAGGTTCTGCCAGAACAGTCCAGGGTGCTGTCCAGCCTGGGTCCAGCTCAGGTAGGTGTGTCTCTTCATCAGCCTCCTCATCTGATAGTGGGGAGACAACTGCTGGGCTGGAATGTCCTCCAGAAACACCAGGATCAACACGTCCTTCTGTTCATCAAACAGACGGTAGCTGCACACAGGAGAGGAGAGGAGAGGAGAGGAGAGGAGAGGAGAGGAGAGGAGAGGAGAGGAGAGGAGAGGAGAGGAGAGGAGAGGAGAGGGACTTAATTAATTAAATACAGGACTTCAATGGAAACATTTTCCCTCAGACTTTTTGGTGTTATCATTTTAGCCTTAATGTAATCAATCAATCAATCAATCAATCAATCAATCAATCAATCAATCAATCAATTCTATGCCACTAGGAACATGACTTAATAATGTTCAAATGCTTTCTAAAGGGGATTCCCAAAAAATGCTCAAAAATCATTAAGATAAATCACACTGTGGTAATTAGAGTAAACTGAATGAATGAATGAAATCTAAAAAAGAGACAAAATTAAAATAAATAATTTAAAATGATATTATAAATTTAAATAAAAATAAGCCTTCCAGGCAACCGCAAATACATGTTCAAAAAGGAGTAGGATGAAGTATAAAACGTATTTGATCCTACTCCTACATTATTCATAAGCAGCGTCATTGCTTGACATCTCTTTTCCACATACCCACATGGTATACATTTCAATAAATATAATCTTTCACCAAAGTCAAATTAAACGACCGAAAGTCGCATTATACCCTGAAAAACCTCTTAGCTTGTCTTTCTGTCTGTCTGTCTGTCTGTCTGTCTGTCTGTCTGTCTGTCTGTCTGTCTGTCTGTCTGTCTGTCTGTCTGTATGTCTGGCTGCTGTCTGGCTGTCTGGCTGGCTGTACAGGAAGTGATGTCAGTGTGATGTCAGTGAGTCACAGTGATGTGGTACAGAATGACTCATATATGGGCATAAAAAGGATGTCACGTGACATCACTTCCTGTACTGACAGTCAGACAAGCTACGAGATTTCTCAGGGTATAAAAGTCCATATGGTCATTCCCAGAAAAAGAAAAAAAAAACATTGTATGCCCATACATGGAGATTTCTGATGTCATAAATCCCAGGCCGAAAATGAGAATGTTAGAGTACCCCATATATGGAGATCCACAGGCATCAAACCAAGGCCCTAACTCACCAAGGCCCTGCTTGGCATTACTAATTAACGCACGTTTTATGCCCATATATGGAGATTCCTATATTGTCAATATTAAGGACATTATTAAGGATATTGTCACTGTCAGGCAGAAACCTCGTATCTCCAAGTTCCAAGTTTGTAGTTTTTTCACCAAGTAAAGCTCTGCTTCATCATACAAGGCTGTCGCACAAAAGTAGTGAAAACAGCCGATCTACAAACACACAGTAGATCTGCTGTTTTCACTAGTTTAGTTCATTTTATAAAATAATAAATACAAAACGAACGGTCGTGGACATACAAGGTTTCCACCCGACAACGAAGATATTATGTTATATATAATATTAAGGACATATATGGGAATGCCCATATTTGGTAATGTCCATACATGGGCATGTTTTGACATAACATAACTATCATGAAGGGGTCTCCATATATGAGTAACTGGTCCCATATACATCACTGGCCAGATGGCCAAGAATTGGCGTGACCTCGCCCCCGAGGTCGCAAGTCACCCTGAGGTGTCTTACTAGTAATATCAAGAAATGGGCCTGCACTACAAACTTCCTGTTGAAAGTTAAATGTTAATTTAGAACAAAAAATAAATAAAAATAGAAGAAGTGCTCTTCCGAGCACAGGTCTCCAGTCTCTCCACCAGCCACGGGTCCTGGTGGTGTAGGCCAATGTAAAAAAGGTGGCATGTGTTCTTCACCAATCTTGGGCCTTTCATGGCGCCACCATGAGGCTGATTTGAACATTTTGTAGTGTAATTTCTCCCTTGGCCTTTTGCAAATGTGCGTGCACAATTTCATTACAATTGCACGCTGTGTTTAATTTGAGGCATTGTGTTTGAAACAGATCAATCCTGCAAAGTTTGGAGGCCAATCTTAGCCAATCAGGATGGAATATTTAATACAGGACAGATCCGTCTTGATCATATGACTGTAGAGATACTGTGTACTGATTTGTGTTAATTTTGGGTAAAATCTGAAGGAGTAATATCCAAAAATGTGTCTTACATAAGTCGGCCTCCAGGTGGCGCTATACAAGGCTGATGTGAAAAATGCAAGGAAAGGGTTTTTCCTTGGCCTATAGGGAGTGCGCTTACAAAGTTTGAAACTGATCGGTAGAGTTATAGGTAAAACCACGAATTGGCCTGTTATAGCGCCACCATGAGGCTGATTTAAAAAAAAAATAAGTGGCATTTGTTCCTCATCCTAGTGGGAACGTGTGTGCGCGATTTCATTTTAATTGCACTCTGCGTTTGTGATTTGAGGCTTTTTGTCCAAAACGGACCAATCTTACAAACTTTGAAAGCCAATCTCAGCCAATCAGGATGGAATATGAACAATCAGAGAGATCCATGTGATCACATGACTGTAGAGATACTGTCTACTGATTTGCGTGATTTTTTTGACAAAATCTGTAGGAGTACTGGCCAAAAGGTAGTTTTGCACAAATTGGCCTCCTGGTGGCGCTAGAACAGGCCCATGAGAAAAATGTGGGGCAGAGGTTCTGAATTGACATCCAGGGAGGGCGCTTACAAAGTTTGAAACTGATCGGTGGAGTTATAGGTAAAACCACAAATCGGCCTGTTATAGCACCACCATGAGGCTGATTTCAAAAATTTGAAGTGGCATTTCTTCCTAGTGCCTAGTGGGAACCTGAGTGCGCGATTTCATGTTAATTGCACCCTGCATTTGTGATTTGAGGCATTTTGTCCAAAATGGACCAATCTTACAAACTTTGAAAGCCAATATCAGCCAATCAGGATGGAATATGGACAATCAGACAGATCCGTGTCGATTACATGACTGTAGAGATGCTGTCTACCGATTTGCGTGATTTTTGGACAAAATCTGTAAGAGTAGTGTACAGAAATGTGTTTTGCAAACATCTGCCTCATGGTGGCGCTAGAACAGGGCCAAATGTGGGGCAGAGGTTCTGTGGGGCAGAGGTTCTGAATTGTCATCCAGGGAGTGTGTGTGCTCATTTTGGCAGCGACCGGGCCAACAGCGCCGGAGATTAGCTGGTAACAAACTCGGAGGATGCACGGACAGGGGCGAAAACATACTCTCCCCTGCCTTCGGCTGGTGGAGACAATTACCATTCACCCAACCCTCGTGGGTGTGGCTAACTTCAGCTGGGTCACCACCCACCATGACAACCAGGCATACTAATGAACTGGTGTGGTCACATAAAAACTCTTTCTATACACTTTTTTGGAAAAATCTTCCTCCTAGTACAATCATAATACCTGATAATCATGTTTTATATGGGGAAAAAATCATGGCACCCCATCTTTAACTGTGTTAAGGTTAGGTTTAGCTGGTCGGACCAAAGGGAGTTCGAACCAACATGTTACCGGCCTTTTAAGGTGCCGCTGCTGCCGCATGACTAAATGATGCTTTTATGTCTGTGAATGACAGGTACACACGGCTGCTACGCATCTGCTGCCGGCTTGGCAGCACGGTGCCGGGGGCCAGATGTGATGATGTGGAGGCCCCCGCCGGTGTTTGGTGCCAACGTTACCTGCCATCTGGTTGGAGGCTGGAACAGGAACATGTGCCTCGTGTTCCCTTTTTTGGGGGGAGGGGGGAGGGGAAGAGTGGGGAGGGGGGAGGTGAGTTCTGGCTGATGAAGTGTAGGGAGAAACTGTGAGGCATAAGCCCCTTTTCCGCTGACATGGCCCAACACCACACCACACCACACCACACCACACCACACCACTCCACATCGCCCACTTGTGCCAGGTTTTCCACTACAAGGACCTGGGTAGAGTGGTGTGAAAGTGGTACTAAACGTGGTACTAAACGTATTCAATCCAAAGTAGGTCTCACCGTCTAAGCTAGGCCAAACAGGGCCAAACTCTTCATAATGACTGATCACTCATTGACTTTTCATTGGGCCACCAGGATATAGTTGTAATACATGATAATAAATTATATTGTGTTATAATCACAGTTATGATCTATTATAGTATATTATAATTATCATATTAGTACATTATAATAATTTATAGTGTATCATAATCACAGTTATAATCCATTATTAGTGTATTAGGATAGTTGTATTACAATCACAGTTAAAAGTGACAATTTGTTTCCTACCAATAGGGGTACTTTTGTGTAATGGAAATGAAGATATTTGTATGTGGTGCGGTGTGGTGTGTTAGTGTTTTGTAGTGTGGTGCTAAAGCTGCAGTGGAAAGGGGGCTATAGTGATTTGATTGAAAAAAAAAAAGAAAAAAGTTAAACGTGTCCTTGAGCTGTCTTAATTCCCAGCCTGTAATTCAGGTACACAGTTAAGTGCCAGTAGACGCTCCCAAGATCACCGGCGCGCGATGATGTCAATTTAATATATCTGAAAGCGTGAACCGCAAACAGCTTGAGAAAACGCAATAACGTCTCCATTTTTGTATCGTGACATTAGAGTTAGAGTTTCTCTCTAAAGGAGAGCTGATGCACCGTTAACAGCACATCGTAGTCGGAATGCGAGTATACGCGTTTCATTTCCTGCTGGAAGTGAGTGACACTTTGTGCTCTCTCTCTCTCTTTAATGAAAACGCACGTTTCAGATCGTCAATATCAAAGGGGCTGTCTGTTAACCCTGCAAGGCCCGAATTAATTTCTACTGAGCAAAAAAGAAAAAAAGAAAAAAATCAGATGGTGTTGTAGGTGCTCTAATTTACATTTTGGGGATATTTTTCACAATAATAGCATATGTTCTAGACATTCTAATGATCACCAAAAAAAAATATTACAGGCCTTTTACTTATGTTTTTGTGAGGAATAGCTTCAGTGAAAAAGTGAGATGTTGTTCGTCCAGACTCTGGAATGTCAGCCTCTGCGGTGGGTATTTATATGCAAATATCGTGGCCAATGGCATTGTAATACTAAACAATAGGATCCAATGGTGATGTTAATGTGAAAAAAATAACAGGAAAACAAATTATTTAAACTCCTTTTTTGATAAAAAAAAAAAAATGTCCAAAAAGCGACAAAGTGGGCCTTGCAGGGTTAAATGGATGTGTGCAGCCAACAGACGCCTATATACCTACAGGATTGATGTTGGCGGGGGAGAGGGGGCGGGGATAGAGCAACAACTAAGGCCGAGAAAGGCAGTTTATGGCGTTGTTTCGCAGTAAAAACGGATAACGCACACTTGAGCTGTGAAAAGGATATATTTGAAGGGAGGAAGACATTCTCCTCGGCTTAATCTCTCCTACAGCCAATAAAATGTGTGGGTTTACATTAAATGTGACAAGACTTTATCATTCTCTTTTTTTATTGCACTGGACTGGTGTTATTTTTTTTCCTTTTTCTTTAACACAAACTCTTGTGAACGTCTAGATTAATTACCTGTCAGATGTTTAGTGAATTGTACACGGCTCACACCATACTTCTGCATTGTCTCGTTAAAGGGTAATCAGAGAGAAGAGATTTGACATCACTGGCTTTCCACAATGTTTCTGTTGAACCCATAGAAATGTCTCACCGCTCACATCTCACCTTCCTCAACGTCTTGTGTTAAAGGACCATACCTTCAATACCTTGTCTGTTCACATACAGCTTCAGCTACATATTCTACATAAACATAGGCTATTCTCCCATGAATGGCTTTATTTTTTGTCTTTTATACATTTTATATATTTGAAAACTTTCGATACCAATACTGTACTTTGTACTCTCACTTTTAACTTGTAACATAGTATTTCATTGCAGTAACTTATGGGAGTACTTCTTTTTTTTTTGGAATCTATAGGACCAAACAACTGAAGGATTGACACGTGTTTTCTGTGGACTGACACACTTGACTGCCACGCAAGCCGAGGCCTTTTTCTGTTTGGTTTTACGTACAGTATGTGGCATATAGACAGACGACAGCTGCAGCTCCTCTGTACCGCTGTGCCTGCAAATGTGGCACACGGTGTGTAGACTTCTCACACAGTCTTAAAAAAAAAAGAACACCATTTCACACGTCAAAACGCTCTGTAATGTCACTGTGGAATAATGATTAGGAAAGTGATGTGCCTCTAGTACTAGTATGAACTAATTGATTCTCAAGGCTTCTCAGGACATGATTAGACATAACTCGGCAGTTATCAGTTGGATTTAACAGTTTTTCTTTCCTTTTTTTTTTACAAGCGGACATTTTACATATCATTTTATAATGGTAATTATACATTTGGGGCAAGTGGGCATGACCTTTGGGCAAGTAGAATAAGACCTGGCGGGCAAGTGCCTCTGAGACCTTAGTGTCAACTCCTGAGCACTGTAAAATAAATCTTTTGATAACACATTTTTGAAAATATGCCTCAATACTGAGGTGCCATTTGAAAACACCCATGGGTGAATTTAATTTACATTTATTGTTTTCCTTTTGAATGCTTGTTTGCATAATTGCGATTTATTAAAAAGAAAGAAAACATTTTCAACACCTCTTTAAAGACACCCCAATGTTCCTGATATTGTTAATTATTCATTTATATCCATATAAACAAAGGAAACAAAGTAGAACATTTTTATTGCAGCTACCTTTGAATATCCTACTCAATGTGGCGAGCACGCACGACAATTAACACTTGGGCTAACACGTCCAGGAACGTGATAAGGATTACCCCCCATGTCCAGGGACGCGTTAACTGGTTACCAATAGTAACCGATATAACCCACACTGTGGCGGCTGCTAGTGGGCGAAAAAAGAACAAAAAAAAACAATTTCCCATGATGCCTCACAAAAGCCGCTGCTGCTCACTTCCTTTTCCTCATTGCTTTGTATACAAGCTCCTGCACAAACATGGATGTATCTCCACTTCTTTCCCCATTATGGATTGTTTGGTCAAACCGCCTCTTTTCCATATGGTCCATATCTTACACACAAATCATCGCGTCTGTATTTCTTTCTTCTCCGCGTGAAAGACAAGACTTTGAACATCCGCGAACGGGAGCCACCGTGCACACGGCACGCACACCGCTTCCCCAACCTCAGAATCCAGAATGTAAAAGACAGGCGTAATGCAGAGAAATTGTCTCCCGAAAACACGTGATATCCTTTTACTTGGATTTGTGTCACTCTAAACATAGTTCTGTCAAGGAACCTGGCCTGCAGGTGTCACAGAACAGCTCTTTAGCTTGTCGGGGAGTTCTTTGGCAGCCTTCGCAGGTTGAAAAGGTTGCATTGCTCCTAGGCCACCAGTCCTCCAGTTACCTACCATGCAGGGGTGTCACAAGGGGGGGAAAACAGTGGGACTGAGATACTAGGGCCCAAGGTGGAGGGGCCTTGATTATTTTATACTTTAGCTATTGGTTAAGAGAAGACTGTCGCACACCAAGTGTTTCTTCTCAAGCAGGTGCGTAGGTCACGAAACAGTAGAATGAATTAATTTCAAAGAAGAAACACACCCGCTCACTGCCACTTGCACGTTCCCGGAGGTAAATTTATACTTTAGCTATTGAAAAATAGCAGATCTACAAGCACAGTGAGCTTGTAGATCCGCTATGTTTGAAAAGCCGTGAAAATGTGTTCAAATCTTTGAATATATGTATTTTTTAAGCGAACATTTGTAACTCAATTTTTGCTTCTGGGGGATTCCTGGAACTAAATATATAAATATAAATATAAATATATTTCGAGATGGGAGTCCGTGGCCAAATACATATAATTTTGTGGGTCCTTCACATGAAGTACCACTGACAAAAAAAAAAAAAAGAAAAATCACAATTTTTCTAAAATAGCAGATCTACAAGCTCGCAGAGCAGCACTCGGTGCCGCACTGTGAGCTTGTATATCTGCTATTTTTCAATAGTTAAAGCACAAAATAACGCGTAAAAATGCTTTCCCAGTCTAAATGGGTTAAACCCCCTCCCCATATGAAGCACATTCATGGGGGGCCCGCAGTGAATCCTCGTACCCAGGGCCCAGAATTTGGTGCCGACATCCCTGCCTACATGAGCTGTATTCTTCCATCACATGTGGTTCCCAAAATCCCCCCCATGCCATGAAGGACCCCGCAAATAGCCCTCGCCTCTGGCTGAAGTCCCCTATATTTCGGAGAAAAAAAGATGAAAATAGACAATCTACAACCGCACTGCGGCACGTCGGGAAGGTGTACAGTACAGTACATGTCTCCTGTCGGACGAAAGTTATGAAGATGTGACACGTGCATGCCATGGTGAGCTGGTCTGTGCTCTCAAAACTACTTCTGGATCAGTATGATGTTAGTGAGGTGAGGGTTAGTGCATGCATTGCACGGTGGTACATGTGCTGTGTGTGTGTGTGTGTGTGTGTGTGTGTGTGTGTGTGTGTGTGTGTGTGTGTGTGTGTGTGTGTGTGTGTGTGTGTGCGTGCGCGTGCGCGTGCGCGTGTGTGTGTGTGTGTGTGTGTGTGTGTGTGTGTGTTATGCGTCAAATCCGGCGATGTCAGAACGGTCGCGCCTCCAGGTATTCCTAAACATAACCTCAGTAAAAGTATGTTGAACGTAACCTTATGCTTAAACTTAACCTCATTAAAACTATGCCTAAACCCAACCTTATTTCTAAACATAACACAGTAAAACTATGCCTAAACCTAACCTTATTCCTAAACCTAAGCTCAGTAAAACGAATACGAGGATGAGGATGAGCTGTCTGCGGAAAAGAAATGGGGGCGAGTGTGTTTTGGGGCGAGCGTCCAGGTTACCGGTGTGTGTGTGTGTGTGCGTGTGTGCGTGCGTGCGTGTGTGCGTGCGTGCGTGCGTGCGCGTGTGCGTGTGCGTGTGAGGTGCATCCTAAATCAAAGTAGAAAAGCTACTCACTCCGAAGGCCAAGTGGATACTTTATTAATAATAACACTTTGGCCTGAATGCATGATGAGGCGGCTCTGGCCCATCATTATGAATAAATTATCCTCTTTGGCCTTGAGAGAGTGTATAACACAGTCCCTGTTGTCGTGATCTTTACTCAATTATTGTCAGGGTTTAGGCCAGCATTATGTTGTAGTGCAGAGTAATTCTCCTCTGGTTTGGAGAGAACGGCAAAACACCTCGTCTCCACCGCTCTGCGAGGCTCTGAGGGCGGATTCACACTGCGGTCTCGAGTGGACACTCGTGGCTACTTGGCAGATGTTTTGATAGTGTGAACCCTGCGTACTGTTCTCAGAAACAGATCAACGCACCGGCCCCGAGACCACCACGTACAGGAGACATTGAACAAGGCAATTCTCTTGAATGCTGCCTTCAGGTATGGCAATTAAAGAGGACATTTGCATTTCTTTCACCATAGTACAAACTGCATTCATGGCCTGGAGACGGATTAAAGCCGGCAGGGGCTGTACGTACCTGCTCTGAACCTCAAGTGGGGCGAGATGTGGATCCAGTTCAGAGACGGGGTGGCAGCTGATAAAGCCACCCAGATCGCCGAGTGTCTCAACTAAACCCTGTGAACACAACATTGATTGATTGATTGAAGACTTTATTAGAAGTTTGCATAGGAAAAGGTACAGTTTCATGACGGTACAGTTCACTGGTACAAGGTCTACTAAAAGGAGATCCATGAAAAGACTAAGCTTATTTCCACTGGAAACCATTGAAGTATCTCATATAACATTGAATGACAGACAAATAGAACACAGTACTATGCAGTAGATATGTAAAGAAAAACAAAAAAGAAGACAGTAAGTCTAAAACAAGCAGTATATACAAAGAAGGGGCAGGGGAGGGTAGGGTTGGGCTAGGTTCATTTTTTACCAGTTGCGAACGGCTGCTGCCTGTAAGTGGTTTTTCAGGGCAATTTTAAAGGATGCTAGTGATCCACACTCCTTTATGGCCTTCGGTAAGGCTTTCCACATTTTGGTGGTATAGCAGAAAAAAGAGTTTGACCCTTTGTTGGTTTTGACTCTGGGTTGAAAGTGATCTGTGGCGCTGCCTCTGGTGTTGTAATTATGGACATCCTTAATGTTTATAAAGTATTTTGATAGGTACTTGGGTATCATAGTGGTGTAGTGTATCTTGTACACCAGGCCCATTGCAAGTTGCTGTACTCTGTCATCTACTCTGAGCCACCCCACTCTTAACTGGTGAGTAACAGTAGGTCTATAGCACTCCAGAAGCAGTCCTCTCTCTCTCTCTCTCTCTCTCTCTCTCTCTCTCTCTCTCTCTCCCCCCCTGATCGGCATCACGTCGTCCCAGCGGAGGGTCAGCGCAGCATCTGCAGCACGGTCCCAAGACAAACGTGACAAGGATGGATCTTCCGCGGCAGATCCATTCATCATGTGTCTTCAGACAGAGGAGGAGGGGGACGAGAAGAAAGACATGATATCAGCGCAAACAGAGAGAGAAGACAGCAGAGGGAGAGGTCCTGGAGTCGAGACACATGACGACCCAGACTTAGCTATCCTTAGCCGATCGAAGATCATACATGGGCACCTGGCGGTTAAAATCTTCACTTAATGCGGCCCACAGGAATACTGGTATATTATTGGTTTCAGCTGTTATAATTCCAAACGTGCCAACATGACCAGCTTTAATTATTTCAGTCTACTGTATATTAGGGAATTATCGAAAAAGTCGACAAGTCGACTTCATTACACAAGTCGACTCCCACCAGAGAGTCGAAAGTCGAAGTTGAAAAAAAAAAACGTTCTATTGTGAAAATAGCCCATCTACATGCTCACAACGCCTTGGACAATGTTTAATTTGTCATTTTAGAGGTATTAAAAGGTTCTTCAATTGACACTTCAGAAATGCGAAGATACCCTCTATACTTTAAGTTGGTTTGTTTACAGTTGAGTGAGAAAACAATGTTTCACATTAAGTTAATCATCTGGGGACCCCCCAAAATAATTGGGGTGTCCGTCATCAAACGATAAAGTCGACTTCAACTCAACTTTTTACTGAGTCGAGTGGACTTGCAAAAATCACAAGTCGTTAATGCCCTACTGTATATTAGTATCTTGATGACTAGTAGACCACTAGATTGCTGTTTCCACAGTGTACCAAAATGATGCTCAGGTGGGGCTTGTCTGTGTGGGACATGAACATGAAAGGGAGTGAAGCGTGCAGAGTAAACGCTTTCCTATTCTCCTTTTGCAGAAAGTAGTGCATTGCAAGATAGAGGGCGCCAGATCCCTTTAGTCACACCCTACCACTACTTCCTGTTCATCCACAGAGCAGTGATTCTAGTTGTTTTCTCCATTAGATTTCTTTTTTCAACTTTTATTACTTGGGATGGTAAAAAGATGAGGCAGACAAATAAAATGTATTTTGACAAGTAATACAAGTTGAAAAAAGTGAAAAGAAAGCACTTTAATTTAATGGAGAAAACAACTAGAATCAATGCTCTGTGGATGAACAGGAAGTAGTGGTAGGGTGTGACTAAAAGGGATCTGGCGCCCTCTATCTTGCAATGCACTACTTTGTGTAAAAGGAGAATTGGCTTTCCTTATGTTGCTCGGTCGGATTCCGGTTGTTCGGGGCGTTTCGAGAATATTTAAGGGCGTGTTATTTAAATTTCGGCCGGCATATTTCTCAGATCAAATGTAGGCTACGCTAGGATTGGCTGTTTAGGATGCGTTCATGAATGACACTTGAATAATGCCGTACAATATTTTGGGGGAAAAATACACAATTATTTACACTCCATTGATAAATGAGGGCCTATGTGTGGAACCTGTAGGGCAGATTTAAAGAGGTGGTGGCATAGTTTTGTACTTTTTCTGTTTTTTATGTATCTAAGGAGTCAACATTACTCTAATAGAACACCGGGTGGGGTTATAATGTGCAAGTTTGCCTTCCCTGTGTATTTTTGTCATAGCACCCCATCTTTAAAAAAAATGCCTCATAAACCCGCCCCATATTTGCATACTGGGCCCTGATTGGAAAGGTGCCCCACAACTTTGGGGACATCGAAATCCATGAATGCAATTTTTAGAGTATTTAGAGTATTTTAGAGTATTTATTCTTCTTCTCCCAAAAAGAACACCAACAGTCATAGGGCACGGGGCTGCCCCAGTGAAAAAATATCATTATTTGCATTCAGGTGAAGAAGTCCTTGATTCCACGACTGGAAAGAAAAACAAGCCTAACTCAGTTTCCTGATTAGTATGGGAGTTGAGAACTGCTAGCAAGTTGAAGAGACTGAAAGTGTATGCTAGTAGTTACACAAATTTATGTCTGGCCTGTCAAAAATAATATTACCCTGGGACCAGTCTGTATAACTCTGCAATGTCCCCAGTTCAATTCAGGCTGTAGACCTGTGTTGCAACTCAAGTCTTTCTCCCCTATCTCTCTAAAAAGCAACAAAACTTCCAAAAGATTTATTTCTCTATATACGTTTCTCTATGGTGGTGAGATACTTGTGTAGCCCTAACTAACATTGACTGTTTGGACACTTTTTGTTTTGGCACTGTATTGATAAGTTGTGCTTTAAGTATTGCTATTTGTGTTGTGATGTGACACTTATGACTTATGAGCGTTGACTGCTTTTCGACACTTGACTCAGTCTCGACTCGGTTTCGGACTAACTTGATTGTAGTAACTTTTTGACCTCCCTCTATTTTTTCTGAAATGTTGCAATTGTGATAATTTGATAAGGCACAAGCTTCCTCGATTGGCCAACCTCCCGACCCATCGGCTTTGCGGATTGGTCGAAACTTGCGTGACGTTTGTGCTGCCAAACACATATAAGTGGCAGCGGTACATGGCAGCACTGCATTCTTTTACAGAGAGTAATTTATGTGAACCTGGTTAGATCTGTGTTGGTTCCTGTGTGTAAAAATGTTCTGCTGGACGATCCATCTGAAAGGAATAAAGAGATGCGGGAAAGCTGTGGTGACAGTTGGATACATGGTGTATGCTTTTGGAGGAGTCAGTGACGACGACAGTGATCGGATTGGTGTGCACATCTTCAACACAGTGTCTTTTCGCTGGACAACGTTGCCCCCGGTGACACCTAGACGAAGAGAATGTAACCCTGAGGCACCCTCCAGGTGCCAGGGCCACACAGCTGTGCTGATTGAAGATACTGTATACCTCTGGGGAGGGTTTTCTTGCAATGTGCTTTATGCATTTGAGCTCGACTCCCATAGATGGCTCAAACCACCTGTTTCAGGGACTGTTCCAATTGGGATGGGTAACCACTCAGCCTGTGTCTTGGGGAAGGTCATGTATATTCATGGAGGAATCACGACTAATGACACCTACAAGTTGGACACCACCACAATGGTCTGGTCTTTAATTAACACCAGAGGTACTCCACCTCCTGCTTTACGGTGTCACTCTGCCACCATCATCGGGACAAAGATGTTTGTAGGCTGGAGTCTGACTCAGTACTACACCATCGGAGTGTTTGACACAGAGACCAACTGCTGGATGAACGCACCTTCTGAAAAGCTTATACCAGGAGGGCGCAGGAATCATTCAACCTTTGCCCACAATGGAGAGCTGTACATATTTGGTGGCTACTCATGGAAAAATGGACATTTCAATGATCTGTGGAAATTCAGTCCAGAGACCTTCTCCTGGACGAAGGTTGTGCCCAAGGGGAAAGGACCGTCTCCGACGTGTGACATGTGCTGTTGCATGGTGGGAGATCATATCATCCTCTTTGGAGGAGACAACACACCTGATGACCTGTATGTCTTAGACCTGAGTCCTAGCCTGAAGACGTTATGCAAGCGATCAGTTATTCAGTACGGTCTGGAGCAGTCAGAAGTCCCACACAACATCAGGTGGGAACTGACGGCCATGAGTAGCAAATTAAAATCAGAGAAAATCACACCTAGTGTGAAGTGAGCGGTGCTATCCATGAATTAATTAAAACCGTACCGCAAAGCTTGCCCTCAAAGCTTAGCTAGTGTGACCCTGGGCCAAGCCAGATGTTGGAGCTTAGCTCCTTCCAGGAGCACCGCTCAAAATCGACATCCCAGTGACTCTGGGCTCAGCACTATAACAAAAAATCAAACCTCGTTCGAAGTGGAGCGGTGAATTTAAGCAGTTCCAGGTCTATGTTTTAGATTCTATGTGTTCTAGATATCTGAATTCTGTGTCTTAGATCTATATAACGCAGTATGTTGCAGTATCCCATCAGCCTCCATGCATCCGGGCGGAGGGGAACTCAATTCGATAGGTACCGAAATGTTGTGTAACTGCTGTGCGCACGTGTGTGTGTGTGTGTGTGTGTGTGTGTGTGTGTGTGTGTGTGTGTGTGTGTGTGTGTGTGTGTGTGTTTGTGTGTGTGTGTGTGTGTGTGTGTGTGTGTGTGTGTGTGTGTGTGTGTGTTTGTTTGTTTGTGTGTGTGTGTGTGTGTGTGTGTGTGTGTGTGTGGGTGGTAAAATCGCGCATGTGCAGATCCTCTTCAAACTTGACTGGACAGACTCGTACTAGTGAGGACAGACACACATTACTGCCTATAGCGGAGCTGCTGTACACACACCGCTCCAACAAACAGACACAAACAACACCATACTGTATAATGACGGCCAGGCTTGCATGTGGATCTCCTTTTGGCATGGCTGTGATGTCACTAGGTAGTGATGTCACCAGGTAGCTGTGATGTCACCAGGCAGCCTATTGCCCTGTGTGAGAGCTCAGCACATCTTTGTGAGCCGAGTGAAGGAACAAGGAGTCACGGCACAGCCTGTAGCCAGAGCAGCACCTTCTACAACAACATGTAGGGAGGAGCGCTCACCAGGTGTGTCGAAGTCTGTGTCTGTCATCATTAATAATCACCCCATCACAATTATTTCATACAATGGTCAAAATCATTTCCATTTGGCCTGGGCCGTGGTCCAGGGGCCCATCCTGGGCCGTGTTACAGCGGTCCAGGCACTTATAGGCTGATGTCACCCGGTTCGGATGTTATGCCATACAATGGCAGATTATCACGTATTATCAGCCGACTGTAATGGGCCAGTAGGGCCATGCTGTGCCAACTGAAGCGATGCGCTTCATAAGTAATGCAATTTGCACCTTCTAGTGGTCAAAGAAGAAAAAAATAAAAAATTATGCTGCTCACTCCACAGGATCCACAACGGGTCTCAGGAGACGATGAGCGGCAGCGAGCGGGTCGCAATGTCGAGCGGAGCAAATGTCACATGAACCGACTCAGCGCTGTTACCGAGTTATGTGCCGTTATGGACAGAATAGTAATTAGTCCCCCAGTATCCACGTTGTCAAAGATAACACACAAAAAAAGGGCCAGTCGCTAGGTTGCTCAGTGAGTAGAGCAAGGTGGCCACTATCACTATGGTCCGGGTTCGTCTCCCACTCAGGGGAGATAACTATTCGAGTCAACATGCGTCAGCACATTCACCTGTGTCGAACAATTGGAAAGTCGAAGAAAAGTTATGTCGGCCGGTGTTCAATAGCAGAGTGTTTCCAGTGAGCTACCATATTAGTGTGTTTCCATATCAGCACCCTGACTCTGATCAGAATGGAACACCAGAGCCTTAATTAGACCTGTGAAGGAAGTAGCCCAATGCTGCTGTGCAGTGTGCATAGGGCCTATTACAGTATCCAAGGAAATTAAGAGCAGAGCCTCAAGGTCTTAGGTTATTGAAGAGAGTGTCAAGATGCTACAAGCCAGAGTAGATAGAGTATGGTATGCTGTGTGTGTGTGTGTGTGTGTGTGTGTGTGTGTGTGTGTGTGTGTGTGTGTGTGTGTGTGTGTGTGTGTGTGTGTGTGTGCGCGCATGCATGCATTTTATTTATTCATAATTGAAAATCATTGAATTTGGTTATTAATTCATGAAATTCTCATGCTTTTTTGGAAATGTTTTTGTGAAAAGGTTTTGGGGTAATAATAATAACTAGACAAATATTGTTCCTTCGAAACAATTGTGGGCTCGCTTCAAGCCAGAAAACAATGGCTATAAAATCACAAAATGTCAAGATCGCAGGCAGTGCTCACTTTGACGTTACTGACGTCAAAGATTGGTCCATTTTGTTCCAAAAAATTGTTATGCAAAAGTTGACCCGCTGGTGGCGCTATAACAGGCCAATGTGAGAAGGGTGGTATCTGTTCCTTGACCTATTGGGAATGTGCTTGCAAGATTTCACGCACATTGCAGGCTGTGTTCATGATTTGAGGTGTTTTTGGCTTTGGCCACTTTATCGCTGCTTGCAGCTATATTTATTATTATAATATTTTTGTGTGTGTGTGTGTGTGTGCACTTCATAGGCATATTAGATAAAGGTCCTTAGATAGTGTGTAGAATGTTTCATGCAAATTGCTAAAGAAATCCTAACAGGTTTAAGCGTTTCACAAACTGCTCAAAATGATATAGCGCCCCCGTTTGGCCAATTGGGGTAAGATTGGTTTTAGTGATATTTGGACTAACACTCTACATCTTTGCCAAATGCCATGAACATGTTACTTTGCATGTATGATTTAGAGGCAGAAGAATAATTTGCATAAAACTGCAATATTCATTGAATTTATTAAAAAAGCATGTTTCAATTTTAAAGAAATCCGATCTGACAGATCTTTAGAGATTGGTCCAAAGTTCACGTAAAAAAAGTTTTGTGCACGTGGAGCGAAAATTCCATTTTGAGCAGTTTTACAAACTTTTTACAAACTGCTCAAAATGGCGGAAAATTTAAGGGCGGAGCTTACTTAACAACGACACAGATGTCTTCCGCTTGAGTCAAAGCACGCGTGTAACAAGTTGCATGTCTTCAAACAAAACGAGTCATGACTTATGCCCGTTTGAAGTTTGAATTTTCAAACGCTTCGTATAGCGCCCCCCTTTGGCCGATTGGAATAAAATTGGTTTCGGTGATACTTTGACTAACCCTCCACATCTTTGCCAAATGCCATGAACGTGTAACTTTGCATGTATGATTTAGAGGCCGAAGAATAATTTCCATAAAACCGCAATATTGATTGAATTATTAAAAAATTATATTTCACTTTAAAAGAAATCCGCCGAGATAAATCTGACCGTATTGGTCCAAAGTTCATGTGAAAAAAGGTTTGTGCGCGTAACGAAAAAAACCCAGGAGGAGATAGATTTTTACTGTTTTTCATATTATTCCGAATTGTGGGAGACCTAAAGGTCAGAGGTCAAAAGTTAGAGGGTAAAAGTTGTTCGGCATGAGGAGACGCATACATGTATACAGGTTTCATGGCTGTACCTAAAACACAGCATGAGCTATCCCTGTTCAAAGTTCGCACTTTCGAAGGCTTCCTACAGCGCCACCATTTGGCCGATTGCTGTATAAAATAATAGCACACTTCGCCACTGTAAGCTGAACACATTGATGTTTTTATTTTCATTTTCTCACTAAGTATGTAGGAGTAGAAAGGAACCGAAGTTCCCGTCTACAGTATGCATGATATGACTGATAGATAAATAATGACAACATCTAAAGTGTGCTCGCCTTTATAGGCGAGCCCACAATAATAATAATAACTAGAAAAATATTGTTCCTTCGAAACAATAGTGGGCTCGCTTCAAGCCAGAAAACAATGGCTATAAAAGCACAAAATGTCAAGATCGCAGGCAGTGCTCTCTTTGACGTTACTGACGTCAAAGATTGGTCCATTTTGTTCCAAAAATGTGTTATGCAAAAGTTGACCCGCTGGTGGCGCTATAACAGGCCAATGTGAGAAGGTTGGTATCTGTTCCTTGACCTATTGGGAATGTGCTTGCAAGATTTCACGCACATCCCAGGCTGTGTTCATGATTTGAGGTGTTTTTGGCTTTGGACACTTTATCGCTGCTTGCAGCTATATTTATTATTATTATTTTATAATTTTTTTGTGTGCACTTCATAGGCATGTTAGATAAAGGTCCTTAGATTGCGTGTAGAATGTTTCATGCAAATTGCAAAAAAAATCCTAGAATAAAAACGGGTTTAAGCGTTTAAGGGTTTATGCTCAAAATTATATAGCGCCCCCCTTTGGCCATTTGGGGTAAGATTGGTTTCAGTGATATTTGAACTAACCCTCTACACTATTTTGTCATGAAAATGTGACTTTGCATGTATGTTTTAGAGGCAGAAGAATAATTTGCATAAAAATGCAATATTGTTATTGAATTATTTAAAAAAGCATGTTTCAATGTTAAAGAAATCCGATCTGACAGATCTTTAGATATCGGTCCAAAGTTCACGTAAAAAAAGTTTTGTGCACGTGACGCGAAAGTTCCAGAATAAAAGCGGGTTTACGCGTTTTACAAACTGCTCAAAATGGCGGAAAATTGAAGGGCGGAGCTTACTTAACAACGACACAGATGTCTTCCGCTTGAGTCAAAGCACGCGTGTAACAAGTTGCATGTCTTCAAACGAAAAGAGTCATGACTTATGCCCGTTTGAAGTTTGAATTTTCAAACGCTTCGTATAGCGCCCCCCTTTGGCCGATTGGAATAAAATTGGTTTCAGTGATACTTTGACTAACCCTCCACATCTTTGCCAAATGCCATGAACGTGTAACTTTGCATGTATGATTTAGAGGCAGAAGAATAATTTGCATAAAACCGCAATATTGATAGAATTATTAAAAAATTATATTTCACTTTAAAAGAAATCCGCCGAGATTAGTTTGACCGTATTGGTCCAAAGTTCATGTGAAAAAAGTTTTGTGCGCGTATCGAAAAAAACCCAGGAGGAGATAGATTTTTACTGTTTTTCATATAATTCCGAATTGTGGGAGACCTAAAGGTCAGAGGTCAAAAGTTAGAGGGTAAAAGTTGTTCGGCATGAGGAGATGCATAAGTGTATACAGGTTTCATGGCTGGACCTCAAACACAGCATGAGCTATACCTGTTCAAAGTTCGCACTTTCGAAGGCTTCCTACAGCGCCACCATTTGGCCGATTGCTATAATAAATAATAGCACACTTCGCCACTGTAAGCTGAACACATTGATGTTTTTATTTTCATTTTCTCACTAAGTATGTAGGAGTAGAAAGGAACCGAAGATCCCGTCTACTGATTGCCTGATAGATAAATAAACTAGAAAAATATTGTTCCTTCGAAACAATTGTGGGCTCGCTTCAAGCCAGAAAACAATGGCTATAAAAGTACAAAATGTCAAGATCGCAGGCAGTGCTCTCTTTGACGTTACTGACGTCAAAGATTGGTCCATTTTGTTCCAAAAATGTGTTGTGCAAAAGTTGACCCGCTGGTGGCGCTATAACAGGCCAATGTAAGAAGGGTGGTATCTGTTCCTTGACCTATTGGGAATGTGTTTGCAAGATTTCACGCACATTGCAGGCTGTGTTCATGATTTGAGGTGTTTTTGGCTTTGGCCACTTTATCGCTGCTTGCAGCTATATTCATTATTATTATTTTTTGTGTGTGTGCACTTCATAGGCATATTAGATAAAGGTCCTCATGTGTAGAATGTTTCATGCAAATTGCAAAAAAAAATCCTAACAGGTTTAAGCGTTTCACAAAAGATTTGTGCACGTGGAGCGAAAATTCCAGAATAAAAGCGGGTTTACGCGTTTTACAAACTGCTCAAAATGGCGGAAAATCGAAGGGCGCAGCTTACTTAACAACGACACAGATGTCTTCCGCTCGAGTCAAAGCACGCGTGTAACAAGTTGCATGTCTTCAAACGAAACGAGTCATGACTTATGCCCGTTTGAAGTTTGAATTTTCAAACGCTTCGTATAGCGCCCCCCTTTGGCCGATTGGAATAAAATTGGTTTCAGTGATACTTTGACTAACCCTCCACATCTTTGCCAAATGCCATGAACGTGTAACTTTGCATGTATGATTTAGAGGCCGAAGAATAATTTGCATAAAACTGCAATATTGATTGAATTATTAAAAAATTATATTTCACTTTAAAAGAAATCCGCCGAGACTAGTTTGACCGTATTGGTCCAAAGTTCATGTGAAAAAAGTTTTGTGCGCGTAATGCAAAAATCCCAGGAGGAGATAGATTTTTACTGTTTTTCATATAATTCCAAATTGTGGGAGATCTAAAGGTCAAAGGTCAAAAGTCAGAGCGTAAAAGTTGTTCGGCATGAGGAGACGCATACGTGTATACAGGTTTCATGGCTTTACCTCAAACACAGCATGAGCTATACCTGTTCAAAGTTCGCACTTTCGAAGGCTTCCTACAGCGCCACCATTTGGCCGATTGCTGTAAAAAGTAATAGCACACGTCGCCACAGTAAGCTGAACACATTGATGTTTTTATTTTCATTTTCTCACTAAGTATGTAGGAGTAGAAAGGAACCGAAGTTTTTTGATACTTGCACTGACTGCCTGCCTAGTATAGAAATAATGACAATATCTAAAGTGTGCTCGCCTTATAGGCGAGCCCACAATTAAAAACACAATGTAGGAAACAACAAAACAAAGGGACCCATAAAAATGTGTCCGCGACCCACAAATGGATCCTGACTCAGTGTTTGGGAAACAGTGAATTAGATCCATGAACAACAGGTGTGTGGTCCTCGCCCCAGCCCAGAGTCTAATTAGACTGACTCAGACCATACAGTATGACAGCGCAGCAGTGAGTTGGATGCAATCTTACCTGGTGGGGAGGGAACAGGTGGTGGAGATTAACGGTACCCTGTCCCCCCCCCTCCCAGTAAGCTGTGGTGTTCCTCAAGGTAGCATACTGGGACCTCTGTTGTTCCTAATATACGTGAACGACATGGCATCTGCTTGTGACTGCAACCTGTTCCTGTTCGCGGATGACTCGGCTCTCCTAGTCTCGGGCAAGGACCACTTGCAGGTTGAAAAGACACTTAACTCTGAACTAAGTAAGATCTGCACATGGCTTAATGACAACAAATTATCAATTCACCTGGGAAAAACTGAGTCCATCCTCTTTGGATCAAATCATAACCTCAAAAAAGTCGATAACTTCACAATCAAAGTGGGTGACAAGGTCATAACACGAAAAAACGAAATCTCTTACTTAGGATGTATCCTTGAAGCTAATCTTTCCAGTGAAAAGATGACTTCTAAAGTAATAAATAAAATCAACCAACGAACTCGTTTCCTACAGAGGATCGCCCCAATGGTCAATGTCAACACACTGAAGACCATAGCTGGTGCAATAATCCAGCCCCTCTTTGACTACGGAGTCCACGTATGGTATCGTGACGCCCCACAAGCCCTGAAAACTAAACTCCAAACAGCCCAAAATAAACTAATTAGGGTCCTACTTCACCTTCCCTATCAGACTCACCTCACCGCTACTCACCAGTTAAGAGTGGGGTGGCTCAGAGTAGATGACAGAGTACAGCAACTTGCAATGGGCCTGGTGTACAAGATACACTACACCACTATGATACCCAAGTACCTGTCAAAATACTTTATAAACATTAAGGATGTCCATAATTACAACACCAGAGGCAGCGCCACAGATCACTTTCAACCCAGAGTCAAAACCAACAAAGGGTCAAACTCTTTTTTCTGCTATACCACCAAAATGTGGAAAGCCTTACCGAAGGTCATAAAGGAGTGTGGATCACTAGCATCCTTTAAAATTGCCCTGAAGAATCACTTACAGGCAGCAGCCATTCGCAACTGGTAAAAAATTAACCTAGCCCAACCCTACCCCCCCCTGCCCCTTCTTTGTATACTGTTTATTTAGACTTACTGTTTTCTTTTTTGTTTTTCTTTACATATCTACTGCATAGTACTGTGTTCTATTTGTCTGTCATTCAATGTTATATGAGATACTTCAATGGTTTCCAGTGGAAATAAGCTTAGTCTTTTCATGGATCTCCTTTTAGTAGACCTTGTACCAGTGAACTGTACCGTCATGAAACTGTACCTTTTCCTATGCAAACTTCTAATAAAGTCTTCAATCAATCAATCAATGTACTATCAGCCACCACCCACCCACGCAGAGGTAACAAAGGATGTTTTGTCCTCACTATAATGTTGCTATTGAATATTGCGAGGGCAAGGTGAGCAACATGTGTGCAGGCAGGGACATGCTGGGCCCCTGATTCAGCCCGGGAAAAAGAGTTGGAGAGGTCCTCATTGCGCGCTATAGAGAGAGATCTCTCTCTATAGCGCTGCTGCTACTCAAAGATTTGCCATTTCAGATCATGACAAGTGACAAGCCAGTGGGCCAATTACACAAGTTATATTTCGTCGTTGTCGGGTGAAAACCTTTTACGTCCAAAACCGTTTGTTTTGTATTTATCATTTTAAAAATGATTTAAACTAGTGAAAAACAGCTGATCTATAAGCACACAACGTCTCGCTTGTAGATCTGCTGTTTTCACTACTTTTGTGCAACGGCCTTGTATGTTGAAGCAGGGCTTTGCTTTGCGAAAAAATTACAAATTTGAAACTTGGATATGAGGTTTCTGCCCGACAGTGACGATTTACTTTGTTGGTCTCCCAGCCCCCAAAATGGAACGAAGGCCGACATTTTATTTTTTTCCTAATGGCGGCCTGGACCGGCCGGGAATGAACCGGCCGTTCGGAAGTTGTCCCGCTTTTCCCAATGGCCAGCACGTCCCTGTGTGCAGGAGGCAAGCAATCGCGGTCTGAATAGCATGGCTACCCAAGAGGAAGGGGGATGCAAAACATGGCTGCAGTGCAGATACATGTCGGTTTCTCACTATACAGAGACATGTAATGAAAAATAAATAAATAAATAAATAAACAAACACATCTATAATCCATCACTTCGTCTTCTTGTTGTGCTAGTGTGTTATCCGGCACAACTAAATATTTAGACTGTAAAGTTAAAGAGGTGGTGTCATAGTTTTGTTCTTCTTCAGTTTTGACTAAGAATAGATTAGACTAAACAATTTCAGAATACTAAAACAGGACTAAGATTAAATGGTGTGTTATTCAAACTTTGCAGAAATAATTAACACTGCCCCCAACACCGCTGAAGTGGAGCAAGGCATTGACCGTATTCACACCGTGGCCATCTTGGATCACATGACCACAGCCAGACAATCAGAAGCTGTTGGGTAAGTCAAGACCCGCCGCGTGGAAGCTTCTGATTGGCTGCGTTGCCAGAACTTGTCACCCCATGTGGTCATGTGATCCAAGATGGCCGCGGTGTGAATATTGAAGCTCACGGAAAGGTTTTGCTGAACTTGAGGCATTTGAAGCCGATGCCACAGTCACAGGTATTTGCTGAGCAATGTTCACATTCAGTTCTATTTGACAATTGGACAATGTTTCACCAGTTCTTAACCCTTTTTGTGCCTATCCCAAGTTCGGGATTTTTTCAATCCAATTCAATGTTTTTTTTTTGCTATTTTACTTACCCTGAGCTGCTTGTAGAGATGTGGGTGGTCCTGGCTCGTCCTACGCTTTCCAACGAGTGATTCTAGATGGTCCGACAATTTATTCCATTGAAAATGGTTTACAATAAAGTTTAGAGCCCCCCCAAAAAAACTCAATCTATACTGTCGGCGGCGCGACGTATTCCGGGGTGCCTATCCCGATCTAGTCCGGGATATTTAATAAAATGAATTAATTAATCGGAGGCCTCAACAAAGCCCCGGTCTAAATTTCCATCCATGCCCCGGGCCGCGATTCTGTTTACATCGGCCCGTAATCGGGCAACGCCGCCGCACCACGCCGCCCACTCCAATACAAACTCACATTTTTAGAGACCTTTTTCTCTGAACTGTGTTCCCAGGGCAGCGACAAAGTTTTTTTGCGGCTAAAATAGCTTCAGATCGGGCTTCTAAAAAATAAAGAAGCTAAAACTGTTAGCTAACTTCCTCCGGTCTTCATCCATAACAGTGGTTGCAGTGAAAGCCCAAGCCACTACTGCCTGTGTAGACCGAAGTTAGAGCGAAGGCCTATATAGAAATGTCTGGCACTCTAGCGGCACCTTGTGGGTTGTGGCCCCTGGCAGTAAATGCGTTAAAGCATAGGTTGTTGATTACTTTTGATGCAGTTATGGTCTTTTTTATTTTTATTTTTATTAACACTTAAGTTGCAATCAATTAAATCTCTTTGAAGGTCCAAGATGCCATGGTCTCCAAAGACTTCCATGTAATTCATTCACGGATCGTGCACGCCCATGCCTAGATCATGCACCACGTGGAAATCCGTTCAGGCATTAATGATATAGCAGCCATGCTGTTTTCTGCAGATGTAAACAAAAATGGCTGCCATGTTTGAAAGAATGGGTTTGTATGGGGATTAAACATGCAATTTCGCGATCGCGATCATGCCTATTACATTACTAGAGGTCCAAAACATATATTTTTTTTTTTCAAAAACGCCCCAAACTCGGGAAACTCGGGGTTGGCACAGGTATGGTACCTATACAAACTCGGGAAACTCGGGGTTGGCAACAGATGTGATAATTCATTCACTGCCAGTGATCGTAGGATAGGGAGGACCTTAGAGCTCGACTTTCACCGACCTTTCAAATGCCACCTTTAAAAGGGTGAGGGCTTTCTCCGTCAATGTCCCATTAAGGTCCCAACTGTCTGATGAAGCAACGGTTGGACAAACATTTGAGAAGGGGCTTATAGTGGCGCAGGCGTTTTTCTTTTTTTTTTCATTGCTCGGAAATCGCTTGGCTGCGCTATGGTGGCGTCCTTCCATTGCGGTCTGCAGTCACAACACACAGCTTTGCATGGATTGGTGCATCTCAGCCCTCCATGACTAGTGAAGCATTCAGCTTGGCTATTCGAAAGGCTAGAAGACATCCGAGCAGTGCCATCTTAGTCACACACAGATTGTCTCTTGAGCCTCGACAAAGCCACGTGGGTGTGGTGGCACCAGGGACGTGCTGGCCATTGGGCAAAGCGGTACAAAGCGTTGAACGGCCGGTTCATTCCCGGCCGGTCCAGGCTGGCCATTAGGAAAAAAATCAAAATAAAATGTCGGCCTTCGTTCCATTTTGGGGGCTGGGCGGCCAACAAAGTAAATCGCCACTGTCGGTCAGAAACCTCGTATCTCCAAGTTTCAAATTGATACATTTTTTTGCAAAGCAAAGCCCTGCTTCATCATACAAGGCTGTTGCACAAAAGTAGTGAAAACAGCCGATCTACAAGCACACGACGCCTCGCAGTGCGAGGCGTCGTGTGCTTGTAGATCGGCTGTTTTCACTAGTTTAAATCATTTTTTTTTTTAAAAAGAGTTGGAGAGGCCCTCATTGCACGCTATAAAGAGAGATCTCTCTCTATAGCGCTGCTGCTACTCAAAGATTTGCCATTTCAGATCATGACAAGTGACAAGCCAGTGGGCCAATTACATGAGTTATATTTCAACCGTTTGTTTTGTATTTATCATTTTCCCGCGAGGCGTTGTGTGCTTGTAGATCTGCTGTTTTTATTTTTTTTTACTATAATTTTTATCCCACAATTTTGTAACCCATTTTTTCACCCAGTGCCAATTGCCTAGGTAATCCTGGGCTCTGCTCTCCCTCTGCCAACCTGGGGAGGCAACGGACTGACCTCATGCTTCCTTCTATGCATGAGGAGTCCAAGTTGCTTCTTTTCACCTGACAGTGGAGATTTCCCTGGTTTTGGACGTAGCGCGTGGAAGGAACACGTTATTCCAACCAGTTCCTTTCCCCTCCATCAGGCGCCCCGGCTGACCAGGGGGAGGCATTATTGAGACCAGGATTACGTGCATGTTTTTGTGAGGGTATACCAACCCTAGGAGACACGGGGAGAACATGCACACTCCACACAGAAAGATCTGCTGTTTTTACTACTTTTGTGCGACGGCCTTGTATGATGAAGCAGGGCTTCAAATTTGAAACAAATTTGAAACTTGGAAATATGAGGTTTCTACCCGACAGTGACGATTTACTTTGCTGGCCACCCAGCCCCCAAAATGCAACGAAGGCCGACATTTTATTTTATTTTTATTTTTTTCCTAATGGCTGGCTTGGACCGTCAGGGAATGAACCGGCCGTTCAGGAGTTGTCCCGCTTTTCCCAATGACCAGCATGTCCCTGATCGTTAGTACTGTAGGCTTGTTTGTCTTGCTGTTACAGTCTGTTGGGTGCAACATGAATTGAGAGTTTTTTGATAAACCATGGCATAATTCCCCCTGTTCATCGCATGGTTTGTGCATCACGCAATAAGGTCTTGAAGAGTATTTGTGTTATTAAGCATGACTTAACCCGGGTTTATTTCTTAAGGCATTACATCATTATTGTAAAGGGCTGTTACTGTACAGCCCCTTTGAATTAATCATATAAATACTATTTTATTGGCATAGCCGCGGGAACTAATTTACAGTAGGAGGTGCTGTCATGCACTCCTCATGCACGCGCCGCAGCGCCGAAAATTAGCACCGAAAATGAGCGGTTTTATGCCTGTTTATCGTCTTTTATTCGGGTTTCCGCAGTCTATTTTTTAGCTAAATGTAACACAATCGGGAATGGCTTTCCCTTTTCATCTCCACATGCACCATCCAGCAAGATATAGTCTGGATTTCTTGGTACCAACAGTCAGACAACACGTGCCAGTTTCATATAATCATTCAGTTCCCAGAGCTTTTCAGTTAATCTACTTAGTTACTTTACACCACTGTCTACAACAGCAAGCATGATGGTTCCCAAACTTTTTAGCCTGTGAACCAAGATACATTAAACGTTAGGGTACCCTGTACCAAACAAGTAGTAGTGAAAATAGATGATCTACAAGCTCACAACGAGTCGCTTCGCACTGCGTTGTGAACTTCTAGATTGGCTATTTTAAAGACCCATACAATGTGTCTGCTACACGACCCACGCATCGGTCCCGTTGTTTTGAATTTATCATTTAAAAAATTAGTTAAACTAGTGAAAACAGCCGATCTGCTGTTTTCACTACTTTTGTGCGAAGGCCTTGTATGATGAAGCAGGGCTTTGCTTTCCAAAAAAATGTACACATTTTAAACTTGGGAGATACAAGGTTTCTGCCCGACAGTGACGATTTACTTTGTTGGCCGCCCAGCCCCCAAAATGGAACAAAGGCCGACATTTTATTTTATTTTTTTTCCTAATGGCCGGCCTGGACCGGCCGGGAATGAACCGGGCGTTCGGGAGTTGTCCTGCTTTTCCCAATGGCCAGCACGTCCATGCAGAGAACTTCTCAACTTGGCATCACATAATGTCATCTAACCTCCCGGTGTCAGGTCCACAAATAAATACCTCCCCTGGCTTGCCAAGGTTTCTCCCTCTGGGTTTCTCGGGGCCCATTTGAAATGGTTGGATTGTTACTAAATCTGCCTCTGCTAATAACTGCACTTGGTGCCTTCGTCCTAGCCTCGCGTAGCCAGACCAATCTGCCATTGCAAAGCAAAAGTACTTGTGATATTAACAAGTTTAAGCTCACTACGGCAACGGCAGATGACAACGGTAATCGGGAATGATCCACGCTCGATAGATAAACCTGCCGTCGCCGCGGCCGCCTCTACTATGGCAGAAGGTCCCTTCCCACGTAGCGCCTACTCCGTCTGCTGCGTGTACGCGTCGCCATGGGAACCAAAGCGTTCAAGTGAAAGGGGTGGGAACCCGTCGCCGCCGAGGCTTCGCTTAACCATTTTGATCGCTATGGCGATTACGTCATAGCAGCCGTAGTCCGCCTGGCGTTGCCGTATTGAAAACCATCTAGCTTAAACTCGCTATTGTCTGGCTAAGCGAGGCTACTTCAGGCCTGCAGCATATTCTTATGCCATTTGAAAATAGCCGATCTACAAGCTAACAATGCTTCGCCATGTGAACACACTGTGAGCTTGTAGATCTGCTATGATATGATGTGATGATTTTAAAACATTTTTGAAAACTTTCTACAGGCTAAGTACTTTTACCTGCGGTACTTTAATTTAGGCCTAAAATTATTGGATGCTTTAAACTATTAAAAAATAGCAGGTATACAAGCTCACAGCGCCTGCAAGCTTGTAGATATGCTATTTTTGAAAAAGTTGTGAAAATGTGTGCAAATCTTTGAATATATGCATTTTCAAAGAGAACGTTTGTAACTCAAATTTTGCTTCTGGGGGGTCCCTGGAACTAAATATTTTGAGATGGGGGTCCGTGGCCAAATACATATCATTTTGGGGGTCCTTGACATGAAAAGGTTTGAGAACCACTGACATAGTGGTTCAGACTGAGTTCCAGTTAAGTGAAAAGGACCTTTTCTTTGACGATGGCTGGCCAGATTGCTGACATAGAAACATAGGTTTTTCAAAAAACCTTTGAAGGATTAAAAAGACAGAAACGGCTCAAAATTCAAATTTTCATGATTTTTCAAAAATAGCAGATCTACAAGCTCACACCTGTGAGCTTGTATATCTGCTATTTTTCAATAATTAAAGCATAAAATAATGATGCACAATAATGTGTACCCGTTCTAAATGGGTTAATTCGATTTTGTCGCCAGTAATGTACTTTTATCCAAGCAAATTTTGAATACCGGACTTTTTTCTACAGTCTGGCATCGATACTTTTACGTAAGTCAAACATTTGGCGACGGCTTGACAGCGACCTCCCAAAAAGTTTATCTCCCCACCACTCCGCGATCCAACAACGGCAACAACTGATGGCGACCGGGGGTGAGTGGATTCCCAGGTCATGTTGGGACCATCCTCAGTCCGAGAGCTTAGAAGAGGGTTTAGTGGTGCGGCGTTTTGCTGGGAAATGGCTTGGCTGCAGCTTGAGAGGAGAGGGGGTCCTTCCATTGTGGTCTCTAGTCATAACACTATAGATTCTCATGGATTGGTGCATCTCAGTCCTCTATTACTGGGAAAGTATTTGCAGGGGCGTCACAAGGGTGGGGGGGACTGAGTTACTAGGGCCCAAGGTGGAGGAGCCTATTTTATACTTTAGCTATTGAGAAATAGCAGATATACAAGCTCATGCTTGTAGATCTGCTACTTTTGAAAAGTTGTGAAAACGTGTGCAAATCTTTGAATATAGGCCTATGTAGTTTTTAAGCAAACATTTGTAACTCAAATGTTACTTCTGGGGGGTCCATGGAACTAAATATTTTTAAATGGGGGTCCGTGACCAAATACATGTCATTTTGGGGGTCCTTCACAAATGAAAAAGTTTGAGCACCACTGACATAGACACATAGGTTTTTCAAAAAACCTTAGAAGGATTTGAAATTTTCAAAGACTTGCATAAATGTTCACGATTTTTCCACAAATAGCAGATCTACAAGCTTGAAGCGCGGCACGAGGCACTCAGTGCCGCGCTGTGAGCTTGTATCTGCCTATTTTTCAATAGTTAAAGTACCCAGGGCCCAGAATTTGGTGCAACACCCCTAATCTCAGTCCTCTATTACCGGGAAAGTATTTGGCTTGAGGCATCGAGCAGCAGCGACTTAGTCATGCCTGCCGCGTCGCACAGCAAAAAGTTATTGCTGAATTTACGAACGCATACCGTGAGATGTTGCGGCGCCCTTGCGTTGTGAGAGCTTGTAAATATATAATGTTCTGTGTGTGGCGCACATGTAGGATATTATCGTCTTTAAAGATGCAGTGCCATGATTCTTTTCTCCCCTAAAACATAATGATCAGGTATTATGATTATACTAGGAGGAAGATTTATTAAAAAAAACGTGTACAGAAAGTGTACGAACTAGTGGCCGCAGCCACTAGTTCGTATTGCTTTAGAATGCGGTAATCGGTATCAAATCGTTTTGCAATGCAAATAATTGATTGTATGGGAACTAAGTATTCGTGCCTTGTATTACCTTTCCATTCCATATAGCTACTCTTGGTCTATCGATAAATGTGTGTAATCTCTTTGTTCATGTCAAGGTGGGTTTGTCCATATGTGTTGAAATATAATGCCCATGTATTTGCTAGATAATCACAGCGTTTACTTCCATAATAATAGATGTTTTACATGTTATACACAGATTTCATTTCTTTGCTAAATAGTTACTATATCGATTTTAAATCATTGAATCGAATCGTATTGTATCGCCATGAATGAACCATTATCGTCCATGTATCGTGATGCGTATGGTATCGCTGTTAAATGGCACTATAGGGGCTTGAAGGGATCGAACCGAGAACCTTCCGATTCCCAAGCAGCCATTCCACCAACTCAGCCACAGCTATAGTGCGTGCGTGTGCGCGCGTGCATGTGATCGGCTGGCACACATTAAAGCACTTTGCATGGTCGGTAGAGTCGGAAAGCGCTGTAAAGTGTAAGTGCAGCGCAGTCCATTTACCTCGCTGAGCACGAGCCATTTGTGCAAGTCAACCCTCTCGGGTGTAGGTAGAGTCAGACCTGTGAAAGACTGGTGATTAAAAAGCTAAGAATAGACCTCTCAGCGCACCGCACGGAACATTCTCTGCAAGAAGGAGTGTGCGTGGTAAAACTGAATGACCCCCGGGGACTAATTACAACTGAGTATATAGCAGAAACATTTGAGACTAGACAAATGAGTCCTTTAGACCTGTTGTTATCAAACCTTTTCATGTCTCTTGGACCCGCAAATTGTATTTTGGCGACCAAACCCCATGTGAAAATATTTTGGGCAGATTTCTGTTTCAAGTTTTCTAAAATAGCCTTTATGCTTTAGACTTTGATATTCAACTGATGATACTGTAGATGATGTTGATGCTATATTAACACATTTGGCTGGGGACCCCCTGGAACCCAAAGACCCATGGGGGACCCTGGACTCCCCTTTGAGAACGACTACTTTAGACACGCATTCTAATATTGGAGCAACGTGTTTGTTGGCCTTCAGAGAAAAAGTTAGCAATCAATCTACCGTGCTATTTTGGTGGTTGCATTGGAAAAAAAAAGAAAAAAGAAAAAGTAAGAATCATAGGTCTATGTTTTAGTTTGTTGTCATGTCCCTTGGGAAAGAGTGAAAAATATGGATAGATTCAGTGACGTAGGCCTAATAGAGTAAGTTGAATAATTGAATGATACTTGCCACCTTTCCACTACGAGGTGAAACCAGAACTTTCCAGAATCAGAACTTATTCTTTTGGTTCTGGTTTTGTTTCCATAGCGTACGGCCCGGTTTCAGACGAGATTCTGGAAACCTTTTTTAGGTCCTGCTCTTGAGGTAGTACTAAACTTGAGTTCTGGGAACCCATGGACCGGGCCAGCAGCGCTCTCGATTCTGGACCTTCCCGATTGGATCTAGATAAATATGGAGAATTAAGCAGAACTTCATGGTCCCGGGAACTTCACAGGTTCTTGAAAGTTCTTGGTTCTGGAATGTTCTGGTTCTAGGTCTGGTTCTGCCCCGTTGTCGAAAAGGGGCTATTGTCTCTGTCGGTTGGAAACCAGCTCATATGTCCAAAACTGTTACTTTTCAGGATTCAAATTCAAAAGTAGCAAATGTAGCAGAACTTCCAGCTCAAAATGTGTCACAAGCTTGTAGATTTGCTACAATTGATGCTTTTGTGTGACTCTGGTATGATGAAGTAGGGCATTAACACAGCGGGTGCCCACGAGGTGTCAACGCGACAATTTATTTGATGTCGCTGGAGGCCCACGACGCGTTAGACGCGTTTACTGTAATTACAGTATAACTTTATATCTCACCGTTAGGTCGGGGCTACGCCTGGATGTAGCCCATTAGCCGCTAGTCGCTTCGAGTCGACGCTGAGAGCATCGCACGGCCGTTTTTCTCCGTATACTCCAATGCATTTCCCCATCTTTAAAGCCCTTTATCTCCGATGTTTGTTTTATGGCTAAAACTGTGGCCGCGTGCGGCAAAATGTCCAAATTTTGATCGGCAGTGAACAGCTATGATCAACACTAGCCCATACAGTAAGTTACACAATAACATCCTGTCTGCGCTCATGTGACCAAGTGACGTCATCACGCATGCATTGACGCAACAGGGCCTCGTATTCTTCTATGGAAGTGCTATGGGGGCACTCAGAGGGGATGACTGGCGCCTCCTAGTGGGCAGTCGATGTGTTAATAAAAAAAATAAAAATAAAAAAAAAGTTAGAATATGGAGATGACAGTCTGACAGCAACTATACAGTATATCTGATACCGGTTTCATGTCAAGGTCCATTATTTATTTGGCATTTGAGCCACGGACCACCGTTTGATGAGATTTAGCCTAACAGACCCAAAACATATATTAGAATATTTTGTTGTCGTTGGATAGGATTTTGTCCACAATTCCATGCAGTAGGCCTATTGATTTTTTTGATCAACATTTGATCAGAATAACAATTCATTAATAATTTTACTTGAGAGTGTGAAATGAAACCTGGTATCAAAATCAACACTGACATCTTTTGAGAAACAAGTAACTGTAATTTACATGTGCATTTACATACACCAATTGCTTTAATTTATGATCAGGTAGGCCAACTGTGAAAACGCATGCAGTGTTCTGTTGGAAACGTGTACGATCAGATGTGATTGTAAGGTACAAATGTTTTTCTTTGGGCAAAATTCAATTACAGCCAAACCTACAATATTAACAACAACAAACTGTGTTTACTTAATGTTTCCAAAGAGAAAGGGCGAGCCTGGGTTGCCTATAACCAGGACTGTGCAAGTCATGGATTAAATAACATTACATATGACATGCAGTGCAACCTTTTACCATTGGTGGCATCCCTATGGGAAGAAGGGAAAGTGCTTTTGCACTCCAGAGGCCCCTCAACATGTGATTCCAATTTGGGGTTGATTGAATTTTCCTGTTTTGTTTTTTGTTTTTTTGTAAAATTTTTTGAGGGGATCTAACCGTAGTGTATAACGTTTTGGTAAACAGAGGGGGCATAAAGTATAGCATAACATACTGATATAAAATACTGGTCTCGAGCCCACATGTTATTTATATCAGCTTGCACGTGTTGGTGGTGATCAATCATGTCACCAAGAACGCTGCTCCTCATTGGCTAAGGGCCCAGCCTTTGTACTGTTGTCAATTCTTTAGGAGAATAAACTTGCCCTATAAAGTCTTGGTATAACATACTGCTCTCGCCTTTCAGTGAGCCCACAACAAGTGTTAGGTCTGTTGCTATGGTTACGCTTTGTGTTGTGTTTGATTTCACACCAGAGTATATAAGACGATGGAGCTGTTGTGACGGACAGACAGACAGACAGACAGACAGACAGACAGACAGACAGACAGACAGACAGACAGACAGACAGACAGACAGACAGACAGACAGACAGACAGACAGACAGACAGACAGACAGACGGACGAACTAAGAGAGAGACAGACGGACAGACAGAAAGTGTGATGTTGCGTTGGACCGTTTCCAAAGCAGGAGGAGCAAAGCTAGCCGATCATGCTGCTGTAGCAGTGAGGAACAAACTGTATTCCTTTGGAGGCTACTGTGATGGAGGCACCTACAACGACATGGATCAGATGGCTGTCCATGTCTTCAACACAGTGTCTTTATGCTGGAACAAGCTGCCTCCAGTGAAACCTGGGAGCAGAGGAGAACGCCACCCAGAGGTTCCGTCCTTGCGCTCTGGACACACTGCTGTGTTGGTGGAAGATACAGTTTACATCTGGGGAGGGAAACGGGGAGGGAAGCCCTACAATGATCTTTATGCATTTGATGTCAACGCCCACAGATGGTTCAAACCCAGGGTTTCAGGGACTGTTCCAGAGGGGGCATGTTACCACTCAGCCTGTGTGTTGGAGAAGGTCATGTTTATCCATGGAGGATTGACCCAGCGCTACGGATGCGCTAATGACAACATCTACAAGCTAGACACCAGCACAATGGTCTGGTCTTTCGTTAACATCAGAGGAATCCCTCCACCTGCTTCACACGGTCACTCTGCCACCATCATCGGGACAAAGATGTTTGTATTTGGGGGCAGGTGTTGTTATCAGTACAACAGCATCAGAGTGTTTGACACAGAGACCAACTGCTGGCTGAGCACGCCTTCTACACAGATTCTTCCAGAAGGACAATATTGTCATTCAGCCTTTGCCTACAATGGACAGCTGTACATATTTGGTGGCTTAAACAGAAGTCTCCGGATATCCAATGATCTGTGGAAGTTTAGTCCAGAGACCTTCTCCTGGAAGAAGGTTGAGCCCAAGAGGAAAGGACCATGTCCAACGTTTGGAATGTGCTGTTGCATGGTGGGAGATCGTATCATCCTCTTTGGAGGATGCAATAACAGAGTCAAAACACCCATTGATAAGCTGTACATCTTAGACTTGAGTCCTAGTCTTAAGACGCTGTGTAAGCTAGTAGTTATTCAGTACGGTCTGGAGCAGTCTGAACTCCCACACAACACCAGGTGGGAACTGGCAGCCATGACGACCAACAGAAACAACATACACCCTCCCACACATTTTGGAAGCCAGGCAAACCGTATGAAATTCAGAAACCGTGTTTGACGCTCTTGTCACATGACTCCCGAGAGCATACAGTATGTTCCCCAGGTTCTATGTTCCCCACCCCCCCCCCCTCCCCCCCCCAAAAAAAAAGGTTATATGTTCCCCAGGTTCTATGTTCCCCACCCACCCTCCCCACAAAAAGGTTCTGTGTTCCCCACTCAAACAAAAAAAGGATCTACTTCCTCACCGAAAAAGAAATAAAAAATATGTGTTCCCAACTCAAATGCAGGAAGTGGTGGGACATCTGGGCACTAAGAACATGTGGGCAACCCTAATTTAGGTGCCCAGTTGCCCAGTTGTCCTCTCCTCCCGGCCTGGCGGGAATGATTACCACATTAACGGGTCCACTCATGCAATAATTGGTTGTGCATAATGCGGACACTGCAGGTGGAAAACCCCACACTTGACAAATTAAATATCGAGTAAATTTACCCTTTAGGCCTGTCAGTAGACTAAGAATGCAGCCCGAATCATGTATTAATCTGGGCAGTGTTCTTTATGTAGTACTACTGGACACCTGCCAGTCAGGGGTCATCGCCATGCTGCCACGGCCACATTTGTCCGTGTGCGGACATGTTGGTGCACACAACATGAAGGGTAAGCGTTTTTTTATGCAGGACACGTGAGTCTTGCTGCTTCAGCTGTCAGTCAGATCCTTTCCTCATTCACAGATCTGCTGATCATGACATCACAATCATAATCCAATCAGAGCTGACGCACAGTAAAGGGGAACACACACTGGACGCGGAGGCGACGCGGAGGCGACGCGGAGGCGGCGCGGAGGCGGCGCGTCAAAACATACAGCCCCATTATTTTCAATGAACTAACCCACACCGGCGCCGTCAGACGCGCGCAGCCGCGGGTCTGCCGCCTCGCCTGCCGCGCCGATACGCCGCTGTTCTATTTTTCCAGCGTTGCCGCGCGGTGAACATGTTCTCCCATGGTTCTCCCCACCGGGGGATATGGATGTGCTGTGTGGCAGCGCGCCGCATCCAGTTGGGGTTACCTCGCGGCACTTCACGTGCATCGATACCGTGACGCGACGCTGCGCAGCCGCCCGCGTCCAGTGTGTGCTCCCCTTTAGGGAGTCTCCTTTAAATACGGCTTGCATTCACTATGGTCTTAGATCTGAAGCCTCAGATCCGCTGCTGCTTAGCTGCCTCCTCCTCCACCCCAGCCTCCACCTTTTGATGAGTCTGGCATAGGTTCAAATACTTGTGATGTTATGTCTGCTGATTCAAGCTAATATGTCAGTGTATTGCTATTGTACTACTATTGTATCCCTATATGGCAGGGATTTGCTTAAAGTTCCCTGATTTTGCATAGCAGGCATGCATGTACAACATTCAGGGAACGTCTCCAAACGCGGAGCCCTTTAACGCCATGTCTAACTTGATTGATTGAAGACTTTATTAGAAGTTTGCATAGGAAAAGGTACAGTTTCATGACGGTACAGTTCACTGGTACAAGGTCTACTAAAAGGAGATCCTAGAAAAGACTAAGCTTATTTCCACAGGAAACCATTTAAGTATCTCATATAACATTGAATGACAGACGAATAGAACACAGTACTATGCAGTAGATATGTAAATAAAATAAAATGAAAGAACAAAAAAGTATACACAAAGAAGGGGCAGGGGAGGGTAGGGCTGGGCTGTTTTTTTTTCCTACCAGTTGCGAACGGCTGCTGCCTGTAAGTGGCTTTTCAGGGCAATTTTAAAGGATGCTAGGGATCCACACTCCTTTATGGCCTTCGGTAAGGCTTTCCACATTTTGGTGGTATAGCAGAAGAACGAGTTTGACCCTTTGTTGGTTTTGACTCTGGGTTGAAAGTAACTGTATTCCATTTGTTGCAATAAATGGTTAAACCTACTTTGACGTGACTGTTCCTGACTAATTTGTGTTTAAATCCAACAGCAGCGCAAAGTACCGACGAGCTGGCCAGATGTAAGGAGCCCGGGGAAGGAGATGATGGAGGGCTAGAGCGAGAGCATCACCAGTCCACCTGCGACCGATAAACTGTGCATACTTTGCGTGATGTGTTTTTTTTTTTACACCCTGATCTTAATTGAAGACAGCGAACCAGCGGTGATGAGCAGGTGTGTTGGGTTTTAACTAGCGTTGTGCTGACCCAAAAGAACAACTTTTTAGTGGGCACTAGAGATGCTCCGACGTCGGCGCCTGAAATCCATGCGTGCACATTAATCATACGGCCAAATTAATGGTTTCTCCAAAATACAGATCCATACCCGCCCCGCACCTGCGTGGACTTATTAATCATTTCATACAGAGTAGGCCTATAGTGACCGTGAGAAGCCTGAATTAAACAGAAACGTCTGTTTACGTTGTTTTTATACAGCACTGTAACTAGTGTAAGTATCTAAATACATTCACTAAAGTACTGTACTTATTAAGAGCTTGTTTGAGGATTTTTTTGTTTTACTTTACTACTCTTTTTACTGGAGTGTTTCCAAAATATTACTTCTGCTCCACTACATTTATTTAAACTTTAGTTACTTGTTACTTTGTAGATTTTGATTTCAAAACATCCACTTCAGCCCTGTATTACTTCTACAAAGATCTGCTATTTTATACAAAAATGATAACTTGCGAAACGGGACATTCTGCATAATGAGTATGCCTACCTGTAGGCCTAACAGAGGGTTTCTGTATTGCGGTATTTATATCTAAAACCACTACACTATCTTTCAGCACCGCAGCCGTTAAGCTCTCCCCTTGCTTCGTTTTGCGAACGCGGTGGAAACACCTCACATTAACAAAATGTCGTTCATGTCTTATGCCTGGATGAAAGGAGGGGGAGAACTGATGATAAAGCATTATGTACATTTTATCCGCAACCTGGAACTATTTATTTACTGATTATCTGCGGGAAAAGCTCTGATGGAGCTTGTGATTTCTCAGGAGGACGGCTGCCTTCTACTCCAAACTAATTCACTTTGTGTGTGCGTGTGTGAGCGCGTGCGTGTGTGTGTGTGTGTGTGTGTGTGTGTGCGTGTGCGCGTGTGCGCATGTGCGCGTGTGTGCGTGTGCGTGTGTGCGTGTGTGTGTGTGTGTTTGTGTGTGTAAAATCTTGATATTTTGTTATCCTGCTGTTTCGAAATCCCCAGTACTACAGTACTAGAACCACTGCTGTAGATGGGAAATGACAGCAGACTGTTCAACATAAACAAAAGTAAGAGGAATTCAAGGAACGTCTTTTTTAGGTAATGCATCTATACAGTAGGCCTATATCTGGAGAATAACAGCCCTAAAATTCGCTATGGGCTCAAGGTTGTTTTTTTCTTTTTTTTTTTTTTTACACTGTTCAAAGTCTCTGTTTCACTGCCTTCAGAGAAATCCATTCTTTCGAAGCCCAGAAATAATCGCCTGGGCAATTTCAACCACTAATTCAGCAGTCAATCAATGTTGGGTAATTAGTTGTTGCTGCTCCGCCTCGCTGGGCTGAAGTGGAGGCGTCTACAGCAGGGGTTTTCAAAGTGGGTGACGGGGCACCCTGTCCCTGGGGTGCCGTGACAGCAGTCCAAGGGTGCCGCGAGATCATTTGATAATATTTGGAATTTATTAGGCTATTTGGACAATTGAAAAAATATTATTTAGTATAATTTTTAACTTGAAGTACAAAGTTATTTTCAGTCAGTTCTAACCAAAATGGCTATTATCTCAACGTTTTCCTCGCAACATAATCACTAAAATATCGTCACTGTCGGGCAGAAACCTTGTATCTCCAAGTTTCAAATGTGTACGTCTTTTGCCCTGCTTCATACAAGACCGTCGCACAAAACTAGTGAAAACAGCACACAACGCCTTGCGAAGTACTAACATGTTTGACTTAAGTAAAAGTATCAATATTGCAATATAGAAATACTCTGTTACAACAAGTAAAATGTACTTGAGTAAAAGTATGAAAGTGTTGGCATCAAAACGTATGTAAAGTACCAAAAGTAAAAGTACAAAATGTTAGCACATGTACAAGCTCACAACGCGTCGCGATGCAAAGTAACTACAGTAGATGCAAAGTAACTAAAGTTTTCTAATAAATGCAGTAAATGGAGTAAAATCTATATTTAGATCCGAGCGGAGTAGAAGTAAAAGTATTGCAAATCGGAAATACTCAGGTAAAGTACAAATACCTCAGAACTGTACTTAAGTACAGTACTTAAGTTAATGTACTTAGTTACTTCACATCACTGGCGAAGGCTATGCGGAGAGAGAAAGGGAGGTATACGGTTCAGTGAGAAAGGGGATCTCATTGCTCATGGCTTCTTTCCACATGTGGTCTGGTCGAAACGGCATGTTTCTAATACGTTGCATTCTCCGGTGTTGACGGACAAGGCAGGTCGCGCAGCGTGCACCCCCCCACAAAAGAAATAACCCAAAACAACGGGTGGGGGAAACCAGAGAAAAGAAACCATTTTGAAGATCAACACAAATTAATATGAACATAAATAAGCTGTGGCAGGGATCGGCAGGGAAGGGAAAATATTTGGGGAACGGTCCAGTCCGTTATCCGGGGCCTGTGTTGTTATAGGTTCTTTCGCAGCGGGGCACTGCGTTGCGCTCCACACGCCGCCACAGCGGTGAGCGAACGAGACCCGTGTTCCACAGCGGAGGAATCTGACACGTTTGAGGGACGTGTTGAGAGACATCTTCGGCCACTCTCTCTTCCTCACGTTCCCCCACCAGGCCTGGGATTTTGTCATTTTAGGGGCAAGGCCACTTGGCCTTTGGTCCATTTTTTGAGGGCAGGAAGGCCATCAAATAAAACACGATTTTAGTCCATTGAAATAATTTGTCGAATTTAAGGGTTAGGGACGATAAACTAATCTGCAGTGAAATAGATACATTATGGTATTTACAATCTGATCCATGCTCAGCCCTAGCTGCAACAATCAAAGTCACTGGATTAGATTAAAGATGGGGACTCGGGGGAGTTAAGATTTCAGAATCTCAACAAAAGACACCTTCTACATGACAAGAAAGAAACACCGGTGTCTACTGTCTACATGTTGATAAGAAAGAGAAAGTGGTACAGTCAGCTGGGGAATTAAGGCCACTGTGGCCTCAGGTCATGCTACTGGTTTGAGGGACACAAGGCCACACTTTTTAAACTAAAGTGCAGCTGCTTATTTGGGCTTGCTTAGGTCGGGAATGCACTAGAACCCTGGGAGATGGATTGCTCAGAATCTTTTAAAAGTGGTTCTCAGACATTTTCATGTCATGGACCCACAAATTAATATTTGTCCACCTATAACCCCCATCTGAAAATTATAAGCAGCTATTTTCAAATAGTCGATGTATACAGTAGATATACTATAGGTTTAAAGTGCTCATGTGGCCTTGTCGCTTCTTTTGGGCTTGTTTTCCTAGACCCGGTCGCTTATTTCTCTCACAAAACCTGGAGGCACTGGTTTTGATCTCTCCCGCTCCCGTTCTTTTGGTTTCTTCCCCATCCACCCCTTTGCACACAGTTCATTTGTCAGTCACACATGATTCTCTCCCTCCCTTAGTCAGTCCGTCCGTCCGTCCGTCCGTCCGTCCGTCCTTCCCTCCCTCCCTCCCTCTCTCGGCCCCGTTGTAATCTTTACACCCCCCGACTGTCTCGATCCCGATATGACGCAGGTGAATTCGAGATTATTTCGAGCCCAAAACACGGCCCTTCACCAGACAGTGGAGCCTTGCCTTGTTCAGCTCCCGAAAACCAAAACATGTCATCTCGCCTCAACAACAGTGCGCCGACGTTCTGTTCATGTTGATCAAAATCCTAAATGATAAATAGATTGGGTGAGATTAAGAGTCCATTCCGGCCTGTCACGTCCGTGGCTGTGCAGTTAAGTGATTTCAATGGAAAAATCCCTGTATCAGTTCCTTAACCACACCATGATAGCCAATTTTTGGATGACGACCAGCCAAATAAATGATGATGCACTGCACCGGCCATATTCTGGTAGGCAGTGATGGAAAAAGTACTCAAATGTTTACAGCCATGTAGAAATGCTCTGTTACAAGCAGGCTTGGAATTTCGTCATTTTAGGGGCAAGGCCACTTGGCCTTTGGTGTTGTCCATTTTTTTAGGGCACAAAGGCTGAATGCCAGGGCAGGAAGGCCATTAAATAAAACACGATTATAGTCCATTGAAAGAATTTGTTGAATTTAAGGGTTAGGAATGATAACCTAATCTGCAATGAAATAGATAAATGATGCTCAGCCCTGCACCAATCAGTCACTGGATTGGTTTAAAGATGGGGACTTAAGTTAAGGTTTCAGAATCTCAACAAAAGACACTGGTGTCTATATGACAAGAAAAAGACACCGGTGTCTACTGTCTACAAATTGACAAGAAAGAGACAGAGGAGAAAGTGGTACAGTTAGCTGGGGCATTAAGGCCACTGTGGCCTCAGGTCATGCCATTGTTTTGAGGGGCACAAGGCCAAACTGAGGGGCAACGACGGCCATGGCCTTCATGGCCTCCATGAAATTCCTGCCCTGGTTACAAGTAAAAGTCTGGTAATCAAAATGTGCCTGCACAAGTACAAAAGGATTGGCATCGAAATATACTTAAAGTACCAAAAGTAGAAAGCACTCATTATGCAGAATGCTATTTTCAAATGGCTCAAAATAACTAGTTCTAAAGTTTTCAAATCATTTTAGTGGAGTAAAAGTACAATATTTGCCTCTGAGATGAGACTCCAGTAAAGCAAATTTAAGTACCTCAAACTTGTACTTAAAGAGGTGGTGCCATAGTTATGTACTTTTTCTGGTTTTCATGTGTCTAGGAGGTTGAAAGTACATCATTGGACCCCCTGGTGTGGTTTTTATGAGCAATTATGTATTCTCTTGGTATTTGTTTGTTTTCTCTTGGAGGCTGCCACCTTGTGGTCAAAAGTGTCAGTTAAAAAACACAGATACTTTTACATCACAGAATCAACTCCTCCCCTAATTACCATTCACCCAACACTGTGGGGTTTTGTTTATTGTTTATTGTTTATTAAGGATCCCCATTAGTCTACACCGTAGTGGAGACTATTCTTCCTGGGGTCCAAGCATAAAACATCACAATACAAATAAAATAAAATAAAATACAGTATTATATTAAATAATAAACAGCCTTTCCATGCTGGACTCTGCATGGCAGGGGTGTCCTCCTCCCTGAGCCAGGCCTGAGCCTGACCGCATACTAACTTCAGCTGGGTCACCACCCACCATGACATCCATGCATACTTAATGAACTGGGGGTGTGGCCACATAAAAACCCAATTGTAACTCTTTCTGTATACTTTTTTGGAAAAAATCTTCCTCCTAGTATAATCATAATACCTGACAATCATGTTTTAGAGGGGGGAAAAAATCATGGCACCACCTCTTTAAGTACAGTTCTTGAGTAAATGTAACTACTGCTGGTGGGCTATATCTCGGCTGACATATCGGCCCCGTTGGATATCATGGTAACCGATAGCCCCCACGCTGCGGCAGCCGCGAGTGAGCAGGAAAAACTCAATTTCCCACGATGCCTAGTGAAAACAGTATTCCATGGACTTCCGCTTCCCATTGCATTGCATTGTATACAAACAGAAACATGGATATATTGCCACTTCTTTTCCCATATATGAGCATATATGGCTTGTTTGGTCAAAACGACCTGTTTTCTATGGACCATAGCTTACACACAGATCATCGCAGCTGTATTTATTTGTCTCCGCGCGAAAGAACGGCCGTGAACGGGAGTGGCCGCATCGAAAATCTGGTAAATAAATTAGGATTTGCCTATGGCAGTCAGTGGTAGATTGTTGTTGTTTTGCAGAAGAGCGGAAATTATACGGACAGAGTTTGGAGTACAGAACTGATTGAAAAAAAAGGGGGGGGGGCATCTTGCTGGAAGGACATTTCAAAAGGATCAGAGCGCCATTTAAGGCGTATCCATTCCTCACCCTCATCAATTAATGAGTCGGGGGAGAGCGAGAGCCGGGGAGTCTAATTAGTGTGCGGCGCGGTGCTTTTTCTGTCTCACATGTTAGCCGAAGCAAAGAGTTCCTGCGGGGGAATATAACGTTTGGAGGGAATTGGAGCGGGATCTTAGGAAGCCTTCAGCGGATCCAGCATCTGTGCCTCTTTCCCCTCTAGCCCAGCCAGGGCCTTCCTTCAAACTCCGTCCAACATATCTGTGAGACTGACTCGCTACTTAAGAAAACCACAATCGACTGGAGCCCCGAAAAACTTTCCACCAGAGCCACCATGTGCATCATTTTTCCTCCCCTTCCTCTTTCTCTCTCTCTCTCCCACCCCCCCCCCCCCCCCCCCCCCCCATCCCATTGTGGAAATTACAGCCGTATCCGTTGACTGCCCCGGACCGCAAAGAAACTATAACAAACAACCGCCAACAGAAGAGGGGCGTGAAACTCGCATGTTCTTACTTTAAACACGGCCATGGATCTCTGGCTCTCTCTCTAAAAAAAACTGCTGGCAGGCAGAGGAGCCAGCCATTTCATCTTGCAGGGGATGTACAGCCTGGTGGTGTGTGTGTGGTGGGGGGAGTGGGGTGCGGGGACGTGAACACGATCTGCCAAACCAAATAGCCGCCACACATGGCCCCCGCAGAAGAAGGGAGCAGCCGATTGGAGGCAAAACCGAGAAGGACAGCTGACGGGTTTCGCTGGCGCGCCATTTTTTCTGCTCCAACGGCATTTTCTCTTTAATCCTAGGGAAGGGAGGCGTGGGTACCACGTTATAAATGGTGTGTTATGCTGGCGAAAAACAGCCAGGCTCGGGGCCAGTTCAAATACAGATGTCGGGGCCCCACAGGGCGATCCTTAAAGAAGAGAAAGAAACCGCGATCCCAACTCTGGATTAGGGATGGGACGATATGAACATTTCATATCACGATTATTGTGACAAAAGAAATCGGGATTTACGATATTATCACGATAATCAAAATATATTATCCTGAGGCGTAACATTTGGCAAAGACATTTGATAGAGAGTGAAAAAAGACTGTGTCAAGTACGTATATTATAAGTACCTTTTACCAATTATAGAGGGTTTAAATGGTACCGGATATGCAGCTCGGCAAATAAAAGGTGCATGACGGAGGACGATATCGCGATATATTAAATCTCCACGATACGATTATCGTGAGTGTTTTTTTATCACGATAAACGATAATATCGCTTATCGTCCCATCCCGACTCTGGATGCTCGGCGGCGGGCTCTCCTTCCCACGAGCTAACAAGGGAAATCAAAGCAAGCCGAGGTGTTATTATGAGAGAATAAAAACACAGTGATTTGAAATGCAAGGCCAGCAAGCTTTTTAATGCCGTTCATGATTGCACGAAGATCCTCTCTAATTGAGACGTATCCATGGGCTCCAACCAGGGAAATATAGTTTGAACCAAAACGGGCCGACGGAATTGGAAACGTTCTATAGGTATTCAAAAGTGTTGAGAAACGTTTCCTCTCGGACGGCCTAAGTTTTAGCATCGCTGTATTAGTCAGACGCAGATAATGGCCTAAGTGGTGATTCATGGTCTTTAAGAGCGCACGATCAAGATTTATAAGTCGACCGTGCATAAATTCTCCGATCCAATCCATCAGCCAGACAAAGGAGAGGGTTTGCAATAAAGCCCCAACTTCCTCGAGAGGAGAGATTTATCGGGCCCGGCCCCCCCGAGGGTTTACTCTAAACGAGGCCCGCGTCACGCCGCCGCAGCCGAGACAGCCCGGGATTACTAGAAGCCGCGGGTTCAGCCAAAGAAAACTTTACAAGCCTGTCCACTGGCTTAAGCCTTGAAAACCGGGAAACGCGCCCGAGTTGTGTTAGATTTTAACCACTTTAACCATTATTTTAGGCTTTTTGAAAAATAGCAGATATACAAGCTCACAGCGCGGCACCGAGTGCCGCGCTGCGAGCTTGTAGATCTGCTATTTTTGAAAAATGGTGAAAATGTATTTGAATATCTTTGACCCGATCTTTGACCCGACTTCTAAATCTGAAACTTTTCTATGTCAAGGACCCCCAAAATTACAGGTATTTGGCCGCGGACCCCCATCTCAAAAAATGTTGTTCCAGGGACCCTCCCCAGAAGCAAACATTTGAGTTACAAACGTTTGCTTTGAAAAATGTGCACACATTTTCACGATTTTTCAAAAATAGCACATCTACAAGTTCGCAGCGCTGTTAGCTTGTATATCTGCTATTTTCCAGATCTTAAAGGGTTAACGGCAGCGCATCACCCACTCCCGCATGACAGTAAACACATGCAGACTATGCACGGGGGAAATCAATAGCCTTTAGGTTAATGGCTTATTTGGCATGTAAATGTCTCGACTGAGAAGATTTAACATTTTGCATGCGTATAGGAGGGGCATCATTCATTCGCCTCTCTTTCACGTCAACGTTCCACGCAGCAGTTTGATGCAAATATGCATAGTCGATATTCAATAGCGTTTTTTGTTTGGACCGCATTCTGTCTGTGCATGATTCTGGCTCTCCTCCGTTGTGCAGTAGGTAACAATGGTGACAACAATTCTTTCGTAACATGAAAAAAAGGCTGATTTTAATGCTCGGTGGCAGTGATGTGAATGAGAGCCTGGCATTTGCAGGCATGTCAGGGGCGCTCACATTATGCTTGCTGGGTGGACCGCGTACCGCTCGAGAAAAGAAAAAGAGAAGGTTGCTGGACCCACCCACGCATACTTGCGCACAGAGTCACAGACACACACACACACATGCGCACCCTGCACTGTGCATGCATGCATGCATGCATGCGCGTGCAGGGTGCACAATTGTATTACTGTACTTGAGATAACATCAACATTTTAGGATGATCATTGCATCCATGCCATGTTTAACTTAATCTCTTCCTAATTGCAAGCCTATAATTCTGTTTATTTGTGTCAAGGGCAGGAATTTCAGGGAGGCCATGGCCGTCGTTGCCCCTCAGTTTGGCCTCGTGCCACTCCAAAAAATGGCATGCCCTGAGGCCACAGTTGGCCTTATTGCCCCAGCTGACTGTGCCACTTTCTCCTCTGTCTCTGTCTTGTCAATATGTAGACACCAGTGACTCTTTCTTGTCATGTAGACACATGTGTCTTTTGTTGAGTCTCTTTTTAAACCAATCCAGAATCTGTGATTGGTGCAGAGCTGAGAATGGATCAGATTGTAAATACCATAATCATGTATTTATTTATTTCAGAGCAGATAGTCTACATATTACATATAAAATCATTCTTAACCCTTTAATTCAATTAATTGTTTTAATGGACTAAAATTTTGTTTTATTTGATGGCCTTCCTGCCCTGGCATTTGTGCCCTCAAACAATGGACAACACCAAAGGCCAAGTGGCCTTGCCCCTAAAATGACAAAATTCCAGGCCTGTTTGTGACAACAGCATTTTACTTGAGGAGAGGAGCTGAGGACCATGTCATCTTCCTCAAAATGTGTATTTATCAAATTCTACAAGACTCTTGGGGAAATTTGGCCCTCAAAACAATGCATATAATACGAGAACACACCCAGACACGCACACACGCACACACGCACACACGCACACACACACACACACACACACACACACACACACACACACACAAACACACAGGATGCACAACTAACAAAGACACATCCTCCGACGGCTCACTTTCTCCTTGTCTCTGTGGAGGAGGAAGCGGCTCATTGAAGAGGACTTCCGCACCACGCGCTCGGTGACAATGGACCCCGGGCTGGGCCGGCCTTGATCTGTGTCACCGCACGCGGACAACACAGGGCCACCTTTTGTCTCCCGAAAGTGAGATGCGGAAACAGGAATCGGGATGGCAGCTGCGGGACGCCCCGTCCGTCGCGCGACCGTTTGGTTTTCCTGTCTTTGTTCGTGCGGCTCCTGGGATAAGAAGAAAGCAGCTCGGCTATGCGTTGTGAACACTCAAGGGCATCGCACCAAATTCTGGGCCCTGGGTACAAGGATTCACTGCGGGCCACCCATGAATGTTCTTCATAGGGGGAGGGGGTTTAACCCATTTAGACAGGGAATGCATTATTACACGTTATTTTGTGCTTTAACTATTGAAAAATAGCAGATACAAGCTCACTGCGAGCTTGTAGATCTGCTATTTTTATTATTTTTTTAACGTGAAAATTTGTGCAAGTCTTTGAATATTTCAAATCCTTCTATGGTTTTTTGAAGAAAATGTTTCTATGTCAGTGGTGCTCAAACTTTTTCATGTGAAGGACCCCCAAAAGGATATGTATTTGGCCACGGCCCCCCCATCTCAAAATGTTCAGTTCCACGGACCCCCCAGAAGCAACCGCTTGGGAGAACCACCGCTCAGTTCACACGGGTGTGATTTTTCAATAGCTAAAGAATAAAATATTTAAGGCCCCTCCACTTTGGGCCCTAGTTACTCAGTCCTACTTTCTCCCCCCTTGTGACACGCCTGTGAACACTTTGAGACGTGGACGATGATGTCTCTGCACTCTATTGTTGTAAGGATGGGTTGATGAGGTAATGTCCTGCGATGGACTGGTGCCATGCTGTGGCCCCTAAGGTAGGGGCCAAGGCATCTGGAAGAGCCACTGTGAGTCTGTCTGTCTCCAAGTGTGTGGAAGAGCCACTGTGAGTCAGTCTGTCTGCGAGTATGTCTGCAAGTGCGTGTCTGTCTATCTGTATTACTGTCTTTGCAAATCAAACAACTGGACCAAACGGCGCCACATTCTCCCCGTAGGCCACAGAAGTATACCCACATACTTCACATACTTGTATTGTTATTTTTCTTTTAAACATTTTAGGAAAATAGCCAATGTGCAAAGATCTCCCCCCCCCCCCCCCCCCCCAATTTGTTCCACAGATACATATTGTGAAAACAGCCTATCTACAAGCTCACAACTTGTTATTATTTGACAATTTGGCCAATGTTTGACCAGGTTTTATAGTACAGTTTGTTGATTACTTTAAATGCAATTTTCTCTCTTATTTCTTTTGTTTTTAATGTATTAAAACAAAAGTCCTTAAAGTGTCATTCGCTGTCATCTGGAGACCCCTCCAAAATCATGCGGGCGGTCCCCGACCCACAGGTTGAGAACCACTGTCCTGGATCCACACAGGGATCCGTGCCATATTAGACCCCATCCTGCCTGTTCATCTCTTGGTGGAGGGACCCTTAAAAAAAAAGACTCCAACATGTACAGTATACAGCTATCTATATGTGTACAGTAACTCTTATGGGGGTTGACCCAGTAAATTTCACAGGCACGGGAATAAGCCGGCAGTTTATTTTCCTTCAGAGCGGAAAGCATAATGCCAGGCAAACTTCAATATAAGCACTTTTCCCTGGCACGCTCCGGGGCACTTTGAGAGAATTACAGTACAAATGCTGGCATTGGAAACCAGACCTCACATTGAGTTTTTTTGTTGTTGTTTTTGTTTTTTGTTTTTTCCTCCCGCCACATACCGGTAGATGCCTCAAGATAGAATATTGCATTTCTCCCCCTTTTTCACGGGGATGATAAAGAAACGCCCATGTGCACACACACACTCACACGTGTGCGTGCGCACTGGACTAGAGAACCATAATACTAGTCACTTCTTTGTTTGACAGTCGCCCCACGCACACACAGGCACACGCACGCACATAGCCTATACATGCTTTAAGAGGTGTGTAATGACCTTGCTCTGCTCCTTGGGTCCTCCGTGGCGTGTGCGAGAGAGAGAGAGAGAGAGAGAGAGAGAGCGGGTGACTAATGACATCATTGTTGTTGAGGAGATAAAAGGCCACAGAAACAGCGGTACGTTCGCGCTCCATAAACACCACAGCCAAAGCTGCTTCCCCAATGTCACCCACACCCACAATTCTTTCATTGTATACCTTACTGATAACAATACCATATCGTCACTGTCGGGCAGAAACCTCGGATCTCCAAGTTTCAAATGGGTGCGTTTTTTTAGTAAAGCCCTGCTTCATCAGACAAGGCCGTCGCACTAAAGTAGTGAAAACAGCCTATCTACAAGCACACAACGCCTCGCGCCGCGAGGCGTTGTGTGCTTGTAGATCGGCTGTTTTCACTAGTTTAGTTCATTTTTTTTAAATGATAAAAACAAACAGTTTTGGACATACAAGGTTTCCCCCCGACAACGACGATATGTTTGTTGTCTCACTCTCCGTGTTGAATTAACACTCAGGATTTTGCGTCGCAATCGTGAGAGAGGTACTACAGTCAGTATGTGTTGCATATCCCCCAAAAACACCCACGTGTCAGGTAGACAAGCGAAAGATTGGAGACAAGTGAAAGATTGGAGACAAGTAAAATGCCTCAGTATTAATTCATCCGTTTATAACTCAGAGAGTGAGAGAGTAACCGAATGGACCCCCTCCGGGGTATGACTGAAACAAAATCTAAATTTGCTGTCAAGAACAACAATGGAGGCGAGATCGAGTGGAATCGGGCCAAGGCCTGGACTGTGTGCATGTATCGCAGGAACAGATGCCAGGCGGGCACAGAGAAGAGCCGCCTGGCAACCCGATCAGGCGTTATGTACGCACCCTGAAAACACAAACAGCTCGGGAGCATTAAAATCGAACGCAGCGGCGTCGGTGCATGGCCCCCCGTCGCCGCCATTGGAAGGAGCGACCACGGCCAGTTCGTTTGAGGTGTATTTTTCAGACTCTCCGCCAAGGATTTGGGGGTTTGGGCCTTGTTTTGAGTTACACCTTTGATCTTTATTTAGTCTCACAAAAACAAGACATTTTCAGTTTTTTATTATTATTTTGGGGGGTAGGATGGCCTTGATCTTCCTTGATGAGTACTTCAAATAAGAAGATACTGGGCAGCATATTAATGGCACGTTCACCTCTGTGTCATTCTTCAGAAGATGACCGTAATATTTTAGCTTTTCTTTTGCCAAACTTGAGATGCTACGGGGGGAGATCTCTCAGTGAGAGAAAAAAAGGGGGTTCCTGTTTTTCCAACTTGTTTTTATTTTTTTCGTCCTTAACCAACCCTACAAAGCTTGCAGACTCGGCATTTCTCGCCAATTTAATGCTAATTTCAACTACAAAGTGGTTAGCTTGTCTCGAGCTATGCCCATTAGACCATCGTAATCATGCTTTTGAAGGAGTAATTGCATTAATGCTTTCAATGTTATTTTTCAGTTTACTGAAGTGCTAATGTGCTGAAAATGTGGGGTTTGCTGGGGAAAGGGAAATAACACACGCCGGAATTAAAAAGCCATTACTGTATGTCAGTTCAAGTAAAGACGCAAGGCAAAACGGAACCGTCTTAAAATAATGCATTTTTTGGGAAACTTTGCCTGTGTCGCAAGTGCAAATTTCCATATATACATACATACTTACTATTTAAAGGAATATTTTAGGTTTTTGAACATAATCTCCATATTATTATATGGATTCTCAGTTCCTTGCTAATGCTACACTCTACATCAAGGTTTCCAAAAGTGGGTGCCCTGGCACCCTAGGGTGCCGTGATGCCAGTCCAGGATTGCTGCAGAATAATCTGATAACATTTGGAACTCATCAGTATCACTTCACTATATGTTTAGTAAATCAGGCCTGATTTGCACTGTACTTGGTGAGTTATTTTTCCATCTACAGTATGGCCAACACTCTTCACCAAAAATACCCGATCTACCAGCTCACAACTTGTAGATTGGCTATTTTATTTTTCTCTCCGTGACATAGTAGTCTACCGTATCTCAGGTGGAAAGGTGTGCATATCTACGTTGCGTAATATGATGTAAGATTCTAAAAATGAACAGTGAAATTCAGGGGTGTCGTGGATGAAAAGGTTATTTACAGTGGTGACCTGGGTCAAAAAAGTTTGAAAACCCCTGCTCTACATGATCTGACTGTGGATGTATTGAAAAGGTATTATATAATCCCCTGTTGAAGACCCTTGCACTAGAACCCTGGGAGACGGGCTTGCCGGGGTGGAACTCCCAGTACTTGCCGCCCCCCATGCCGTGCTACTCATACGCTGAGTTGGCGTGGCCCAGGATCGTATACCCATAACCTTGTGGGCCAAATGCGAGAGCTACCGGCGTAGATAATCTGTTTGCTTTTCTTTGATTGATCTCTGTTCTTTCTTGGACATGACGCTGCAGAGATTTACACCCAGTCCAGCTCTTGATGCTGAGAGGCAAGCTAGGAAGCCACCGGGTCACATTTGTATAGTCTTTGGTATGGTAAAGCTCATTATAAGTTGGCACCGTCTCTGTGCTATATGGACAGTTCAGGAACCTGCACCCACCAGTGTCATAATTGGCGGGGATTCAAAGCTAATGGAAGCTATACAGTCTCTGTCTTCCTGGAAAGTCAGTATGCTGAAATAGAAGCGTTACACAAGTACAAGTACAAGATAGGGTATTCACCAAATATTCAAATATTCGAATATTCGAATATCAAAGTCACTATTCGACGTTGTTCACCGAAGTCGAATATTCGCTTATTTTATTTTATTGTTTTCTCTTTAAGAAATATATAGTTTATAAAGCTTGGCTAGATAGGAAGTAATAATAATGAGTTGTCAATGCCCCTCTTGGATGAATTTGTTAACACTCTATACAAGGGGTTCTCAAACCTTTTTAGGCCGTGACCCACAAAATAAACATATTTGAACTGGGGACCTCCACCTTGACAAGCACTTGGAATTGCAGGTATTACATTTAATGTGATTCTGTTCCGCAGATAAATATTGTGAAAATAGCAGATCTACATGCTCACAACGTAGCATGTAGATCGGCTATTTCCACAATGTTCGCCTCTTGCTTACTTAATATTTGACAGTTTGGCAAGTCCTGTCGAATATTCGACTATTCGAATACTTAGAGGTCGAATAATTTGAATACTAAAAATCACTATTCGTGAATGCCCTAGTACAAGATGTCATTGGTAGACGGGTTTCTGAAGTCTGCCTACAGCCCCCCTATGAGACACAGACCGAGTAGAAAGAAATTGTGCCATTTTACCATGAACATTAGTGAGGACCAATTATATGAAAAAGGGTGGTGAAGTCGTTAAGGCTGGCCGATATTAGGAAAACCTTCGATATTCGATAACATTGTTGAATACCTCGATATCGATATTACTCACAATATCGGTCAAAACAATTGCATTATATAGTTTTTAATGTTTTTTTCTGCTTTAGGTCCACTGCCTGCCTAGCCTCGGAAACCCAGGCTTTTATTTTGGCGATAGGAAGAAAAATAAAAGCCTGGGGTAACCTGCTGCAATTGTGGGAGGCGGGCCATGGCACAGATCGTGAACCAATAGGATCCACCGGCTGTTTTCAGCCTGTGAATCCGCCCCCTCTAGACCAAAATCAGCCCGCGTTAGGGAAGGCTACTGCCTGCCTAACCCAGATAATGAATAGCATATCCATGCATGCACACTGCACAGTACACATAGAAGGTAGGTTTTATTAAAATAACTACACCTGGTTACAGATGGACTGCTTTTTTGCATGTGCTACGTGCATGCATATTGTGTCTGGTAATTAACAGACACACAGAGGTCATTAATACACACCTCTTATAGCATGTATAGGCTATGTGTGTGTGTGTGTGTGTGTGTGTGCGCGCGTGTGTGTGTGTGCGCGCGCGCGCGCGCGTGTGTGTGTGTGTGTGTGTGTGTGTGTGTGTGTGTGTGTGTGTGTGTGTGTGTGTGTGTGTGTGTGTGTGTGTGTACGCGCGCGCGTGCGTGCGTGGGTGCGTGCGTGCGTGCGTGCGTGCGTGCGTGCGTGCGTGCGTGCGTGCGTGCGTGCGTGCGTGCGTGCGTGCGTGCGTGCGTGCGGCGACTGTCAAACAAAGAAGCGAATGGGTTGCAACCCATAAGTACATCTTAGCGGTGAAACTAAGTACATCTACCAAAGCACTTTACTTGTACAGTTTCGGGGTATGCAAATATCAGACATTTGTTACCAGTTTCTCTGTTTCTCTTTTTAGATTTAGATGGAAAACACAACATGCATCCACTCGATACCGTGTACTTTTATTTGCGAATACTCGAGTACATGTCCTGGGCAAGGGGAAACGTGGGTGTCTCTCTTCCTCCTCTTCCCCTTCCCCCGTCGCATAACAAGCTCAACAGGGCCGGGTTTCCCCCCGGGGAGAGGACTCTAACACCTTCATCTAACCCTCTGGAGGCGGAATGCAACCCGACAGTGGGAACTGTCAAGAGCCTGCTCTCCACCGCCGTGTTTATGAATTCTGATGTGCGCCGGTGGCGAGCGAGCGTGCGTGCGTGCGTGCGTGCGTGCGTGCGTGCAGAGACTGTCAAACTAAGAAACGAACGGGTTGTATAGGCCTACTCCAGTGCTGCACTTGAGTATTAATGTAAGGCACTTTTACTTTAGTATTTCAATGTTTCAATAGGCTATAACATCTGACATGTTTTACTCATATTATTTTACTTTAGTCACTAGTTTCTTTTAGGTTTAGATTATTAATACAAAACACACATTAAGAAGATTTTGAAAAAATGTTCGGAGTATTTGGATTTGAACAAAATAATTTGCGAAACGGGATATTATGCATAATTATGTCCAAATACACACATACGGTCAGACGCATATACCGTACGCATATTTCCTGAATATGTTGACGTTACAGCCCAACCTGTCCCTTAAGGCTCGATTATGTATGTACAGTAAACGTTTTAGAAACGACTTTGTGTATATCGTCGTTGTCAGGTGAAAACCATTTATGTCCAAAACTGTTTTGTATTTATCATCTAAAAAAATTATTAAACTAGTGAAAACAGCCGATCTACAAGCACACAACGCCTCGCATCGCGAGGCGTTGTGTGCTTGTAGATCAGCTGTTTTCACTACTTTTGTGCGACGGCCTTGTGTGATGAAGCAGGGCTTTACTTTGCGAAAGAACGTACACATTTGAAACTTGGAGATACAAGGTTTCTGCCCGACAGTGACGATATGTAGCCTTAGCCTCTCTGACCCAAAACGTTGAATATATCGTTATCTTTGGATAGGATTTTGTCCACAATGTCAGGCTGTATTGATGTGGTAGGTTTCCATAGGAGAGATAACAGTCTCCACCTCGCCTATATTTGGCCATTAAACGTTCCAGATTTGGCACAGGTCAGCGTTAAAGGGGAGAACCACCCATTTCCAATGGTAACATGTCATTAGGTTGAACACCCTTTGTATCGACCACCAAACTCTAACCCAAACCCTAATCCTAACCTCTGTAAAACTATGCCTAACTCTAACCCAGGGTTGTTAGGGTTACTTTTAAAAAGGAATCCCCTACAGTTACAAGTTACTTTGCAAAAAAGTGTAGTCAGTAACGTAATCCGATTACCACAATTTAAAAAGTAACTACTGGTTACTTTCAGTTACTTTTGGATTACTTTTAAGCAAAACTCGATTTATTATGACTGATAACAGTATTATCATAAAATATCAAATTTTGAAGATTTGCATACTGGATAACACCACTTGTACACATACTGTAATTCACACAAAATACTGCATGTTCAGAAAATAGGTTATAGATCAGGCTCTCAACCTTATTTTTTTACCAGTACCACTCAAGACAATATTTTTCTCTCCAAGTACCACCATATGATGTTAAAATACAGTAGTGTACACCTTCCCCATCCTATTCATAGGCATGCAGGCACAGTACACACAGAAGGCAAAAGTATACCTACAAACAAAATAAAGAAAAACGACTTAATAGCTTTATATGCAAATGACTGGTACTCTCTTTCTAAGCAATGGCCAAATGTTTAATGTCCATATATACTGTATACTGTACATAGAGTAGGCATATATAAGAAATATGTATATTAACACGTTGCAGTCCGAAATAGAATGGTGGTTGGTAGATTAGCCGTGAAATTTCTATTATTGTATTGTGATCTGAGACATAATATTATGTTTATAAACATGACCCCGCAGCCCCTCCATCTTGAACAGCGCCGCTGTTTTTTCTTTTTTTTTTCCCCCCAGGCCAGTAACTCACCATGATTTTCTCGATCTCCGTTGGGATAGAATGGGGGTTTTGGCCGATCGTCGATGTCCCCGTGCGTTTCGCGTGCGCGATCCTTTCACGTAAATGTCCCCGCAAATAGTCCATGTGTGACTGAAGAACAGAACTGAAAAGTTTCGCTAGCATAGCCCCAAGCATGGCTGCAGGAGGAGCTCGAGTGTGTAGACAGTAAACGGTTGGGTGGAAGGTGCCTTGGAGAAGGAGAGGCGCTGACGTCACCTCTGCTTCATGCACGGTCTGCATGAGCTATCAGTGCACGAGTGGTGACTAGGGAAGGTTAGACGATCGCCGATTTTCGGATCAAAAGCTTTTATTCCGGTTTTAAAGACAAAGTCCGGGAATGTACGACGTGGCTGAGAGTCTCTGGGGGGATGTGCGATATAGTACGGTTTTAACATTAAGGGGCTCCCCTTGGCTTAGAAGGTGTTAAGGTGCTGTACTGTTAATTTCCAATTCCAAGCATTCACTTGTGACGTCGGCCGCCTCTCAATGCAAACAACCAACCTCTGTCACTGACATACTCTTGCTGAGAACGACCAGCATCCGTTCTCCCATCAAAAAAAATAAAAAATAAAATCATGTTTTACTCATAACAATCCATAGCCAGCCTCGATACAAGACTGACCTATGACTGTCTTGATCCAAGGCTAAACAAGCGAAGCTTAAACCAGCGCCCACCAAGTTACACCACTTTTTCATGTCAAGGACCCCCAAATGGACACTTATTAGCCAATGGACCCCCATTTATTCTATCTCTGACCCCAATTTATATTGTAAAATCAATGTTAATTTTAACTCTCACTGTACACAGTGAGAGTTACAGACCCATGGCATGGTCCATTTGTTTCCAAACTAGCATTTAGCTGGGGGTGCATTTAAATTGTGTACACTCTACAGACCCATAAGGGTCCATTTGGTTCCTAACTATCAATTAGCTGGGGACTCCCTGGGCTGGAACTCCCTCAAGGACCCATGTAGGTCCCCGGACCCCACTTTGAGAACCAATGGCTTAAACAAGCCACCTTTAGCCTGAAGCTAACACTAGCCAGATGCTATATGGGAAACTTTATAAGGACAGCCTTTCGCTTACCGTTGTAGAAACAGCATGTGTAAGCCTTCATCGATCATATCAGTATCTCCTTCTGTCTTGTGTGCAGTTTTCCTTTCAGATGGATTGTTGTAAATATTCCATAAATCGTCCCTGAACCTATTTGTTAGTGTTAAACTTATCAGTGCTGCCATTGTAATTAAAGGCAGAAACAGCGTTCCAAAATAAGATTATTAGCTTTTATTTCCCAACAGAAAACAAATAAATGCCCAGTGTTTTCAACCAACCTCTCCACGTAACGCTCAGAGTAAAAACAACAACAACGTGTTACAATGGACCCGGTATCCCAGCCAATCACAGAGAGGGATACGTCAAATAGTAGTCATTGATTGGCTGAGAGACGTTCCGGGTGGAAATGGTGTCAGCAGACCTACAAATTCACAATGCGTCGCGGTTAGACACGTTGTGAGCTTGTATATCTGCTATTTTAGATGCGCACCACCGTCTTACGACTGAACATAGCATAACATGCTGCTGTTCCCTGAAGCGATGCTGTGACAATGTGTACTGGTATTTCTACTTGAGTATTTTATTGTTTGGTGTTTTTATAACTTATTTGTAAAATTCATGAGGGGAGGGGGAGAATGGAATCCACCATGTAACCCCCGTCATTCACCTCCGTTACTGTAATCCAGATTACACATTTTAAAATGTAACCTAGGACTTTACAAGTTACTCTGATTACGTAACAGCGTTACATGTAATCCGTTACTTAACAACCCTGCTCTAACCCTAGCCCTACACCTCACCTCAGTAACCGTGACACGGGTGATTATCTAACTTGCCGACGCTCGCGGGTGATTATCTAACCTGCCGACACTGTTCGACCCAACGGGAGTTCGACCTATGGGGCAGTCCCCATTTTCAATATTGAACTACTGTATGTCATGTTGCCCAGAACTGGAGTAGTGATTTGGATTTGTATTACAACGTACACTGTGCTGATGTCATCAAGAAGATGATTCCTGTTGTTCCAACTCGTTTTTTCGTCCTTAACCTACCCTACAAAGCTTGCAGACTTGGCATTTCTCGCCAATTTAATCGAAACTCGTGGTTAATTTCAGCTACAAAGTGGTTAGCTTGTCTCGAGCTATGCCCATTAGACCGTCGTAATCATGCTTTTGAAGGAATAATTGCATTAATGCTTTCAATGTTATTTTTCAGTTTACTGAAGTGCTAATGTGCAGAAATTGGGGTTTGCGCCATAGATGGAGACGAGTGGATCGTCACCTAGATCTCCATATATGGAGCAGTTCAATACCTCTACATATGACCTCATGGACTCCATATAGGCCTACCGTATGGCTAGGGGTCTTCAAGAGGGGGTCCGGGACCCCTAGGGGGTCCTCAGAGTTACTTCAAGGGGGCCACCAAATCCTTGTGTGATAGGATAATTATTTTCAATTAAAAACTCCCTATTCTTAGGAGAACTTAAGCAAAAATAGCAGATCTATAAGCTCTCAACGCCTCACGCTGCAAGGCGTTGAGAGCTTGTAGATCGGCTATTTTCAGCAAAGAGGTTTGGTGTAGAGGTCAAAAAGAGCCGACCAAGTGCAGAGTGAAAGTAAGTTTACTACGCATCGTCAATTGAAGTGGCTAAATGTCTGAAAAAAGAATCCAACATAGACTGATGACAGTGTTGTCAAACTAGTCGATGAAAATCTGCATCACACATTTACAATATGTGGAAGGGGTCCCTGCTTAATCTCTCTCTCAAATAAAGGGTCCTTGGCCTGAAAACGTTGAAGACCCCTGCCGTATGGACCTATAGCTGACCTGTTCTGACATAACAGTGATGACTCGACCAGCTCAGGAGAAGGGTATACATGCCAAAGCAGACATGTGCTCGCGCCCATGTGCACGCACTTGTGTGCTTCTGGCCCTTAGGGCATCTTACTGGTTATTATTTGTCCACATGCACACTATGGTTGGATTGTCTGACGTTTCTGTTGACAAAAGAAAAAGCATAATCGTCTCTGTCGGGTGGAAACCTCGTACTGTATGTCCAAAACACAAGACGATCAGCCACATACAGAAAAATAGAGTTTATAATTAAAACCTTCGTGACTATGGGAAACTGCCACGACTCAAGGATTTGATGATTATAATTAGGCCCGGCTGTTATTAATCCAGCTTTCCATGGACGACTTGAAGTTAACAATTGAGCTAATCGACTTAGGATGCCATTTATTTATTTATTCGAAGATCTCTTCTCCTGTATTTGTTTCCTCTTTTAATCTGCTTAAGCAGGATAGTGGTAAGAGGCAGGGAACAGAGGCTAGAGATGATTAATATTATTATTATTATTATAATTGTGATGATGAATTGGTTTGCACAGACATTGCCCATGATGCATGTTTTAGCCAGTTGTTCCCAACCTGGGGGTTGCCAGATTATTCTGGCGTAGGCCTATAAGTGTTATACATACTGTACATAGATACATACATACACGTATACATACAGTATAGGCCTAAGTGTCGACCGGGTATCTGCACATTCATAAAGTTACAATCCAAGGACTTTAAAGACCTTAAATGAAAGAGGCAAACGTTGTGAATGCCCATGGAGGTAGTGGATAACATTTTATTTTTATTTTTTATCATACTACGCTCCTAATATGTGAGCTGGACATGTTTTTTCGATAACTTTTCTAATTTATTTTTAATAATTCTTTGGGAAATGGAAAAAATTAAATACAATAAAAAGGTATTAAAAAGAAATGAAAAACCTTATCAAAAAACACGGCCAGCTCAGGTATTAGGAGGGTATTATGAGTCACCTGCAAAAATAATGGGTGTTTTTAATGAATCTATCATGGTTAAAATGTAGACGTTACGATGGCTGTGTATGGAGAGGGGGCCCTGGACGGGAAGGGCCTGATGACATTTACATCAAATATAATACTGAATCAAGTAAGTTAAAAACTGTTCAGGATGTACCCAAAAGTCTGATTAGACGATATCATTACCAAAAGTAGTTTTGAAAGTGAAATATCCCTTCAAGTACAGCACTTGAGTAAATGTTACTTTACACCACTGTCCACACAAGCTCAATGACAAAGCGTGGGTGTCTCTTAGGCCCCATAACTAGGCCACTCAGACCGCTGCATGCACAGCGGCACTGGCGGACCAACGATTGACTGAGAGAGAAAAACTGCAAGGTGGAGTGAGGCGGGTGTTAGGGAGGTTGTCAGCTAGCCGTATAAATGTGCTTGATTAATTAGAGCCGTTTTAATGTTTTGCGGCGTGAGTCCTGCAGCTCCAGACTGATTAATAACATGTGAATTCAAATGATTTCAGTGGGGGCACCCCAGAGGGGGGAGTAGTACTTCCTATAATCAGGGGGTATTATAGGGTTATTATGTCCAAATCCTGTCCGTTCCTCATTTATCTTCAAATGATCTATTTAATAGCCGTGCATGCGTACGCGCGGTTCACCCGCAGAGGTGAATTATGAACTCGCTGCGATCGGCCCAAATCTGGAATAGGCTACAATGATCTGCCCGAGGATCTTGAACAACGTGGAAACGAGGGCATATGGACAGTAGACACATTTAAACAAACAAATATGCGGCAGTGAGGGAGTGACGGGACCTTAACTCTACGAATCATTTCTTTCCTTCTCCCCGCGGTAACGCTGCCTTTACGCTGGTATGTCGCACTCGTATTTCACACTATAACGTGCGCGCTCTCTATTGCATCATCGTGAAAAAGTTATGATCACTAGAGATGGAGCTTGTTAATTAGTATTGATAATGAGCACCTTATCGATCCTGCTTATTGAGCTGGGCTTTCATCCAGCCCACTATTGAGCGTTTTCTAATATTTTGCGGAAAGATATGAGATGACAGAATTCAGAACATAACTGGTATCTTTTTTTGTTGGCCAGTTGTTGCGACTGTGAGTTTGTGGCTGACCAAAATCTATGAAGATGACAATTGACAAAAGAAACAAATATCATTAAAACAATCATCCATTCGTGTTAAATGGCTTTATATTATGGATGGTACTGTAATGATTCCTTGATCGCCTCTTGTCTTGATTGTTTAAACATGACATCATGGGCTGCTATGCTCGATAACAAGCTTGATAAGCCCAAAGCTTATTGATACCGGGGTACTCAATAAATCTGTTATCGGGTTATCGAGCTACCCTTGTTTAGGGCTCCATCCCTAATCACCACGTCCCCCAAACTTCTTTTCGGCGGCGCCGTCGTCGTGTACAGCGTCGACTCCTGGACACACAGGCAGTCCGTTTGCTCGGCAAAAGTGCCGTTTCTAAATATATACATAACACTGGAGACCCGTCTGATGAATGAGAGGCATAAACCGTCCATACATAAAAATTATATTAAAGAAAAAGGGAGCGAGCATGGGAAAACTGGAGAGCTGTCTGATGAATGAGAGCCACAAACCCTCCATATTTCTCGGGGATTGTGTATGGCTCTCATTTTCCCAAATAAAGTCAGGCCTGTAACTCGGGATGATGGATGTATAAGGGATGAAGATCACGTGCCCGGGCCGCGGGCTGAGGCGCGTTGATGGAACTGCTATCCTCACTGAGAGGGCATGGAACTGCTATCCTCACTGAGAGGGCATCACGTAGGGGTGGGCGATATGATGATAAATATCGTTGAGACAATACGCCTTTTCAGAGATATATCTCGTACATATCGTGATACAATGACGGCGCCTTATATTAACATCCTGTTGAATTGTTAATACAGAGACTCATTGCGGAATTAATTTAAACCTGCATTTTGGTCTAAATCAGTAGTTCTCAAAGTTTAAAATGTCAAGGTCTCCCCTTAACTCTGATAGTACACAAATGAAACCAAATGGACCCATAAGGGTCCATTTGGTTTCATTTGTATGCTGTCAGAGTTACATACTTGTAAGGGTCAATATAGACCTCCCAAAAGGAACCCAGAGAGTCCCTGGACCCCACTTTGAGGACCACTGGTCTAAATGGTCTGTTACTCCTTTTTCTTTTAGTTTTTTTTTTTACCTTGTACTGTAGGTGGTTGTACTGTTAAGTAACTTGAAAAATAACCATAAAAACCAACATGAAAAAGAATTGTGATAAGATTGTGTATCGTGATACAGCTTATCGTGATATTGGATTTTTCGATATCGCCCACCCCTAGCATCACGGAAATTCATGGTGTTCCGGTCCAACACCACAGCCAAACCTTTCATGTTAAGGACTCCCCAAACAAGAGTTGTTATAATATTGCAAAAAAACTAAAAAAAAAAAACCTTTGTAGATCGGCCATTTTCAAATAGCCAAATATAGGGTTCGAGTGGTTTAATTTTGATGCCATATTTACACATTTTGCAGGCTTCAATGTTGCTGATTTAGGTTTAACTGCTGATCAGCATTATGATTATACAACCATTCTGATCTTTGACTCAAAATAATTCATTATTATCAGGCAACAATGATCAGGCACCGATGATCCGGCGCTGACAAAATAGTGTGCCTCTGTGCACACAAGAACATTCAACATCCAAAAGGCTTTTTTTATTTTTTATTAGAAGGTTGCATAGGAAAAGTTACAGTTCACTGGTACAGGGTCAACTAAAAGGAGATCCTAGTAAGATTTTCGGCTTATTTACACATTAAATACAGAGGGCTTTCAACGTAAAAAAAAGACCATAAAAGGTCTTATTTGAGATGTTCCTTTTAGGCAGGGTGTTTAACTGTACTGTACTACATTTCAGTTGTATTGACTAAGCTTGTACAGTTCTCCATTTTTTCTAATAAAATAATCAATCAATCAATCAAAAGGGTTAGGGTTATGGTTAGGCCTACAATATTTGCCTCTGAGATCTAGTGGAGTAAAAGCAAAAGTATTGAAAACCGTAAAGACTCCGGTAAAGTAAAAAATATCAGTAATGTGATCAAGTAGAGTACTTGAGTATTAGTTACTTTCCACCACTCGTTCAGAGTAATGAGGTAAAGCTCCGGCCAATTTCGCGGTATATACAGTTGTCACGCCATTGTACTAGCAACGGTGGAGAGGGATCGTGTATGCGAAGCCATGCAAAACATGGTGTACGACAAGGCAGCGGTAGGTAGCGTAGCGTCACACAAATCAAAATGGTGCTTGGAAAGAGTGATAACTGCCTGGGCTTTTTATTGTTATGGCGTGTCATAGCGCTGGATTTATGGCCAGAGACAGGGTAATTTAAGTACATAAAGAGACTGTAAAGCACTCACAAAGCAGATAGCGCTGGTTCAAGTGCTGCTGTAGACGACAGGGACAGAGCCGCTGTTCAAATCTCTTTTTGAGTGGCAACGTTTTAGAACCCATTTAGGCCTAGAATTATGGAATGCTTTAACTATTGAAAAATAGCAGATATACAAGCTCACAGCGCGGCACTTGCTGCTATTTTTTGAAAAATCTTGAAAATGTGTGCACATTTTTCAAAATATATATTTTTCAAAGCAAACTTTCGTAACTCAAATCTCTGCTTCTGGGGGGTCCCTGGAACAACGAGATGGGGGTCTGCTCCCAAATAAATGTAATTTTGGGGGTCCTTGACATGAAAAAGTTTGAGAAACACTGATTTAGAGGAAGGATTTAGAAGTCGGGTCAAAGATCGGGTCAAAGATATTCAAAGACTTGCACACATTTTCAAGATTTTTCAAAAATAGCAGATCTACACGCTCGCAGCTTGTAGATCTGAGCTTGTATATCTGCTATTTTTCAATAGTTAAAGCATAAAATAATGGTTAAAGGGGTTAAAATCTAACGCGACTCGAGCGCCTTCCGGGTCTTTGAGGGTTTAATCAAAGGCCTGTTTAACTGGTGTAAATGTTTCAACATTGATAGCTGCATATTGCTGATTATATTATGCACCGTAGATTGGCTGTACACAATTTTACAGACATATCCATATCCATATCCCCAATGTGTATAGGCTGGCTGACGCTGTACAAATATTCAGACTCGCATCATATTCACTGTCAACAGTAGGCCAAAAGTTTGTTTTACCAATTATTACACTCTATGTGAACATTTACGTCAACAAATCCCAAGTACTGGTTTTTAGGGGTGCTGAGTGTGGCGCAGCAGCGTGTCATGCATTTTCTGCAGGGCCTTGTCAATGGCTTTGTGTTCTTGCTGCTTTTTGTTGTTGTTGATCCTCTGGAAGCGCGCCCACTCGTTTGCGTGCAAATCAGCTGGATAGAGGCACAAGCCTTGCAGGGAGGTAACTCTGGAACAGCCAACGTAAGTGATACCCAAGGAGTGCTCAGAGTTTACCATAGCAACCATTTGTTTACCCTAGCAACCAACTGTTTACCATAGCAACCATGTTTTTTTTACCTTAGCAACCAACTGTTTACCATAGCAACCATGTTTTTACCCTAGCAACCAACTGTTTACCCTAGCAACCAGCTGTTTACCATAGCAACCATGTTTTTTACCCTAGCAACCAACTGTTTAACATATGGAGTTATATGTTGTTTGTGTCCAAATATGGGGCTTGTGAGGTCAGACTTAAGGGATATTCCACTTTCAAAAAAACTTTTTGTCATTGTACGGTCTAATCAGGCTTGTATGAACACCCTGAACAGTTTTTAATTTTCTTCATTCAGTATTTAGATATTTGATGTAAATGTTATCTGGCCCTCCGGCAGGCCCAGGCCCTCTCCCCACACACACTCATTGTAACTTCAAACTCCATTTTAACCATGATAGATTCATTAAAAACACCCTTATGTCTCCATATATGGAGATATGATGACATCACACAGTCCTCAGCCGATGATGTGGCGTGATGTCATACAATACACAAACGAGCCCTACAGTATAAAGGGGCAATTCTTGCCAGGAAAGAAGCATTTCTTCGACTCAGACCTTATCGCCAGGGTTGGCTTATAGCAGCTGTCGGTAGGACCATATATGGATTCTGTTAGTGTGGATCTCCTAACAGGGCATCATCTGGGATACAATCCCTTTTATGCCCATATATGGAGATCCCTAACATAATCCCTTTCATGCCCATATATGGAGATCCCTAACAGAATCCCTTTTATGCCCATATATGGAGATCCCTAACAGCATCCCTTTTATGCCCATATATGGAGATCACTAACAGCTAACAGAATCCCTTTTATGCCCATATATGGAGATCCCTAACAGAATCCCTTTTATGCCCATATATGGAGATCCCTAACAGAATCCCTTTTATGCCCATATATGGAGATCCCTAACAGAATCCCTTTTATGCCCAAATTGCCCATATATGGAGATCCCTAACAGAATCCCTTTTATGCCCAGTTGGTTGCTAGGGTAAAAAAACATGGTTGCTATGGTAAACAGTTGGTTGCTAGGGTAAACAGTTGGTTGCTAGGGTAAAACCATGGTTGCTAAGGTGGTTGCTAACGTACACTAACAGACCAGCAACAACAGACTGTTGCCACAGCAACGTACACAAAGGTTTGTGTACACATGTGGTGTGATGTCATACTGAAGATATATGACATCACACCGTACACAAACAAAGGTGTGACGTGTGACGTGTGACGGACGGACGGCCGGTGGAGGTTTTCATAGTAAACTGCTCCCTGACGGTCGCAATTATATTCATGGATGATAGATGTATACCTATATTTACTGGTGATAGATATGCCTAATACTATTAAAGGACCACCTCACCTCTGGGACAACCAGATCTTATTTTATTGTTGTGTGGGACACGATCAACACAATCCTGAGTTATCTTTTGTGTTCAATCTATGTTTTTAGATATTGTAGTATTTCAGCATGCTACAACTGGTCATATGATGCATTTTGCATCATATGATGCAATAGATGATGCAATATCATGCTACAAACATCATATGACCAGCTGTAGCATGCTGAAATGCTAAAATATCTAAAAACACACAAAATAACTCCCAAACAACAATAAAATAAGATCTGGTTGTCCCAGAGGTGAGGTGGTCCTTTAAGTATCGACGGTTCAAGTGGTTAAATATCCAAAAACACAAATTGACATGAATCCAAAATACACTGATGATCGTGCTGTCAAACAATGAAACAATATGGAATCTATGAAAGGGTTGTGGGGGTCCCTGCTTCATCTCTCTCTCAACTAAGGGGTCCTTGGCCTGAAAACGTTGAATAGGCCTACCCCTGATATAGACTATTAAAGGACCACCTCACCTCTGGGACAACCAGATCTTATTTTATTGTTGTTTGGGACACGATCAACACAATCCTGAGTTATTCTGTGTGTTCAATCTGTGTTTTTAGATATTTTAGCATTTCAGCATGCTACAACTGGTCATATGATGCTTTGTAGTATGATATTGCATCATCTATTGCAAAAATGCATCATATGACCAGTTGTAGCATGCTGAAATACTAAAATATTTGTCCCAAACAACAATAAAATAATTAAGATCTGGTTTTCCCAGAGGTGAGGTGGTCCTTTAATAAACCTGACCTTTCACTCTACACTTGGTCTGCTCTTTTCCCCCTCTACCCCAAACCTCTTTGCCGAAACTAGACGATCTACAAGCTCACAACGCCTCACAGCGTGAGGTGTTTTGAGCTTGTAGATCTGCAATTTTTGGCTAAAGTTCCTCCTGTTGAGGACCTTTGATATATTATAGCCCGGCCAATCCAAGTATGGCCAGGTCAGACTTTAAATCTTCTAATCAGTATTATTTCTTACTTTTACTTAACTTTCTTACTTTGTGGCTCTACTCTTACATGTATCTGTCCTGTTGTTTCATTCCCGCTGCGGTGCTGCTTTGAAACCCTGGATCAGTGACAGTCTCTATCAGTACATTGTGAGTGCAGCTGTCATATTGTGCTGGGTAATTGCTGCATTTCCATTGCAGTTCCCCTCAGAAACAAAGAAAGCGCCACTTACGCTATGCACACACTTGAGGATAATTGGACAGCTTTTGTTTTTTGGTTTGTGTGTGTGATTGGGCACCCTCCAGACAATCGTGGGGGGGATCCCAAATTCAAGGCTGGTCTGAACCAATTATTTGTCCAAATGATAGTGTAGTTTGAAGGCTTTACACACATACATTTAAAAGGTCACGTAACTGCCAACTGGATATTAGTGTCACTGACTTTGAATCCTGTAGTGCAGGAGTGGGCATCTCTGATGGTGGAGAGGGCCACTATACTATATATCCACACTCACTCCAGTACAGGGGGCCACATTGCATGTACTCGGGCAGAAACCTATTACAGTATGCGTTTGAGTTTGTCCCATTTGCCATCGTTCATCCCCCACCTCCCACAGCTACCACTGGTGTCCACTAGGGATAGTATTGCGCCATGTAAAACCTTTCATTGACAAACTGGTTATCCTACAGTAGTACACTATGTTCTATTGGTCTGTCTTTCAATGTTATATGAGATACTGAAGTGGTTCCTGTGTAAATAAGCCATGAGGCTTTCAAGGATCTCCTTTTAGTTGACCTTGTACCAGTGATTTGTGCTGTCATGAAACTGTACTTTTCTCTGTATTTTAACTTTTTTTGGTAAATTAATGTCCTACTTCGTCATTCTATGTCACGCAGAAGAAGCAAAAATAGCTCAAAACGCGTGGCAGTGTGACACGTTTTGAGCTTGTAGATCTGCTATTTTTGAATCTGAGTTACTGATTCATTCATTTTGTCGAAATGTTTTAGTTAGATGTATTTTAAGTGCATATTTACTTATGTTAACTTTATGAACTTAAATACAAATACATTGGACATTCAAAAAATACAATACAATTTGAATGATAGTCATTAAACTACTAACATAGACTGAAGTAATTACAGCGAGTCATGTTTGCATGTTTGGGATCGCTGAACTATAATCAGTATTCCGATAGTACATGCGGGCCGCATTAAGTGAAGGCGGATGCCGCATGTGGCCCCCGGGCCGCCTGCCGCCCATGTATGCTGTGGTGTGAAAGGAACCGCCAAGGAATAAATAGCAGAAACACTGCTCTGGCCAATGAGAGCCAGGAAGTATCTCACCCTCCACCTCACACTGCAAAATCTAGCCTCTCTCAAGGCCCTATCATTGTACAGTCTGCGGTGATAAGTCATCACCACAGTGTAGTTTTCTAGTTATCACCTAGGCTTTGTAATACATTTTTAGGCGATAGCTAGAAAACTACAGCGCGGTGATGACTTATCACCGCAGACTGCACTCTGATAGGGCCTTGAGCCTTGCTGATTCCAACTTCTCAGCCATGACTTCATCCACAGCTGTTTTTCCCAAATGTATTTATTTACATGCAAAATGTAGCACACATGCACGTGTGTGTGATTTGCTCTTAAGTCACGTTTGATGATGCAAGCATCTGCAATCGACTAACACATATTATTATTTATTTTCCTTCTTTTTACTAATAATTTAGTTTAAACGCCATGTGTGTGGGTCCTGCATCTTGACAGATGTCGGCGTGTGAGCTCTTACCATTAAAACAAACATTTGGTTATGTTGTGACGTCGACTTCGAAAGTCTCTAATGTGCGCCAAGCATCAGTCAACAGCTGATCACTGAATTTGTGTGATAATTGTGTATGATTTTGCTACTGTAAATAACATTCTCTCCAGCGATCATTCTCCTAATTATTCAGTGTGTTCTGATTAAGTTTCATCGGTAATAATAACAAACAGCTGTGTAGAACCGGAATCCCCCACAGACAAAGGCTCCCATCGAACAATTTAATTCACAATATGGTTATGTTTGGGCAAGACAAAAAAAACATAGCAGTGACTCATTTAGGCAACAGCAGTGACTCATTTAGGGTTTTAGGTGAAGAACAAACAGTCTCGGTTAAGGGGACATATTTGGGTCAGAGATGTTTGGATTGTTATGGATAAACTTTGTTCTTTGGTTTGTTGAAGAGCGGCTTTATCCTAAATTCATTCGGCATTCCAATCGCAGTAGCTTTGATGTCGCAGCCCTAAACCACAGTCATTCATGCCCTGACCAGGGCTGGACTACAATGCACTAAGCTGGCTCTCCTGTCCGGGGGAGCTTTCAGCAATAGCTATCAAGACCAGGGTTAAACACAAGTTGTACAGTGTGTAATTTTGGTAGAGTTGTAAAAAGTACTCCGGGGACAAAATACTTTCACCTTTTGTACTTTAAGTACATTTTGATACCAATAATTTTGCACTTTTACTCAAGTACATTTTTAATTCCGAAAAAGAGTGTTATTTTAATCCATGCTCTACCCCTTATCTCTAAACCTTTCTGACTTTTTTTTTACTATTTTGCAAAAAACACTTTTTAAATATTTCAAATAGCTCATCTACGTGTAGATGTAGATCAGCTATTTGAAGTATTTTAAAATGTTTTTCAAATAAGTAAAAAAAATAAGTTAAGGGATAAGGGGTAAGGCATGGACGAAAATATAGCTCAAGATGCCTTGTCTTTTAGTTCTACTGGATCTCGTCTCCACTCGTCCCTTAACATGTTAGTCTAGTTTTTATTTGTTGATGAAATTGTCAATATATTTAGCCATGTTTTTTGTCATCATAGCCTAGTTATTATTTCGTTTCGTTTCATTTTTGTCAGTGAAAAAAGGTATTTCTTCATAGCTTTAGCTGACGGTCGGGGAGGGACGTGCAGAGAATGTTAGAGATGCAGGGGCTAAACTTTCTAAAAGGGCCTTTTGGTGAAAATATCGAAAATAGCAGACCTCCAAGCTCACAACACGTCGCGCTGCAACACGTTGTGAGCTTGGAGGTCTGTCTATTTTCTGCGCTTGATACCACACTGAACTAACGATTCAATCAAGTCAAACTGGAGATGTGGCGTAACGGCATGGATTTCTACACAGAGAGGGCAATTCTTTCAACATAAGATGCTGCATTCAAGTTCAGGAGAGTTGAACACCTCCTTCAGGTATGGCATGGAAACAGGGCAATTGCACTTCTTTCACCATAGTAACTGCATTCATGGTCTGGAGACGGCACTTTTTACAGACAGATAAAAGGGCAGAGGCTCAAGCCCCCTTTGATGTCTATGCGTGCCTGCTGACGGCATTAACACACAGGAGAGAGGACAACATCTGAGTCTGACATGCTTTCATGAGTCAGGGTTTTAACTCTCCGGTGCCCGCGGCGTGTCCCGTCCACTGACTCACACCAGCTCTGTCTCCCCGGCACGGAGGTAGGCCTACAGTATACAACATCTAGTAAACACAGCTGGAATATCAACTGCAGCGTTCCCCTCCCAAAGGAAATGAGGAAAATGTGCTTTGCTATGCTTGTCAGCGATCCAACATCTGTCAGTCGAGTGGTGTGTGTGTGTACCAATGTTTATTCATATCATACACAGCCCACAGAACTTTGACTCCGGGAAAGGAAATGGAGAGAAATGGGGTCCGAATTAGCGCGCTGTAGCATGAAATCCAAATCTCAACAATTTGTACTAGCTTTTTTTTTTTTATGAATTGCAGCGGAGGACCTCGGCTTCCTTCGACGAAACTCCCAAACGTTGTTGGATTCCCTTACCATCGTATACTCTTGTGAGACACGCTGCACGAATACCGATCTCGCGTTATGAGAATAACGGCAACTCTGAAGGGCAGTCCACGCCAACCACCAGTGGTGGAATAAGTACACCTGAGATTTAAGTAAAAGTAGCAATACCACAAAGTAGAAATCTCTCTCGGTCCTCCTCAGACGAGCTTCCATCGGAGTCTCCAATCGTTTCGGTTCTCCATACACCCGGCCAACTCCGAAGAACTTTCAGCTCCCGCATCCTTCTTCAGGACGTCCACATACGTTAACGCGGAACGTCCTCGCGATATAGAAAGAAATACTTTGCTTTAAGTTAAAGGTGGTGGCATTTAAAACCTCACTCAACACAAGTATTGGCATCAATATATTATATTTATAGTACAAAAGTAGCTACAAAACTACAAAAAAAAAATCAGAATTTGTCAAACCTTTCTTGAAAATATCAGATCTACCAGATCAGCTTTTTCCAATAGCCAAAGTATAAAACAGGGCTTGTTCTGTACTGTATATACATTTATGTGCTAGAACACACGCACACGCGCACGCACACACACACAACACACACACACACACACACACACACACACACACACACACACACACACACACACACACACACACACCTAAAGGACCTCAAAACGTTACCTTCAACGACTGCCAACAAATCTCTCTAAGTGGAGTGGACGGCGGAGACCACACCACAACTACTACACCGACGGCCGTGGTGAACAACATGTCCAAGTCCAACAAAGCCTTAATTATTTCCCAGCTCAAAATGCAACGCTGAACTCTCTGCGACCAGATATATATGGCTACACAGAAAATACACTCGGCACCTTATCATGCTCATGGCATTTCCAGCGTAGTGTACATATGCAGTAACAATTCAAAACATCTAGGTGAACACAGCGCTTTATAGTTATAATTATGCATTATATTGCTTGGTGTGGAATAGACCAGTGGTTCTCAAACTTTGAAATGTGATGGTCTCCCCTTAACTTTGACAGTGTACAAATGGAACCAAATGGACCCGTTAGGGTCCATTTGGTTCCATTTGTACACTGTAAAAGTTACAGACTTTTATGGGTCAATTTAGACCCCCATAAAGGAACCTAAAGAGTCCCTGAAATCCACTTTGAGAACCACTGGAATAGACAAGTCATTTTATGTTTGGTTGCACTCAAGTGTCCTGAAAATAGCATCGATCTACAAGCTCACAACGCCTAGCGCTGCAATGTGCTACGTGTCGCAGCGTGACACGTCGTGAGCCTGTAGATTGGCCATCGTCAGTGCGCCACAGCCTAGCACAAATCAAGCATGAACCCAGTTGTAGTAGAAAACTACAGGAAAGAGCAGCCAAACCGACATTCTGAGGTAAACCTTGGCTGACATTTTTGCAGCAGAGTTGTATTTTCGTTGAGATTCCACCATCGCGCCTTACACACACATATATATATATATATATATATATACATGCCATCTGATTGTGATGATTGTGTGGGTGGGGGGCCGTCCGTGACCTGCATGTGCAGTGTGCCCACCACATGTCGTTATAGCCATCCACACACTGTGTGTTGCTTTTTAATTTTCAGCCTAATAGTTGTAGGACTGACTGGAGGTGGCGGGCATTTTTTGTTTGCATTTCACGTGGGACACAAAGCGTCTGCCGTCTGCTCTTGACTGACAGCTCAAGCGAGCCCAGCTGCATTTCATCTCGCTTCGTCACTGTCGGACCGGGGAACTCGTATGTCCCAAAACCAACTGAAATGGAAACAAATATAAATATGCTGTATACTGTAGTTGGGTTCCAGTGGATCCAATGTAGATACTTTGTTTGTCACAAGCTCTCGTTATTACTTTTGATGGGTTCAATATTTATAGGACCCACAGACGTAAACACTTTCAACCTGTTGTCCTTATTTTGGGCATGTGAACATTATTATACATTTTTTCGCTACTAGATTCTAGATAAAAGCAGATCTACAAGATCTGCCTTGCGCGTTGTGAGCTTGTGGTAGATTGGCTATTTCTTGTTCCTTTTGCACTTTCATATGAAGAAACATATTAACTGTGGATTCAGCAAAAAAAACACTTGTCAGGTGCACAAAGCAGACATTAAGCTAAGCACAAATCAGACATCCGTCCGTCTGTCTGTCTGTCTGTCCCAAAACTACTTCTCTTCACCTTTCCACAACCACCTTAACATCTCTTTAAAACTGCGTCTCTTCTAAGGCTGCAAACAACGGCTAACAGTAGCTCAGCATTTATAAAACAATGTTGGCGTCTCTGTACACCAAATACAGATACAACCTATGTACAATACATATTCATATAGATATAACTCTATATAGAACCTATGTACAATACATGTTACAAAACAACGGGTCACAACCTGTTTTTATGGGAATTGTAGATCGACTACAGGTATTTTCACTATAATACAAATAGGCTACATTTTGTGTGTCAGCTGAAAAGGTTTCGTAACTATTTCCTAGTTTGTTCTTAGTTCACTTTTTCAACTGAGGAAATGTGGAGATGCAAGGTTTCTGCCCGACGGCGACTATCTAATCCTCTTCTGTATTTTCTTAAACAATACACATGCAAATTGATTATAACCTTGATTAATAACAAAATGCATTATTCATGTGAGACTATTGGAAACAAGTCTGTCTGTCTCGTCTGACAGTGAGCTAAATAACTAGAGAACAGATGGACCCGATTTCAGCAAACTTGGAGGGAATCGTCGGCAGACTTCCCTGAAGAGACGAAAGGTCAAAATGACATAATTAGTCATATTTCAGGAAGGGAGTGACACAGAATAAGAGATTTATGCAGTTCTTTTGCACCTCCAGGTGAAGATATTTCTACCTTGTCATCTTGTGTCTGGGTAGGCAGGTCAGCAGAGCACTTGCCTCCGAGCCATGAGGTCATGGGTTAGATTCCTACGCACCACCAACTCCTCGTATGAGTATAGGGCGGCTCGGGTCTGAGACATGAGGAAAGAACTACAGGAGAGGATGATAGGTGTGGCGCTCCACCTCAGCATTCCATCTCCCAGGGGTACAGCGGAGGTTTCATCCCATCTGCCAGGGGTACAACGCGGGGTTTCTCAAAGCGGGTGACATGATGGCACCTTAGGGTGCCTTGACACAAGTCCAGGGGTACCTTTGATAATATTTCGAAAATATCATTATCACTTTAGTTGAACCACTTTAACAATAACCCTCTATACTACTTACGGAACTGGGATGCTTTGGGCGTTTCTTTTTTTTCTCCCATCTACATCAAATCTCTACCAAAAATGACATCTACAAGCTCACAATGTGTCGCTTTGTGACACATTGTGAGCTTGTAGATTGGTTATTTTTGGTGAATGTTACCACAAGATTGGGGATGCTGGGGTTCAAGTGATTAAAAGTCAAGTACAAAGTTATTTTCAAACTGTCCTAATGGAAACTGACATTCTCTTTTCATCGCGACACAGACTGTATCTTAGGGGGAAAGTCAAGAATTACATAATTACGTCCCGTATTATGATAAGTAACAAATGTCATGCCGTGGATGAAAAACATATTTACCACTGGTCTAGTGCATTATAACCGGGATAGACACCGTCTGATTCTGACAATAAGCCTCTCCGATCTACTTACTCACCATCTTTTAGAGATACATTTTCCCCCTACTTGTCTTGCTTCCTTCCATTGTTCATTGTCAATTCAAATTCGTATTTGTAACCTCCAGCATAGTTTATTATTTTGACAACATTATGTAATGTTGTTTTGACAGTGCAGAGGCCTGCCGCCATGTTGTATTGCCAACACAGACCACCAGACATCTTGAATGTTATAACCGCCACGCAGGCATGTCACCACGGACCACCAGGCGGTCTAAATTCACTCTTGGGGTCCCAAAGATTTTTTTTAAAAAGAATAAGAATAGTTCCATTCGTAGGCTACACTCGTACTACAGATTTGGGAACTGACAGTGACTTTTAGCACAGTGCCTCTCAATCTTTTTCATGTCAAGGACCCCAAATTGATATTTTTTTTAAATATATTTTGTGCCACCACAGCAGATAACATTTGTGTAAAAAAAATAATAAAATAAAAAAAATTATACAATATTTACACTTTCAAGGTTTTTCAAAAATGTTATGCCACGCAGTGAGCTTGCACATCTGCTATTTTTGAATATCCAACCACCACCACCCCCCAAGGACCCCTGGGGGTCTCCGGACCCCCCTCTGAGATCCAATGACTTAGCAGACATGACATGTCTGTGCTCTCTGCCGTGCCACTAGCACCTGACTGTTAATTATAAACAGCACTTAAAAGTTCATATCACGCACAAGAAGACAGTGACTCAATACCCCCCGCTTTAGTGCAACATGTTTTTCCTTTAAACCGTGAAAGACTGATCTCATACCTAGCTGCTATTTGTTGTGTTTCCATACACAATACTGTTTTTAATTAATTTAACAACGTTTTAAACATATTCACCATATGCTGGATTGTGTGTGCCACATACAGGAAACATATCCGTCCTCCACATATAGGGTCAATTAGACATCACAAAAGATTAAAGCCCATATGGTCGGAGTAGTGTCCTTTCTGTTTTCTGTTATTGTGGGGAAAGCTTTCGCCAAAAATAGCAAATAGACAAGCTCACAACGCATCGATCTGCTAAAAAAAAAAAGTTTAACTGGTTAAAATTAAAACATTGAAAAAAATCACCTTGGGCTTGTGACTTTTTTTCCCATGCACCTGCAACACTGGACTTATTTATTTGATTGAGCCTGCCTTTTGTCTTCTCTATTTGCTTAGCCTGTTTTCACGTTCCCTCTAATTCCCTGCTATTTTCAAATGGCTGAAATGTTTATAGGGATGAAGTGGGTATAGTATGTTTTGTAATAGCCTAGTAATCAAAATCTACAAAGTAACTAGTAATTATCAAGGGTTCAAATACATGTAGTGGAGTAAAAATACAACATTTGGATCCGAGATGTAGTGGAGTAGAAGTAAAAGTAAATTGGAAATAGCCTACTCAAGTAAAGTACACATGCCGCAAAAGTGTACTAAGTAAGTAAATGTACTCAGTTATTTTACACCACTGGTAATCTCCACACCGTGTGGCCCCTTGGATCCGGGCCCGGCTGGCTGTGCCGAAAGCTGTGCGTTGACTGACAGCTTGACGGGAAGGATGATATGACAGATGCAGAGCCATCGAGAGACAACGTGTCCTTTTACTCAGGGACGTGCTGGCCATTGGGAAAAGCGGGACAACTCCCGAACGGCTGGTTCATTCCCGGCCTGTCCAGGCCGACCATTAGAAGAAAACATTTTTTTTTTTAAATGTCGGCCTTCGTTCCATTTTGGGGTCTGTGCGGCCAACAAAGTAAATCGTCACTGTCGGGCAGAAACCTCGTATCTCCAAGTTTCAGATTTATACATTTGTTCGCGAAGCAAAGCCCTGCTTCATCATACAAGGCCGTTGCACAAAAGTAGTGAAAACAGCAGATCTACAAGCACACAACGCCTCACGGTGCGAGGCGTTGTGTGCTTGTAGATCGGCTGTTTTCACAAGTTTAAATCATTTTTAAAATGATAAATACAAAACAAACGGTTTTGGACATATAAGGTTTCCACCCGACAACGACAAAAAATAAATAAAAATGAGGGCCTCTCCAACTCTTTTTCCCGGGCTGAATCAGGGGCCCAGCACGTCCCTGCTTTTACTCCTTCATTCTAACAGTGTTGGCCTGTCTGAGTGTAGCAGAGTAGGTCAGAGTCCCTTTAGCCAAGTGGACCTGGTTCGATTCCCAGGTGATGCACGCACACGCACACAATCATGTTCCTGTATGTGATGTCAACAAATGTTAGCGCTGTTCATTTACTATAGGGCAGAAGTCTTCAACATTTTCAGGCCAAGGACCCCTTAGTTGAGAGAGAGAGATGAAGCAGGGACCCCCACAACCTTTTCGTAGATTCCATACTTCATTTTGTTTCATCTTTTGACAGCACAATCATTGTATATTGGATTCATGTAAATTTGTCAGATATTTACTGTAACCACTTGAACCGTCAATATTTAATAAAGTTGACCTTTATTAAATATTGACCACTCTGTACTTGGTCTGTTCTTTTACCCCCTCTACAAAACCTCCTGGCCGAAAATAGCTGAGCTTGTAGATCTGCTATTCTAAATATGGACGCTATGGTTCAAGTGATTAATATAAAAAGGAGGACAAAAAAGTTTCTATCGCACAAAGATTTGGAGGACCCCCTATAGTAACTCTGAGGACCCCCTAGGGGTCCTGGACCCCCTGTTGAAGACCCCTGTACTATAGGATTAATAACATGGGGGACTATGTTTGGAGTATGCTGCTATACTGACCCCTCCTCTACAAACAGACTACTGCTACTGTACATGCGCACGCACACGCACACGCACACACACACACACACACACACACACACACACACACACACACACACACACACACACACACCTCTCCATCATTAGACAACCAGGTTGCTTAGTCGTGTGACTTGCATGCCTCCTCCTCCGCAGTACAGGTGGTGGTGGGTGTAAATCCATTCATCAATCCATCCTCCATGGTGGGAGGGTAGGGTCACATCAGAGGGAGAGGAGACCCCGGGCCTTGGGTCATTGATTTGTGCCACGCACGCCCCTAATGTGTGACCTGACCTTGGTAAACATATTGAAATGAGCGGCCAATCAGCCACGCGCGGCACGAGGGTGGATAATGCATTAACAGCATCAAAACAAACACCAACTCCTAACAAATAAACAGCCCCCACCGTGAATACATTACGGCGCCCACGATCGCTGTGAGGGGCACGACCTCGGTGTCATTAGCGCGGGCGGACGGAAGGAGGTGGAATTCGGCCATGCAACGGGTCTTGGGAGGGGGAGAGGAGGGGCGACTTTAAAGATAGCGTCGTCGGCGGTTACTGGAATTTGCAGGAACGCCGAGGCCTTTTACATTTTTAGATGCAGGCTCACGCTTGTCCTAAGGAATACGGCTACTTGTTGGGAGAGTGCATGTTCGCTCTTCTTAATCCAGGGATCTTCAATGTGTTCAGGCTAAGGACCCCTTAGCAGAGAGAGAGATAAAGCAGGGACCCCCTCTACATATTGTATACATGTGTTGGACAATCTCATCGATTTCAAAGATAAATTCATATAGACTTTGACACGTAACCACTTAAAATCTTAAATCGTCGATAATTAGTAAACTTGACCTTTCACTCTGTATTCTTTTTCCCCTCTACACCAAACGTATTTGCCAAAAAATTGCCCATCTACAAGCTCGAGGCGTTTGTAGATCTGCTATTTTTTGGCTAAAGTTCTCCTCAGAGTATAGGGATGCGAGGGTTCAAGTTGTTCATTTAAAATAATTATCCTATCACACAAGGATTTGGTGGCCCCCCTGTAGTAACTCTGAGGACCCCCTTGTTGAAGACCCCGTCTTAATCCATTACAACCGGGAAACATTTTTAGCGTCTGCTATTCAAACGAAGCAGATTGACAAGCTCGCAAGCTCGCTTTTTTTACAATGTTTCACTTTCCGGCAGAGCAGGCCTCTCATTCTATGTCCCTTAATGACCAAATACAACTAAAATAAACAAATAAATAAAATAAAAAGTATGTCATGACATAACATGTTCAAACCTTTCCTTTGAGCTTTCCCGACTATCTCCACGCTTCCACTCAACGTACTTTTTTACATGCATTCAGCCATACATTTTTAATATGTACAATTTGTTCAGAAACAAATAATAATCCTTTACAGGATCTTTAATACTTTTCTCTTTTTAGAACTTATATTTTACAATGGAAGCGTACTTCTTCGGCTTCATATTTTTGGTTGAAATGTTAACCAAAAATCAAACCTTGGTTCGAAGTGAAGTGGTGAACTTTTATTCTATGTGTTCTAGAGCTTAAGAATTCTGAATTCTGAATGAATGAATTGCCATGTGAAGCTTGACCAATCCTCAAAGTATGGTCTCATTGGACATTTTTAATCATCCAATCATCAGACCGAGACGGACACTACACACATATTCTGGATGTACGGGACAGATAAAACCTGTTCATTCTGGACTGAAATGACCATATATGGACATGAGGGGACACACATGGGACACACATTTACGGACAGATAAAACCTGTTTATTCCCGGACTGAAATGACCATATGGACATGAACGGGACACACGCTTCAAAAATAGAGATTCTAAGATAGGATGCTAATGACTACATAGTAGTGATGTCATAGATGAATGATGGCCCCAATATAAGCAGTAGCTCACGCAAAATAACTTTTACAGAGGCGGACGGGAAATTCAATCTTGAAACCTGTGCAAAGTTTGTTGCATTGTCAAATGTTGACCTGTACAGTGAATCTCCAAGTAGCCCCATATTATGGCCCTAGTCATACAGCTATAGCAGTGGGACACAAAGTGTACTCCTTTGGAGGTTTTGGAGGTTACTTTAGGGAAGGTGGGAAACCTCCAGAAGAACAGCTCAATGTGTACGTCTTCAACACAGTGTCTCTGAGATGGAAGAAGTTGCCTCCAGGGACGACGACAGGAGGAGAACGTCCCCTTGAGGTTCCCTGCATGCGCAGGTACCACACTGGTGTGCTGATTGGAGATCTCGTCTACATATGGGGTGGAATTGGTCTGGATATTGGTCTGTTGCTTTGCAACAACATTCTTTATGCGTTTGATGTCGACGCCCACAGATGGCTCAATGCTGAGGTTTCTGGAACCGTTCCAGAAGCAAGTTGGGGTCACTCAGCCTGTGTCTGGGGGAAAGTCATGTATATCCATGGAGGATGGAATTCACATGTGGAAAGCACTAATGACATCTACAAGTTGGAGACCGCCTCAATGGTCTGGTCTTTAGTTAACACCAGAGGCACTTTGCCTCCTGCTCCGTCAGGTCACTCTGCCACCATCATCGGTACAAAGATGTTTGTATTTGGTGGAGCAGGAGACCAAGAGGTGGACATCAACATCAGTGTGTTTGACACAGAAAACAACTGCTGGCTCAGCACTCCTTCTTCTTCACAGCCTCTTCCAAAAGGACGTTGGTTTCATTCAGCCTTTGCCTACAATGGAGAGCTGTACATATGTGGTGGTTTGGACAAGAGTGAGAATGACAAGTGGACCATAAATGATGATATGTGGAAACTCAGTCCAGAGACCTTCTCCTGGAAGGAGGTTAAGCCCACGGTGAATGACTCATTTTGGATGGAAAGAGGCTGCTGTTGCATGGTGGGAAGTTGTGTCTTCATCTTCGGAGGATATAAAGGAGACCAAACACGCAACGTTAACCTGTACGTCTTAGACTTTAATCCTAGTCTTAAGACATTATGCAAGCTAGCAGTGATTCAGCACGGTCTGGAGCAGTCAGAACTCCCTCACGACATCAGATGGGAACTGGCAGCCATGACCGGCGATGACTTATGGCTGGGGACTGGCAGCCTTAACTGAGAACTAGATTGGAAATGTGGAAGTGTGGTTGCCGTGATGCGAGTAACACTTGCAAATGAATTCTGTCTTACCATTTGACTTTTCCCCATTCAAGTCAGTCATTTCAATGGGGAAAATGTATCTGTATTCACTGATAAATTAATGGCCATCTGTGTCAGTCCTTGTCCCTTTTTTGCCCCTTCGGGGTCGCCACAGCGGCCAAATCAAGTTTGGCTCCCATCGACTTTCTATACAGGGGTATTTAAGTAGGATGTGAGGGGTCTAACTAGGGGTTTGTCATGATGCTGAATCCATTGCAAGCATTTGTTTTACACAAAAAAACATTCCTTGGGCTACAAATGGCCCCAGAAAACGCCCACAAAACTGTGAAAAGTAATGAGCTAAATCATTAGAGCAAGCCCTGGGCTACATCTGTGCAAAATTAGGTGCTTTTAGAATGATTAGCACGAAATTACCATTCTATCTCCCTAAGGCCCTCGACTATACTTGTTGGGAGAGTGCATGTACGCTTGTCTTATTCCATTAAAACCGGGAAAACATATTTTATAGATTTTAGTGTCAGTCTATTCAAAAACAGCAGATGTACAAGCTCGCTGTGCGTCACTTCGTGCCGTGATGCTATTTTTGATGTTTGAAACATTTTGAATAATATTGATTTGTTTTTTTCCTTCTGGGGGTTCGGTCCCTGGCACAAAACGTTTTCAGATAGGGGGGGTCCGCGCCGGCCAAATACATATAATTTTCGGGGTCCTTGACTCCTTGGCAGGAAAAAGGACTGCGCCCCTTGCTGCTTGATGTCTGCACAGGCACAGCTAGCAGGAGAGACCAACGGCAACCCGTGATTATTTCTGCTCATGTGTTCACGTCTGTTGCTTGGCGTGGTGCATTTGTATCATAGACCAGGGGTCAACGTTTTCAGGTCCAGGATCCCTTAGTTAGAGAGATGAAGCAGGGACCCCCACCACCTGTTCAGAGATTCCATATAGTTTAATTGTTTGACAGCACGATCATCAGTGTATTTTGGATTCGTCAATTCAATTTGTGTTTTCAGATATTTAACCCTCTGAACTGTCAATACTTAATAAACTTGACCTTTTACTCTGTACTTAGGCTGCTCTTTTTCCCCTCTACACCAAACCTTTTTGCAGAAGATAAAATAAAAAAAGAAGAAAACGTAGATCTGCTATTTTTTGGCTAAAGTTCTCCAAATATGGACGCTATAGTTCAAGTGGTTCATAAAAAAAGGAGGAAAAAGTCTATCACACAAATATGTGGAGGACCCCCTGTAGTAACTCTGAGGACTGCACTTGGGCCATATGTCAAATCGTCCGGCTTCATCGGGACTAGCAGGGGTGCATTTTGCTAAGAGATACGCTATATATATTATAGTTTAATTTATATGAACATAATTGTGAATACAATGTCTCCATTGACTAATTAAAAATTCTACTTTTCCCAAATATGTAGATGACTGACATCATAGATGTCTGACATTGTATACCATATGAGAAAGACACAGTATGTCCATATATGGGCATTCCAAGATATGGGCTTAATATTGATTACATCAGGGATGTCCTTATATGGGCATTAAAGGGACAAGGACTGAGACAGATGGCCATTAATTTATCAGTGAATACAGATACATTTCCCAGTTGAAATGACTGACTTGCAGAGTTCGAGTTATGTGGGAGCCAGTGGGGTCTTAGCTCCCATAGTTAAAGTCTGGGACCCCATAGTCAACAACCCCCTTTGGGGTCTCTTTTTTTCTAAGTGTGTTTTTTTTTTTTTTTTTTTTCGTTTTTTTTTAATTTATGTTCCATTGGAAGAATTTATATTATTTATGTTAACTAGATATACTAAATAAACATGTTAGACAGTAAGACTGAACAATGACATCACACCGTTTAATCCTACTATTAATTTTATTATTATAAATCAGGCGCATTTAATGTAGGGTGTGAGTCTTCCTTTACCGTCCGGGTTATAACACACTCGCTGCAATGGTTCCTACCTTTCTGGATGCAGACCTACCCAGCTGCGTGGTCTCGCCATGGCCTGGGCATAGGCTAAGCTAGGAACCACTGCATCGAGTCTTTGCACTTCTAGCCACGGCCCGGACGGCAAAGGAAGGCGGACACGCCGGAGAGCAACAAAACAACCAAACAAAACAACGCTGTCTTAGCAAGACCATACCCGAGGGAAGTAGGGGTGCTGGGGGTGCGGCCGCACCCCCTCCCCCACGTCCCACCGCACCCCCTAAAGGGGGGTTGGGGGGAAAATATTGCCGATCGGCAAGTAGAGGCTCTGACATCAGTGGCGTGAAGTAGGAGCTATTGGCTACTTCTATTTCCAGTACAATTTCAAAATAAACGTGTTGAATGATCGATTGTATAGACAAAAAAAAAAGAAAGGCTCTTGTTTTGAAATGTGCGTCTGGGCACTGTTCAGAGAGGAAATGGCTTTCAAAGGACTTCCCTTTTAACTTGTCTGAACGTCTGTCTCTCCGTGCGTAACTGATGCGTCATGGACTCGGTGGATTATAACAATACGGCCATAAAGGAATATACAGAACACCAAGACAACACAACCTAGGCTATGAAGGCATTAAACATCGCCCTCTGCTAGCCCTGGCGTCCTCACTGGTGAGTCGTGGGCTCGTGGCTATAGACTTGTAATGATGAATGAATGCTATGTTATGCTGCTGTGCTGCCTGGCTAGGCTAACGTTTGGGCTAGCTAGTGGCTAATGGCTATGGTGTACCAGAACCATCGCCAATGAAGCCTGGGTTTCCGAGGCTAGCTGTTTCCTAACACTGGGGTCTGGACCGATGTGGCGGACACGTTGTATGGGTCACAACGCACTGAACACAGTGCGAAGCAACTCGTTGTGAGCTTGTACATCTGCTATTTTCACTACTTGTTTGGTACAAGGTAGTAATGTCTCTTGGTTCACGGGCTAAAAAGTTTGGGAACCATCATACTTGCTGTTGTAGACAGGTTCACGGGCTAAAATGTTTGCTTGCTGTTGTAGACAGTGGTGTAAAGTAACTAAGTAGATTAACTGAAAAGCTCTGGGAACTGAATGATTTTATGAAACTGGCACTTGTTGTCTGACTGTTGGTACCAAGAAATCTAGACTATATACCGAAAAATACCTGATTTAATATGATTTAATATAGGAAAATACTCGTTTTAGCCGACTTTATACACGAAAAATAGGGCCCCCATAACTATGGGGGCCACCCCCATAACTATGGGGGCCCTATTTTAGCCCCCATAACTATGGGGGCCCTATTTAATAGCCAATCTACATGCTCACAACGCCTCGCGTTGCGAGGCGTTGTGAGCATGTAGATCGGCTATTTTCACAATTTCTGCCTCTAATATTTGACAATTTGGCCAATGTTTAATTTGTCATTTCAGAGGTATTAACAAAATCAATAATCAAAGACAATGCATAGCTATTTTATCCAGGACCTTCCAGGACCCTTGATCAATTCCAAAACTTTTCCAGTACTGAAAAAAATATTTTTTCTAATTTCAAAATATTTCCAGGAATTTAATGACCGTGGGAACCCTGTCAGTTAAGGCTGCCAGTCCCCAGCCATAAGTCATCGCCGGTCATGGCTGCCAGTTCCCATCTGATGTTGTGAGGGAGTTTTGACTGCTCCAGACCGTGCTGAATAACCGCTAGTTTGCATAATGTCTTAAGACTAGGATTAAAGTCTAAGACGTACAGGTTAACATTGCGTGTTTGGTCTCCTTTATATCCTCCAAAGATGAGACAACTTCCCACCATGCAACAGCAGCCTCTTTCCATCCAAAATGAGTCATTCACCGTGGGCTTAACGTCCTTCCAGGAGAAGGTCTCTGGACTGAATTTCCACATATCATCATTTATGGTCCACTTGTCATTCTCACTCTTGTTCATACCACCAAATATGTACAGCTCTCCATTGTAGGCAAAGGCTGAATGACACCAACGTCCTTTTGGAAGAAGCTGTGAAGAAGAAGGAGTGCTGAGCCAGCAGTTGTTTTCTGTGTCAAACACTCTGATGTTGTTGTAGAAGGCCTCCCGATACCCACCAAATACAAACATCTTTGTACCGATGATGATGGCAGAGTGACCTGTAGAAGCATGAGGTGTTAACTAAAGACCAGACCATTGAGGCGGTGTCCAACTTGTAGATGTCATTAGTGCATGCAGGAGGCTGCTTATCTCCTCCAAAGACATACATGACTTTCCCCCAGACACAGGCTGAGTGACCCCACCTTGCTTCTGGAACGGTCCCAGAAACCTCAGCATTGAGCCATCTGTGGGCGTCGACATCAAATGAATAAAGAATGTTGTTGCAAAGCCCTTTATACAGACCAATTCCACCCCATATGTAGACGAGATCTCCAATCAGCACACCAGTGTGGTAACTGCGCATGCAGGGGACCTCAAGGGGAAGTTCTCCTGCTGTCGTCGTCAATAGAGGCAACTTCTTCCATCTCAAAGACACTGTGTTGAAGACGTACACATTGAGCTGTTCTTCTGGAATGTTCCCACCTCCCAAAATGTAACCTCCAAAGGAGTACACTTTTTGTCCCACTGCTATAGCAGCATGAAGAGGGCCATTATATGGGGCTACTCGGAGATTCACTGTACAGGTCAACATTTGACAATCCACCAAACTTCAAACAGGTTTCAAGATCGAATTCCCTGTCTGCCTCTGTAAAAGGAATAAGCTTATTTTGCGTGAGCTACTGCTTATATTGGGGCCAGTCTATGACATCATTCATCTATGACATCACTACTATGTAGTCAGTAGCATCATAGAATCTCTATTTTTGGTTAACGTTTCAACCATTGAGCCGAAGAAGTACGCTTCCATTGTAAAATAATAAGTTCTAAAAAGAGAAAAGTATTACTGTAAAGGACTATTATTTGTTTCTGAACAAATTGCACATATTAAAAATGTATGGCTGAATGCATGTAAAAAAGTATGTTGAGTGGAAACATGGAGATAGTCGGGGAGCCACAGGCCCAAAAGCTCAAAGGAAAGGTTTGAACATGTCATGAAATACTTTTTATTTAATTTATTTATTTTTTGGTCATTAAGGTACATACAATGAGAGGCCTGCTCTGCCTGAAACATTTTGAAAAAAAGTAGCATGTGAGAGGTCAAACTAGGGGTTTTTCATGATGTTTCAAATCAAATTTTGGGTCCAGAGAAAGACCCAGGGACAAGTTGTAGAAACCCGGGGGGATAAATGGACAAAGCCAGACCACAGATCTTTGCCATACCCTAGATTTGCTGAACTGACGCCACTGGAGAAGTATAAAAAGAATAAAAATGAACAGTGTACAGTTAAGAGCAAGGTACACTAAAGAAAGGGAACAAAGAATATATACATAAATTGTCAAAAACAGTCAATGCTCATAAGTGAAAAAGCCAACTTAAAAAAAGACGCAAAATAGCAATACTTAAGCACAACTATTAATAAAGTGACAAACAAAAGTGTCAATGCTAGTATCTCAACACCATACACAAGCAAAATACTTAATACAGTGCTAACACAACCTAATAGTGCAGAGCAAAGCAAAAAAAAGTGTCCATTGGTCAGTGCAAGAAAAACGAAATCTAATATCTAACTAATATCTGTCACAGACCCAGTCTGTGTTCACTCACTGCCTTGTTCATCTGACCTCCCACATTCTAAACTAAATCCTGCTGTGCGTCTCAAAAGCGTGCTGTCCTCGCTTATTTGTAAGTCACTCTGGACTTACAGCAGGGGAGGAGGTGTTGCTCTCCTGGGCCAACAGGGAGATAATTTACCTGTCAATTTCACTGATAAATGCAATCAGAGTGGAAGAGATTTCTTTTTTCAGTCACCCGAGTGCTAGGGGTCCCAGACCCCCTGTTGAAGACCCCTGTCATATACCGTAAAAAAACATGAATGGACAAAGTAACGCCATACGTTTCTATAGACCAGGGGTGCCCACACTTTTTTGACGTGAGATCTACTTTTAAAATGACAAGCTCAACATGATCTACCAATCCAACATGTTTTAGCTGAGGGCCTGAGGGGGGCTTTGGAATAGCAGCACATTTTGGCGTTACATTTTAGACAAACACACTTACTGTAAGGGGGAAATGGGAACTACTGAGGCAAATGTCTTCATCCCATTCTATATGGAAGTGGTAGGTTTTGGGGTTCCTTGTAATGCTACTGACTCTTGAACAAAGTATTTCATTGGAGGTTTGCCTACTTTAGAAGCCATGAAGGGAGCTGACAGGCCCTTCTTGATGTCATATTGATATATTCTTTTTATATTTTAATGATATTTTAGAGGCATGTCATGTGATCTACCTGCACACTCTTGGTGATCTACTGGTAGATCACAGTCTACCTTTTGGGCTCCCCTGCTATAGACCGTAAATGAAGCCTATTTTTCAGCGATTTCAAATCCGCCATCTTTCTATATCCGATTCGGGAAAATGCTAATGGAAACGAATGCTGTTGGCTGCAACCACAGCGAAGGCGGGTCTTCACTCGATAGAGCCAGTAGGAACCTTAGAAACATATACCTACTTTATCAATACTTTTAAAATGAATGGTACCATTATTTACGAAAACGCATTTCAACCTCGGATGAAAGCCTGGTATTCATTCTAATTGGCCCGAGTGATCCGGTATGGGCGTGGCCTAAACCGGAAACAAGACCGGGAAAAGGTCTTGCTTTGGTTCCCCCTGTTTGTGGACTAAAATAACAAATAAACTAAACAAATAAATAACAAAATAAGCTAAAATATGCCGCATCAAGGGTTTTATTGGTTGGTAGGACCTAAAATTCTACTCTTGAACACGGGGAATTATTTTGGGTTAAAACTGTTTCCGGTTTGATCTACAACATGATTGCGGCCACCAGGTCACAAGTTACTATGAAAAGCTCCACCGGCTGTCTGTCCGGCTGTCATGTCACACTTTTGCCTCTACGCATGCTTTGCCAACGTTGGCCCTATCCATGACAAACTTTGCACACACACCCCTTGGATGGCAATCACAACCTCCAGCCCTGATTTCTCACATGGCCCTCTTCTAGCACCACCATCAGATTGATTTTTGCGAAACACATTTTTTGACACTGCTCCTACGGATTTTGGCCTAAAATCACGCAAAGCGGTACACAGTATCTCTAAAGTCATGTCATCAACATGGATCTGTCCCATTTCCCATATTCCCTCCTGATTGGCTACGATTGCCTTCTAAAGATTGTGTAGCGTATGCGACGTGATGGTCGCTTATCTCCCGATTAGGGAGTCTTACTGGTGTAGGTTGTTTCCACTCCCGACCGGATCAGAAACCTGAAAATGCTACTGATCCCATGCAGGCTAAAGTGTTTATGAAAAGGTTTACTAAGGTAATAATAAAATAAAGTGTAACATTCGCCCTAACCCTCAGTGACTCGCATGCAGATTATGATGCATTGCGACCGGGACAAGGTGAAATAGCGACATCTGCTGGGCCATTAACTCATTAAGAGCCCCTGAAATTAACGGATTATAAAGTCCACGACGCCACCTTCAGGCTGGCATCACCGCCGTTATCTTATTTTGAAGGCCAGATCCACCGCGCAATCACTTCCGGTCTGACGTCATCGGATCGTGCGCCGGAACCGATCCGTGTCCACGTGGAGTTGTGTAATGGCCGACCGGGAGCTTTTATAACTGTGTAACATAAGCGAGCATCTGCCTCCATCCTAGCTTCTAAAGTGTAGTTTTGAGATAATGGACATTAAAGATGAGATCCCCCGTCCACCTCAATGTTATGGATGGGACTATTTTGTGCTCGTGGAGCCGTGATGATGCGAAATCAGCGACGGATTTCGTCTCCGGACCGTCGGCCATTCTTCTCGGTAATGTACTCGCCGTTACAGTAATATATTACTTTTCCCGAGATATCCCGTGAATGGCACTACACATACTCGAGTACATTTCGCGAGATATCTCGCGAATGGCACTAGATGAGTTAATAGGAACAGCAAGGCTGAATGAGAAACCGGAAGTGAGCTTCAATCCCAGCGAAGCGGGGTTTGCCACTCGCTGAACAAGCGCAGCTAGCAGCCACCAAGAGACCAAAGGCAACATGTGATTATTTCTGCTGGTGAGTGCATGCAGGGGCGTCACACGGGAGGGGGGGAAGTGGGACTGAGTTACTAGGGCCCAAGGTGGAGGGGCCTTAATTATTTCATACTTTAGCTATTGAAAAATAGCAGATCTACAAGCTCACAGCACGGCACAGAGTGCCGCGCTGCAAGCTAGTAGATCTGCTATTTTTGAAAAGTCATGAAAATGTGTGCAAATCTTTGAATATGCTATATGTAACATTTGTAACTCAAATTTACTTCTGGGGGGGTCCCTGGAACGAAATATTTTGAGATTGGGGTCCTTGGCCAAATAGATTTTGGGGGTCCTTCAAATATTTTGGCGGTCCTTCAAATAAAAACGTTTGAGCACCACTGACATCGAAACAGGTTTTTCAAATAACCTTGGAAGGATTTGAAATATTCAAAGACTTGCACAAATTGTCTTGATTAAAAAAAAATAGCAGATGTACAAGTGCCGCGCTGCAAGCTTGTATATCTGCTATTTTTCAATAGTTAAAGCACAAAATAATGCGTTCTCAGTTCCCCCTATGAAGAACATTCATGTGGGGCCCGCAGTGAATCCTTGTGCCCACCCAGGGCCCAGAATTTGGTGTGACACCCCTGAGTGCATGTCTGTAGCATCGAACCTCCGCTTGACGTGGTGCATTTGTATGCACAACGGAGGCTGCAGGCACTTGATTGCACCCCGGTGAGCATGTGTGTCGGCGTGATCGCTTCTGCGTGAGGGTGTGTTGTTTGTGTATGCCAGCACAAGCACGTTTTTTTTTTTCCTCCAACCCCATCTGTGTCCAGTTCTGTCCAGTACAGTTTGAACTGGCTCCTGTGCTAATCCCATGTGCTCGTGTGCGTGTGCGTGCGTGTGTGCGCAGCTGGTTGAGGGCCGGAGGTGGTAGTGTGACACACTGACAGTCCCTTAGTCTGTTCGTTCTAACCAGTCAGTGGTGGGAAAGTACTCAGTTTTTAAGTAAAAGTATCAATACTGCAAAATGTAAATACTATGCAGTAGGTCTGTATTCTAAATTCACCAGAGTAAAAGTGCAAAGGTATTGGTATAAAAATGTACTTAAAGTACCAAAAGTAAAAGTACTCATTGTGCGGAATGTCCCATTTCACATGATTGTGTTGATGTATATACAAAAACAATGTACAAAAATCTTCGGAAATAGCAAATCTAGCTCACAATATGCGACACATTGTCAGCTTGTAGATTGGCTATTTTCAAATAGTCAAAATTTACCCTATCCACAAGTTTCCAACGTACCATTGTGCATTGCTCGATGGGACCAACGGTTGCATCTGCGACGCTACGTGAGCTTGTATGTCTGCTGTTCTCCGGATGTGTCCCACACATAATTCTACTGTCAATTCTCGCGGAAACAGGTGGATATAGGGCTGAAGTGGTTAATGTATGTTTTGTAATAATCAATCAAATCTACAAAGTAACTAGTAACTAAATTTGTCTAATAGGTGTAGAAGTAAAAATATACACAATGGGAAATACTCCAGTTACTGCAAGTAAAAGTACCTCAAAAGTGTACTCAAGTACAGTACTTGAGTAAATGTACTTAGTTACTTTACACCACTGGATCTAACTGTAGAAAACCCTAGGCCAGGCTTGCTTCCCCCTCTCTCTACCCAACGCCATGATATCCACATTCTTTGCACGGTCTGCTTTTGAAGAGGATTGCTTTTAATTTTTTCTCTTGCCAACAACTATGTCTAGAATCTCTCGACATCGGCGTGGCGGCATGTGAATTAAAGCGAGAGGGAGATAGAGTTGCGTGTGGGAGAGATAACACGTCAGAGAGAAATCCCCTTTTTTCTCTCTTCTTATTTTACTGTAGGAGTAGTGGCGTCAGTTCAGCAAAAACTAAGGTATGGCAACATGACTGGTGTCTTGCATGTGCGCGAAGGCGCACGTGCAAGACACCAGTCATGCTGCCATACCTTAGCAACAGGCATGATGAATTTATTTTAAGATGTACATTTAATTGTTTTGCCCCTGTAGCCAAGGTATGGCAGCTGCCATACCTTGCTATACCCAATTGACTCCTCTGGATAGGAGTGAAGTGAAGACAGGCGATATAAGCAGTTTCCTTGTCAGAGGAAGTACAGATATTGATGTCTCGTGATGAGTCTTTCAAACGGTTCAAGCCTGTGATATCCTGCGAGCTGTAAGCGTTGTTTTATCAAAGGGTAGAATCAGGGGACTGCGCATAAGTCCGACATCTCATAACTCCGACTATGTGGCTACGCGTGCGGTTAGTTTAATGGGTCGAAGAATTGCACCTTCGGAGCAATGATAATTCAATTCAATTTGAAGAAGCTTAATTGGCATGAGAAAACATACGTTTACATTGCCAAAGCAAGTGTCAAAATATATTTAAAAAAACTGTTGAAAATGGGGAACATTATGTCACACATGACATACTTTTAGATTAGCTGTTTTCAAAAGATTTGTATACATTTTACATTTGAAAACACTTGTGAAATGGGACATTCTAAATAAAGAGTCCTTTCTACTTTTGTTACTTTAGTTATATTTGACACTAATACTTTTATACTTTTACTCAAGTAAGTCCATTTTGAATTACAGACTTTGACTTTTACAGAGTATTTCTATTGCAGTATTGATACTTAATACTTAGTACTTCTTCCTCCTGCCAAACTCCTCTCCTCCAGTGGTTCTCAAAGTGGGGTCAGCGGACCCCTCAAGGGTCCTTCAGGGGTTTCCAGGCAAATTACAGTAGTTAATATAGCATCAAAATCAGCTTCACCATTTAATGCTTTATATATTGGCTATTTGAAAATAGCAGATCTACAAGCTCACATCGCATCTTATCACGCTGTGTTGTGAGCTTGGAGAAGAAAAACAACTATTTTTGAGTGTTTTTGAATCACTTTAACAAAAAAAATCGTGTATGGGAGGTCCCTGGCACAAAGCATTTTCAGATGGGCGTCTGCAGCCAAATAATCTATAAGTGCCGCACGCTGAAGCGTGTGTGGTGAGCTACCGATGTTTCCTGTTGAGATTGGCAGATTTCACCCATTTTTTTTCATCCCACTCACGTCACTTTGTTGACCTTCACTCAGCAACGAAATAAAAAGAAAATAATGAAAAAGAAAAAGAAAACTATTCACAGGAGGCAAGCAGTGATCACCCCATGATGTGCACTGCAATGTAGTTTCAAATGCACCGCTTTTTTTAGAGTAAAAAAGAAAAAAAGATCTTGTGTGATCTTGGCAGGTTGCCCCAGGAAATGTGCAGATCTCAACAGGAAACACCTGTATGTCATTGTTTTCCATTACTGTTGGCAGTCATGGCAGCCAGTTCCCACCTGATGTCATGTGGGAGTTCAGACTGCTCCAGACCATGCTGAGTGACTGCTAGCTTGCATAACATCTTCAGGCTAGGATTTAAGTCTAGGATGTACAGGTCACCAGAACTGTGGTTGTTTTCTTTGTATCCTCCATGGATGATGATACAATCTCCCACCATGCAACAGCTCATCCCATACATCCCACACGGGTCTTTCCCCTTGGGCTTAACCTGCATCCAGGAAAAGGTCTCTGTACTGAATTTCCACAGATCATTGAAGTACTGGTTCCCTTTGCTGCCACCAAATATGTACAGATCTCCATGGTTGGCAAAGGCTGAATGACATGCACGTTTTTCTGGGAGAAGGTGTCCAGAAGGCTTGTTCAGCCAGCAGTTGGTCTCTGTGTCAAACACTCTGATGTTGTTGTAGTAGTAGTCGTCCCCACAGCCCCCAAATACAAACATCTTTGTTCCGATGATGGTGGCAGAGTGACCGTATGAAGCAGGAGGTGGGGTTCCTCTGGTGTTAATGAAAGACCAGAACATTATGGTGGTGTCCAACTTGTATATGTCATTAGTAGATCCTGTCATCTCGGTCTCAGGGTCTGGTCCTCCATACACATACATGACCTTCTCCAGAACACAGGCCGAGTGAAGGAATCTTGCCACTGGAATAGTCCCAGAAATATTGGGTTTGAGCCAGCTGTGGGTGTTGACATCAAAGGCATAAGTAGCATTGCAGTAAGGATACAATTCTCCCCAAATGAAGACAATTTCTTCTACCAGCACAGCTGTGTGGCCCCATCGCCCAGAGGGAACCTCAATGGGACTTTGTCCTCTTCCATTTGTCACTGGGGGCAACTTCTTCCAACGCAAGGACAATGTGTTGAAGATGTGGACTTCAATCTGATCACTGCCTTCTACAAATGAGTACATCTTGTGTCCGACTATCACAGCAGCATGGTAGTGATCCTTAGGTCCTCCTTTCAGATCTATTGTCCAGCGCAACATTTCACACTGCGGCACCACTGTGAATCAGTGCAACTAATGTACAGGATAAGTTGTTAAAATGTTTGACTCGTTGGAACACGTTGTTGAATGACACTTTGTTAATTGGACTATTACTTTTTAAGGACAGCAACATTGGTTGTGATGACAATGTTGTGACGTGATGATGTGATGACGTAATTATGTATAATATCTAATGGAATATCCATCCATCCATCCATCCATTCATCCATCCATCCATCCATCCATCCAACCATCCATCCAGGATCAATTCCAGTTTCTATTCATTTCTTGGTATGAATAGAAACTGCTTCCTTGGTAATAGCATTTGAAATCCACTTCCAGTGTTTTAACAAAGTTGTAGAAACCACAATATTTATCAGTGTAATTTATTGGCAATAATTTAACCACATGAACCCTAAAGTCCCTATTCTGGGGCGACCTTTCAGCTAAAATAGCCGAACTACGAACTCACAACGGGTCACAATGTGGCACATTGTGAGCTTGCAGAAAGGCTATTTTCACCAAAGATATTTGATTTAGAGTGTAAAAAGGAGCATCCCTGGTACAGAGCTCTGATGGATCCCAGTCAACTAAGCGGCTAAACCACTGTCATGATTACACACACACACACACACACACACACACACACACACACACACACACACACACACACACACACACACACACACACAATGTAAATATTATATAAGTTGAATTGACTTTCTAAGACCAATTCCACAAAATGTCTTCTGAATCCGAAATCCGAATCTGAAAACAGTTTTCTGAAAAACCTATTAGTGGTGCTCAAACTTTTTCATGACAAGGACCCCTAAAACGCAATGTCAAATCCCTGAGGAAGCTGAGAAATATAAGCAGTATTTCCTGTCAACCCTAACCCTAACCCTGAAAATGTAATTGCCACCGTCAGGTCGCAGTTACTATCAAAACCTCCACCGGGTGTCAGTCTGTCTGTCTGTCTGTCTGTCTGTCTGTCAGTCTGTCACGTCACGTCACATGACACACTTTTGCCCTACTCATTTCTCCGCCACCGTTGCCCTGATCCATGCCAAACTTTACACACGCACACACACACTCCTTGGCTGCCAAACCACAACCTCCACCCCTAATTTCTCACATGCCCCTCTTCTAGCACCACCATGAGGCAGATTCTTTTAAAACACATTTTTGGGGACTGCTCCTACAGATTTTGGCCTAAAATCTCGCAAATTGGATGGCAATCGTTGCCAATCAGGAAGGAATATGGGAAATGGGACAGATCCATGTTGATGACAGGACTTAGCAGTACACAGAGATACTCTGTACTAGTGTTGTAGTACTCGAGTCAATGACTCGTCTCGAGTCAGGACTCAAGTCCAATTTTTCATTGACTCGGTCTCGTCTCGGTCTCGCCCTCAATTTGACTTGGACTCGTCTCGGTCTCGGACCATTTGACTCGGGACTCGCCCCCCGCCGAGTCCACTCGAGTCAAGTCAAGTCAGTACGCACACACACACACACTGAGCCCCTGCAGCGGCAGCCAGCAGACAACACTGAACACAGTCCACTTTACTTTTCTTTTCTCCTAGCTGCAGTATATCCTCGTGTTGTGTTCCAAATAAATAATTCCATAGTGTAGTAAACAGCTTCCAAACACGACGTTGTGTGTAGTTTAAATCATCCACGCGCACTGCTGGATTAAGATGCAACGTCTTGTTTTCTTTCCAGCTGTAAACTATTAATACTCGTTAAGCAAGCCTCGTCCGAAAGTTTAACAAAGTAGGCTACACTGATTAACAGAGAGAAGTGTAACGTTTTAAGTCCCCCTAGAGAGGTTGAGACAAATCAAAACAACAGTGACATGGGGTATTTTTTGCATTGTTTGACAGGCATCAGACTAAAATGACATAAGGTATTTATCACCTTAAATAATGAAATGCAAACAGGCATGTAATGTGTTTGAATGGGGAAACTAATAATTTAGTTTGGTCAAAATAAAATAGTTTTTCATTAAGATAACATTTTGTTTAATAAGTTTTGCCATAATCATGCAGCTCTATTACAACGACAGAGCTAAAATAGCAATGTTTAAAATGTTATAGCCTAGACTACATTAGTATAATTATTTTGTAATTAATATTATTTTTTTTAATATCATGACATTAGACTGGATAATCATCGCCTGTGATTTGGGATATTGTACTACAGTATAAGTCTTATTTGTACTATTATATTGGCACTCAAAAGTAGGCCTACTTGTTCTCTGCCTGGGGGAAACATTTTCATTGGAGCAACTCTAATGTCTGTTTGGGAAAAATGGTAGCGGCAGTAACTAGTTAATACCTTTAAGTAAGGAATACTTTTTAAAAGTAACCTTCCCAACCCTGGTACTAATTTAGAGAGAGACTGGACATAAATTAATCCATCATTCACCTTATGTGATTGATGTCATTATGTAAAAACGAGCAGACATTTACAATTGCATTTGGCTCACAACATCACATTCAGCAATGGAGTAGCCTACTGTAAAATGCCCTCAAACCTAAGGTGCCGGCTACATGGAGCTGGATATTTTGGCTGTGAACCGGCATCAAACGCTTAGCTGGAATCGGGTCGCGGGGGTAACAGTTCCAACCAGGGAAGGAATTTCATGGAGGCCATGAAGGCCATGGCCGCCGTTGCCCCTCAGTTTGGCCTTGTGCCCCTCAAACCAATGGTATGACCTGAGGCCACAGTGGCCTTAATGCCCCAGCTGACTGTACCACTTTCCCCTTTGTCTCTTTCTGGTCAATATGTACAGTAGACACCAGTGTCTCTTTCTTATCATGTAGACACCAGTGTTTTTTTGTTGAGATTCTGAAATCTTAACTCCCCCAAATCCCCATCTTTAATCCAATCCAGTGACTTTGACTGATGCAGGGCTGAGCATGGATAAGATTGAATACGATTAGGTTATCATCTCTAACCATTAAATTCAACAAATTATTTCAATGGACTAAAATTGTGTTTTATTTGATGGCCTTCCTGCCCTGGCATTTGGCCTTTGTGCCCTCAAAAAATGGACAACATCAAAGGCCAAGTGGCCTTGCCCCTAAAATGACGAAATTCCAGGCCTGGTTCCAACTGAGACCTCCAGATTTCCTTATCCCGAGCAACTTCCTCCACTCCCTCAGGGAGTATACAGAGGCGTTCCCAAGCCAGTTTGGAGATATAATCCCTCCATCTGGTCTAAACCACAGCAACCAAAGGTAATTTGAGGAGACCTATTATTGTTTTAATAAAGAACAAAGAACCCTCATTCCCCAAAAACAACTAAACAAAAACAACAAGAAAAAAAGGTTGTTTTCTGTAGCCTACCTAAAAAAAAAGAAAAAGAAAAAAAACAGGTTTTGGGGACTCGATTCAGTCTCGCCTCTCGTCAGACTCGCACTCGACTCGGACTCGACTCCCGTCGGTCTCGGACTCGACTCGGACTCGGCCCCCTCCCAGGAGGTCATGACTCGGACTCGACTCAGACTCGAACCTCATATGACTTGGACTTGACTTGGACTCGCTTTAGGTGGACTCGACTACAACACTACTCTGTACTACTTTGTGTGATTTTAGGCAAAATCTGTGGGAGCAGTGTCCAGAAAAGTGTTTTGCTAAAATCTGCCTGATGGTGGCGCTAGATGAGGTCCATGTGAGAAATAAGGGGTGAAGGCTGTGATTTGCCATCCAAGGAGTGTGTGTGCAAAGTTTGGCATTGATAGGGCCAACGGTTGCAGAGATATGACTAGGGGAAAAGTGTGACGTGTGACGTTCAAAACCTCCACCGGGTGTCAGTCTGTCTGTCTGTCTGTCTGTCTGTCTGTCAGTCTGTCTGTCACGTCACGTCACATGACACACTTTTGCCCTACTCATTTCTCCGCCACCGTTGCCCTGATCCATGCCAAACTTTACACACGCACACACACACTCCTTGGCTGCCAAACCACAACCTCCACCCCTAATTTCTCACATGCCCCTCTTCTAGCACCACCATGAGGCAGATTCTTTTAAAACACATTTTTGGGGACTGCTCCTACAGATTTTGGCCTAAAATCTCGCAAATTGGATGGCAATCGTTGCCAATCAGGAAGGAATATGGGAAATGGGACAGATCCATGTTGATGACAGGACTTAGCAGTACACAGAGATACTCTGTACTAGTGTTGTAGTACTCGAGTCAATGACTCGTCTCGAGTCAGGACTCAAGTCCAATTTTTCATTGACTCGGTCTCGTCTCGGTCTCGCCCTCAATTTGACTTGGACTCGTCTCGGTCTCGGACCATTTGACTCGGGACTCGCCCCCCGCCGAGTCCACTCGAGTCAAGTCAAGTCAGTACGCACACACACACACACTGAGCCCCTGCAGCGGCAGCCAGCAGACAACACTGAACACAGTCCACTTTACTTTTCTTTTCTCCTAGCTGCAGTATATCCTCGTGTTGTGTTCCAAATAAATAATTCCATAGTGTAGTAAACAGCTTCCAAACACGACGTTGTGTGTAGTTTAAATCATCCACGCGCACTGCTGGATTAAGATGCAACGTCTTGTTTTCTTTCCAGCTGTAAACTATTAATACTCGTTAAGCAAGCCTCGTCCGAAAGTTTAACAAAGTAGGCTACACTGATTAACAGAGAGAAGTGTAACGTTTTAAGTCCCCCTAGAGAGGTTGAGACAAATCAAAACAACAGTGACATGGGGTATTTTTTGCATTGTTTGACAGGCATCAGACTAAAATGACATAAGGTATTTATCACCTTAAATAATGAAATGCAAACAGGCATGTAATGTGTTTGAATGGGGAAACTAATAATTTAGTTTGGTCAAAATAAAATAGTTTTTCATTAAGATAACATTTTGTTTAATAAGTTTTGCCATAATCATGCAGCTCTATTACAACGACAGAGCTAAAATAGCAATGTTTAAAATGTTATAGCCTAGACTACATTAGTATAATTATTTTGTAATTAATATTATTTTTTTTAATATCATGACATTAGACTGGATAATCATCGCCTGTGATTTGGGATATTGTACTACAGTATAAGTCTTATTTGTACTATTATATTGGCACTCAAAAGTAGGCCTACTTGTTCTCTGCCTGGGGGAAACATTTTCATTGGAGCAACTCTAATGTCTGTTTGGGAAAAATGGTAGCGGCAGTAACTAGTTAATACCTTTAAGTAAGGAATACTTTTTAAAAGTAACCTTCCCAACCCTGGTACTAATTTAGAGAGAGACTGGACATAAATTAATCCATCATTCACCTTATGTGATTGATGTCATTATGTAAAAACGAGCAGACATTTACAATTGCATTTGGCTCACAACATCACATTCAGCAATGGAGTAGCCTACTGTAAAATGCCCTCAAACCTAAGGTGCCGGCTACATGGAGCTGGATATTTTGGCTGTGAACCGGCATCAAACGCTTAGCTGGAATCGGGTCGCGGGGGTAACAGTTCCAACCAGGGAAGGAATTTCATGGAGGCCATGAAGGCCATGGCCGCCGTTGCCCCTCAGTTTGGCCTTGTGCCCCTCAAACCAATGGTATGACCTGAGGCCACAGTGGCCTTAATGCCCCAGCTGACTGTACCACTTTCCCCTTTGTCTCTTTCTGGTCAATATGTACAGTAGACACCAGTGTCTCTTTCTTATCATGTAGACACCAGTGTTTTTTTGTTGAGATTCTGAAATCTTAACTCCCCCAAATCCCCATCTTTAATCCAATCCAGTGACTTTGACTGATGCAGGGCTGAGCATGGATAAGATTGAATACGATTAGGTTATCATCTCTAACCATTAAATTCAACAAATTATTTCAATGGACTAAAATTGTGTTTTATTTGATGGCCTTCCTGCCCTGGCATTTGGCCTTTGTGCCCTCAAAAAATGGACAACATCAAAGGCCAAGTGGCCTTGCCCCTAAAATGACGAAATTCCAGGCCTGGTTCCAACTGAGACCTCCAGATTTCCTTATCCCGAGCAACTTCCTCCACTCCCTCAGGGAGTATACAGAGGCGTTCCCAAGCCAGTTTGGAGATATAATCCCTCCATCTGGTCTAAACCACAGCAACCAAAGGTAATTTGAGGAGACCTATTATTGTTTTAATAAAGAACAAAGAACCCTCATTCCCCAAAAACAACTAAACAAAAACAACAAGAAAAAAAGGTTGTTTTCTGTAGCCTACCTAAAAAAAAAGAAAAAGAAAAAAAACAGGTTTTGGGGACTCGATTCAGTCTCGCCTCTCGTCAGACTCGCACTCGACTCGGACTCGACTCCCGTCGGTCTCGGACTCGACTCGGACTCGGCCCCCTCCCAGGAGGTCATGACTCGGACTCGACTCAGACTCGAACCTCATATGACTTGGACTTGACTTGGACTCGCTTTAGGTGGACTCGACTACAACACTACTCTGTACTACTTTGTGTGATTTTAGGCAAAATCTGTGGGAGCAGTGTCCAGAAAAGTGTTTTGCTAAAATCTGCCTGATGGTGGCGCTAGATGAGGTCCATGTGAGAAATAAGGGGTGAAGGCTGTGATTTGCCATCCAAGGAGTGTGTGTGCAAAGTTTGGCATTGATAGGGCCAACGGTTGCAGAGATATGACTAGGGGAAAAGTGTGACGTGTGACGTGACTGACGGACGGACAGCCGGTGGAGGTTTTGATAGTAACTGCGACCTGACGGTTGCAACAAGGATATGGTGCTTCGCGTAGGTGCCATATCAGCCTGTCGGGATCTTATCACTGGATGATGACCGCTGTGGCAGACGTTATCCCTTACATAATGCGTTCCCATCCTAAATGGGTTAATGGGTTGTCTGAGACCGCCTCAATGCAGAGGCTGCAGCAGGGTTTCCATATTTTACTGTAATTGGCCAATCACAAGAGGCAACTCAGTTTGACACTTTTGGGTCCGATTTGTGTGGGAACTTTTGGGGCCATTAGGTGGAATGAAATGAAACACCTTTCCATGCTTTCTCTAATCTGAAACTAAATCACCTCCGACCAATTCTGAACATCCTCCACTTCTGCTAAAGTTCTTTCTTTTTTCTTTTCTTTTTTTTTAAGGACAACTTTAGTTTTTTTACAACAAGGGTTCATATTTTAGATTGTAATTAGAGAAAAGAAAAAGTGAGTGTTAAAATGTTTTCATTTGCTTCGTTCTATTGTTTTATAGCGCTTACCATGCTAAAATGTGGGGAATGCGTACGCATGGGGGCATGCGTACAAGTTGCTAAATAGACACTTCTTCTTACTGTGTCTTTTTAGACACAGTAAGCCAGCAATTTCTTTATTGCTATTTACAGTAACACTTCTAGCCCACATAAGTCACATCCAACCATGAAAGGTTGCGTTGTATCTTGGGAATGGGATTATTCTGTGTAAAATTACATATTTACGCATGCCCCCAACCACTGAAATAAGAATCTCTAAAACAATAGAAAGAAGTAAATGAAATAATTTTAACACTCATCTTTTATATTCTTTAATTACAATCTAAAATATGAACCCTTGTTGTAAAAAACTAAAGTTGTCCTTTAATACAGAAGGCTGAGTGTGGGGCATTGCCTGTACTTTTCACTGCTTGCTCTTCTATATTTTTGTTGAAATGATCAGTTTATATCACTAACTTGGTGGAATCTTCATATTGTCTGATATTGAATTATATTGTATCATTGAACGCACACATGAATCCAATGTGTAGATCTGCTACTTTTGACGCTTTTGCGTCACACTGGAGTACGGTCAAGTAAGGTATTGCTTTATGATAACAAATAAATAAAAATAAAAAACAGAGGTTTATATGCCCTGTATTTTCAAGGGGCCCCTGGCTGATAGGACGCCCCGGGCGAAAGACTCACTTTTTGCCTGATGGTGAAGACCACCCCTAGCTGCCTGCTTGCCTAGCCATTACTGTAGATCCATGTGCGTGTGTGTGCATGATGTGTGTGTGTGTGTGTTTGTGTCATGTTGTGGTCCATGCAGCCACAGCTGTGTGATGGAGCTCCTCTGCCTCAGAGAGCTCTGTAAGAAGAGGCCCCAGGGACTTTTTGTTTTATCCTTAGGGAGTAGCAGGGAGTTTGGTATAGGACAGTGCTTCTAAACATGTGAGTCAAGACCCCCAGGGGGTCCTGCCCATGTTTTTATTCATGCCTGAACTTCTACAATTCCAAGTGCTTGTCAGGGTGGGGATTGGATTTGCTGAGCCTTATTGATAGATAGATACCTTTATTATCCCAAGGGGGACTTGGGAAATCAGTCAAATTCGGACTAATGAACCTTCGGACTAATGAACGTTCGGACTTATGGGCAACTACAACAACATCAATAGTCCCAAACAAAAGTGTCCATAATAGTCTATTCAGTGCTACAAGTATCTCACCGCCATGTCAAACACAAGCAAACTACTCAATACTGCTAACACAACCTAATAGTGCAGAGCCAAACAAAAAAAGTTGGTCAGTGCAAGAAAAACTAAAAAGAAAAAGAAGAAAGGGTGACACAGCAAGATGCACATGACCCTAAAAACTAACCCTAACTAAATTCGGACTAATGAGATGTAGGACTAATGTGATTTCGGACTTATGGGCAGTCCCCGTAAATAGTAACAAAGAAATTGCCAGCTTATTGTGACTAAAAAGACATATTTAGCCACTTGTACGCATGCCCCCACCCACTGAAATCAAAATACAAAAATCGCTAAAATAGAAAGAGGTAAATGAAAACATTTTAACACTCATCTTTTCTATATGGACTTGTAAAAAAAACAAAGTTGTCCTTTAAACCACATGTGCTATATTCTGTTGTAAGCTGTAATCAGACCATATGAGAGAAGTTGCCACTGATGTGCTCTCGTAATCAACGTAGAGATGGGGTCTGACATTCCCAGAATAATTAGAATACCTTTGTAAAGCATGTTTATTTCCCTTTTAAACGGCGTGCCATTTGTAAGGAACAGGCATGAGTGGGATGAGTGACACAGCTGAGTACCTACAGCATATGTGTGGGTTAATTGTGTCCATGAAAGAATTTGCCACATCTTCTCTGCCAACGCCAGACAGCTTCTGCTTGTTGCTATTGGCTCTGAGCACAGCAGCCATATTGGCTTCCTTCACATGCCTTTACCACAAGGGTCTTCAACAGGGGGTCCTAGGGGGCCCTCAGAGTTACTACAGGGGGGGCTCCAAATCTTTGTTTGACAGAAACCTTTTTGCTCCTTTTTTGAAGCGGTGAAAGCCGCTTTCAATGAGTGGCTTTGTGTGTCCCATGTCCATATATGGTCATTTCAGTCCAGAATAAACAGGTTTTTTCAAAAACAAAATGTGTGTCCCATGTCCATATATGGACATTTCAGTCCAGAATGAACAGGTTTTTTCAAAAACAAAATGTCTGTCACCTCATGTCCATATATGGTCATTTCAGTCCAGAATGAACAGGTTTTATCTGTCCCGTACGTCCAGAATATCAGTCCAGAATGAATAGGTTTTTTCAAAAACAAAATGTGTGTCCCATGTCCATATATGGTCATTTCAGTCCAGAATGAACAGGTTTTATCCGTCCCGTACGTCCAGAATATGTGTGTAGTGTCCGTCCCGGTCTGATGATTGGATACTTTGAGGATTGGTCAAGCTTCACATGACAATTCGGCCCTCCAGATAAAATCATTCATTCATTCATTCAGAATATAAAGAATGTACAGATCACAGAGTTCATAACTCTAGAACACATAGAATAACAGTTCACCGCTTCACTTCGAACCGAGGTTTGATTTTTTATATTAACGATTTGAACCCTATAGCGTCCATATTCTGAGAACTTTAGCCAAAAATAGCAGATCTACAAGCTCACAACGCCTCACAGCGCGAGGCGTTGTGAGCTTGTCGATTGGCTATTTACGGCAAAAAGGTTTGGTGTAGAGGGGAAAAAGAGCAGACTAAGTACAAAGTGAAAGGTCAAGTGTATTAAGTATTGACAGTTCAAGTGGTTAAATATCTGAAAACACCAATTGACATGAATCGAAAATACACTGATGATTGTGCTGTCAAACAATGAAACAATATGGAATCTATGAAAAGGTTGTGGGGGTCCCTGCTTCATCTCTCTCTCTCAACTAGGGATCCTTGGCCTGAAAACGTTGAAAACCCCTGCTTTACCACTTATACTGGGGCTCAGTTCCATTTAGTGCAGCATATGGTTAACCTTTTTTAAATTCATGGACACCCATGACTGGGAGTTGTACACTCTCAGAGTTACTGTTCAGGCTCACTGTTTCCAGTGAGCCAACATGCACAATATCAGCACCCTGACTCTGTTTGACCAGAATGGAACAGAGCCTTCATTAGAAGCCTATCATTGGTAAAAGAGGCCCAGGTGCCGTCCATATGAATACGATTTTAGGTGAATCCGCAAAGGTTTTTAATCGTTCAGAGCTTTCTGACACGCGTTTTGGATCGCCGTATACACATATTTCCTGAAACGATGAGGTTACGGCGCAACGCTCTCCCTTGCGCATGCGCCAAGCCTCCCCCTCCCTCCCCCACAACAACAACAACTACAGTCAGCATAGCATTCGATTGTGCTTCTTAGTGTGATAGTGCTTTTACAGCAAAATGTACTGCTCCCTACTCCCACACCACCATCAGCAACAGTTGGACATAAAAAAGGCACACAAAAAACAAACAACAACAACACATCGCTCTCTTCTCTCTCTTTTTTGGGTGCTTTGTGGCAGCTTTACAACACCACTAGGCCCGGGATACTGGGTGTTGTTTAGAGCAGGGGTCTTCAACAGGGGGTCCGGGACCCCTAGGGGGTCCTCAGAGTTACTACAGGGGGTCCCTCCAAATCTTCCAAACATTTTTTATATTAACTCATTAAAAGCCAACCCCGCGATGTCGCGGGAAAAGTAATAGAGTATCTATAGTGCCATCCACGCGATGTCGCGGGAAAAGTAATCTATTACTGTAACGGCGAGTAAAAATACCTAGTACAATGGCCGACGCTCCGGAGACGAAATCCGCGCTGATTTGTCATCATCACGGCTCCACGAGCACACAATAGTCATCCCATAACATTGAGGTGGACGGGCCGCCTCATCTTTAATGTCCATTATCTCAAAACTACACTTTAGAAGCGAAGATGGAGGCAGATGCTCGCTTATAAAACACATGTATAAACGCTACGAGCCGATCCAGCATGGCTCCACATAAACAATGATCGGTTCAGTCGAAGGATCCGATGACGTCAGACCGGAAGTACTTCCGGTGGCCTTCAAAATAAGACAAAATAAGAGAACGGCCGTGAATGGGGGGGGGGTGGGAGGCACTCTGGATATTATAATCCGTTAATGTCTGAGGCTTTTAATGAGTTAACAACTTGAACCCTAGTGTCCATATTCTGAGAACTGTAGCCAAAATAGCAGATCTACAAGCTCACAACGCCTCACGCTGCGAGGCGTTGTGAGCTTGTAGATCTGCTATTTTTGGCAATGAGTTTGGTGTAGAGGGGAAAAAGAGCAGACTAAGTACAGTATAAAAGGTCAAGTTTATTAAGTATTGACGGTTCAAGTGGTTAAATATCTGAAAACACAAATTGACATGAATCCAAAATACACTGATGATTGTGCTGTCAAACAATGAAACTATATGGAATCTATGAACATGTTGTGGGGGTCCCTGCTTCATCTCTCTCTCGACTAAGGGGTCCTTGAAGACCCCTGGTTTAGTGGATTGTATTGAAGTTGCATGAAACAACATATCTGTCAATTTTACAACACAACCTCATCTACCAAACACACATTTGTGATGTTTTTGTTTGATGTCTTAGTTGAAGGGTAAAGTCAAGCACATTACTCCCTCTCAGTCTCATGTCTCACCTGGCATTAGAAATGAATTATTTATCAGTGGAACACAAGTGCTGACTCTAACTTCAACATGCTTTTTTTCTTTTTTAATGGCAGCAGGTGAGGCGTGTTAATCAGCCTCCATATCCCTCGTCAGCAGTGGTGCATGGACAAACCATATACTCAAGTAGGCCTACACATACGCACTGCAATGTACATTTGCATTTGTACTGTATATCAATGCATTTGCTTTGACATTTTGAATTACCCAAATACCGAACTGAATTTTCTCCTTATTGCTATTTGCGACAGTATTTGAAAGAGGGCTTAAGTGGTTCAAATAATAATTGTTTCGGTTGGAAACCTCATCATGTCCAGAACTTAGACGTTTGCCCGGGACCCAAACTAGTGAAAATAGCAGATCTAGAAGCCCGAGAGCTTGTAGATCGGCTATATTCACTACTTCTTAATCATTATCAGGCTATATTTTATTTATGGAATTTCTTAGATTTCTTTTTTTTTCCACTAAAAAATCAAAAAAAAAAATCTAAATATTTTCTATCTTTTGAAATATATTGTATTTTTTGTTTGGAAAGGAAAACGGTATTTGTACTATTTGTGACCCATAAAAATGGATCACAAAAGTAACAATATTTATTTTTGAAAGTCATGAGCACACACACACACACACACACACACACACACACACACACACACACACACACACACACACACACACACACACATGTTTGTATGCATCCATTACGGGGACCAACTGCAGGGTCATCATGTATGGGGACACCACTTTCCTGTGGTCCCACAGGCCTGGAAAAAATCAGGCAAGTTCAGAAAAAAATCCTTAACAAGACTATCACCTCAGATTCTAGATTGGATGAAGTATTATCACAGACTTGTCCTGAACGTGCATCTTGGGGACTTATATGAATCCATGGTTCATGGGGACTTAATTTGCATACACACAGATCTGTGCATGAAGTCATGGTTCATGGGTACCTCATTAACATATCATTTAAATAACACACACACCTGTTTTTTTACACCAAAATGGGGACTCAATGTCCTGGGTACATTTAATATTGATGAATTGTATGCAGGAAGCTTTGTGTACAGATACAGACTTCCAGAAAGCAAGTCAGAATTCAGAGTGGGCCCTGTAACCTAACCCTGAACTTGTCTGAGGCTGTCTCACAGGAGACGAGAGGACAGCGGGGAACACACAAGGACACTGGATGCTTTAAGGAAAGGGCATACAATATAAATGCTTATTACATGGCTTGGTTGAATGCTTGATTCTGATTGGTCAGTCGCTGAATTAATCGGTCAGTTATTTCTGGATAATGACTCTATATCAGACCTCTGCCTAATCAAACCCTCTCAGCACTGCGGCTGCGCCCTGCTGATTTACTGCTGTTTCCAACATGACAGCCATGTAAACACACACACACACACACACACACACACTGTGACACACATTGTCATTTACAGCTAAACATTGTCTCAAAAATGTTTTTGAAAACATTTGAGCAAGAAATAGACGAAGCAGTGCCCGAAAATGGATTCTATTTGATCAACTCACTTCCTTGTTTTCCAACAGTGCAGATGGGCTGCATGCAGCTGGGCTGACGCGGCCAGCGTGAAACTTAAGGAATACTTTTTTTTTATGTGTTTTGGGTCAATTTATTAATTTATGTTAGGTAGCCATGTAATAAGCGGGATAATATCTGGCTTCAGGAAGGTTTAACCGCCTCGGTGGTTGAACTCCCTGTCGGTGAATTATCTGCCGACAATGACCGGAGATATTATCCCTTACATACTGTATGTTCACTACATTTTACTTGAGTTTGATACTTTACATTCTCTTTACAATATTTTAATAATTTAGTTGCATACCAAATACAGATCAAATGTAGATCATTTTTCCATGAAAAAAAAAAAAAAAAAGCTTGATTCAAGAATGATTCTCAGTTCAAAATAGCAATATTTATTAGGCAATATCAAACAAAACTGTTTTCAGGAACTGTAAACATTCAGGAACTGTAAACATTACAGCGAATCATTTCAAGGAGCCGCAGTTTTACATGCATTTAGGCTGCGGACCTCCCATTTAACCTGCCAGGGTCCATTTGGTACTATTTGTACACTCTCTATACCGACCCATGAGGGCATTATTTAGCTAGGTACCCCCTGGAACTCCTGAAACCTGAAAACATGAACACATGAACCAAGGTTCATGTTTTAGGTTATTAGAGAAAGTAAAAGGTGAGTGTTCATTATTTTGCATTTGGTGCCTTCTTTTGTTTTAGGGATTTTAGCCACACACACACACCTACTGTGTCCTCATCAGGACTGGCAGGTACAGTATGCTCAGGTGTTTTCTTATGGCTATGGTAACAACATAATGGGGGGAAGAAGGAATATAAGTTATAAAACAAGTTAAACAACACAACTAACAAATTAAAAACAAGTAACAGAAAAGCATAATTCTGTGAATGATTCGTAATCCATTTCATATACAGGCCACAGAGCTGCCAAACAGAAAAGGCCGTGGGAGACCAAAGAAATCGAAGCAGTGGAGAGGCACTTGATTAGATTCATCAACTCCTTACGTGTCCCAGGAAAGATGGAGTGTGTCCAATGCTTAAAAGCTGAGCCATTGGCTCTTAAAAACAGAGATTGGCAGTCTGTGAAATTCTTTGTCTACAACCGCATTCTAAAGATAAAGAAAAATATCTAGATTTGCACAAAAATATCTAGTTTGCAAAGTTGAACTAGTTGCACTAAAATGTTCCACAAAAATATCTAGTTTGCAAAGTTGAACTAGTTGCACTAAAATGTTCCACAAGTTGCACTAAGTGTTGAGAATTTATAGTTTTACTTAAAGGACAACTTTATTTTTTATTTTTATTTTTTTAACATTTTTTAGGTTATAAGAGAAAGTTAAAGGCGAGTTTTTTTTTGTTTTTGTTTTTTTCCCATTTGCTGCTTTCTTTCGTTTTAGGGATTTTAGCTGCTTTTGACAGAGGGCGGGGGCATTCAAACAGGGGCCTACATATGTATTTCTTTACAAAATGTAAAGAAATACAAGAAGTGATCGTCTTGGCAGTGACTGGATCTTGCCGTGGTGCTGTGATGGAGCCATGCGTGTCTGTGTCTGTGGGGCAGTTGCCATCACCTGCTGCACACACGTCATTCAATGTCTGTGAAGAATAAGATTCATTAAATATTTAAAAGTCAAAAGGTAGGCATGTCAAAATCACCGTGTGACCCGGTCTGGAGTGGATGATATTGCTACGTCATGTTGTAGTATTGTTTTGTAGTCAGACAGACCGGAACATTCAATCGATACAATGGGGGAAAGGAGGAAGGAAGTAAGTATGGAAGGAATGTTCCTGTCTGTCTGACTACACAACGACACTACAACATGATGTAGCGATATCATCCGCTTCCGACCTGATAACAAACCTGAAACTGAATGCTGCCCAGGCTAGTTGGACAGTAGGTATTTCAAACACATTTGGTGTGCGGTCTATGAGTATGTGGTCTATGAGTACTTTTTAAATGTACACCTTATTATGAAATCCCCATTTAAGCAAATATAAGATAAACAATCAGATGTGAGATCAGATAATGTTCTCACTGGTACAGTAGATTATAATCAACAACCAAAATGCACTTTACAATACCTACATAGCCATAAGACAACACTGGAGAGAAAGTCTAGGGATGTGATCAGTGTGGACAACGCTTCTCTAAAATGAATAGCCTTAAAATGGATCAGATAATTGATGCATTCCGTAAACTTACACACACATACACACACACACACACACACATCAGTTTTGGGGACCCTGTGGTAATGTGCATCATGGGGACACGTCTTCTGAAATTTCAGTTCTCCTGGAACATACTTGCTTAAATACACACACACACACACATTTTAAAAACATGGGTTTTGGGGACCCAGTGTCAATGTGCATCATGGGGACATACAGGACTTCTGAAGATTGAATTATTCTGGCTACAACCTTGCATAACACACACACACACACACACCTAAAAACATGTGTCTTGGGGACCCCGTGAGGCCTACCTTTTAAAGTGATATACTAGACATTAGGAAATGATACACTAAAAATAATTTTAAGGTGTGCTCTCCACATTTACCTTTTCAACGGAAGTGGACGTCTTGGCAGTGACTGGATCTTGCCGTGGTGCTGTGATGGAGCCATGCGTGTCTGTGTCTGTGGGGCAGTCGCCATCATCTGCTACACACATGTCATTGAACATCTGTGAAGAATAAGATTCATTAAATATTTAAAAGTCAAAAGGTAGGCATGTCAAAGTTGTACACTTGACAGATGTTAAGTTCACATGGTAAGTTTAATATCACTAGTATGTCAACATCCTTATGTAGCCCAATACACCATTCTGTTGGACAGTAACCTCGCGTCACCAGGCTTCCCACCCACCTCGGAGTAAAGCCTGGTCTCTGTTTCAAAATCACTGTGTGACCCGGTCTGGAGTGGAAGATATTGCTACGTCATGTTGTAGTATTGTTTTGTAGTCAGACAGACCGGAACATTCAATCGATACAATGGGGGAAAGGAGGAAGGAAGTAAGTATGGAAGGAATGTTCCTGTCTGTCTGACTACAAAACGACACTACAACATGATGTAGCGATATCATCCGCTTCTGAACTGATAACAAACCTGAAACGGAATGCTGCCCAGGCTAGTTGGACAGTAGGTATTTCAAACACATTTGGTGTGCGGTCTATGAGTATGTGGTCTATGAGTACTTTTTAAATGTACACCTTATTATGAAATCCCCATTTAAGCAAATAGAAGATAAACAATCAGATGTGAGATCAGATAATGTTCTCACTGGTACAGTAGATTATACTTAACAACCAAAATGCACTTTACAATACCTACATAGCCATAAGACAACACTGGAGAGAAAGTCTAGGGATGTGATAAGTGTGGACAACGCTTCTCTAGAATGAATAACCTTAAAATGGATCAGATAATTGATGCATTAGGTAAACACACACACACACACATCAGTTTTGGGGACCCTGTGGTAATGTGCATCATGGGGACACGTCTTATGAAATTTCAGTTCTTCTGGAACATACTTGCTTAAATACACACACACACACACACACACATCTTAAAAACATGGGTTTTGGGGACCCAGTGTCAATGTGCATCATGGGGACATACATGACTTCTGAAGATTGAATTATTCCAGCTACAACCTTGCATAACACACACACACCTAAAAACATGTGTCTTGGGGACCCTGTGAGGCCTACCCTTTAAAGTGATATACTAGAAATTAGGAAATGAAAATAAACTAAAAATCATTGTAAGGTGTGCTCTCCACATTTACCTTTTCAACGGAAGTGATCGTCTTGGCAGTGACTGGATCTTGCCGTGGTGCTGTGATGGAGCCATGCGTGTCTGTGTCTGTGGGGCAGTCGCCATCACCTGCTGCACACACGTCATTCAACGTCTGTGAAGAATAAGATTCATTAAATATTTAAAAGTCAAAAGGTAGGCATGTCAAAATCGCTGTGTGACCCGGTCTGGAGTGGATGATATTGCTACGTCATGTTGTAGTATTGTTTTGTAGTCAGACAGACCGGAACATTCAATCGATACAATGGGGGAAAGGAAGTAAGTATGGAAGGAATGTTCCTGTCTGTCTGACTACACAACGACACTACAACATGATGTAGCGATATCATCCGCTTCCGACCTGATAACAAACCTGAAACTGAATGCTGCCCAGGCTAGTTGGACAGTAGGTATTTCAAACACATTTGGTGTGCGGTCTATGAGTACTTTTTAAATGTAAACCTTATTATGAAATCCCCATTTAAGCAAATATAAGATAAACAATCAGATGTGAGATCAGATAATGTTCTCACTGGTACAGTAGATTATAATCAACAACCAAAATGCACTTTACAATACCTACATAGCCATAAGACAACACTGGAGAGAAAGTCTAGGGATGTGATCAGTGTGGACAACGCTTCTCTAAAATGAATAGCCTTGAAATGGATCAGATAATTGATGCATTCCGTAAACTTACACACACACACACATCAGTTTTGGGGACCCTGTGGTAATGTGCATCATGGGGACACGTCTTCTGAAATTTCAGTTCTTCTGGAACATACTTGCTTAAATACACACACACACACACACATTTTAAAAACATGGGTTTTGGGGACCCAGTGTCAATGTGCATCATGGGGACATACATGACTTCTGAAGATTGAATTATTCTGGCTACAACCTTGCATAACACACACACCTAAAAACATGTGTCTTGGGGACCCCTTGAGGCCTACCCTTTAAAGTGATACACTAGACATTAGGAAATGAAATAAACTAAAAATCATTGTAAGGTGTGCTCTCCACATTTACCTTTTCAACGGAAGTGATCGTCTTGGCAGTGACTGGATCTTGCCGTGGTGCTGTGATGGAGCCATGCGTGTCTGTGTCTGTGGGGCAGTCGCCATCACCTGCTGCACACACGTCATTCAACGTCTGTGAAGAATAAGATTCATTAAATATTTAAAAGTCAAAAGGTAGGCATGTCAAAATCACCGTGTGACCCAGTCTGGAGTGGATGATATTGCTACGTCATGTTGTAGTATTGTTTTGTAGTCAGACAGACCGGAACATTCAATCGATACAATGGGGGAAAGGAGGAAGGAAGTAAGTATGGAAGGAATGTTCCTGTCTGTCTGACTACACAACGACACTACAACATGATGTAGCGATATCATCCGCTTCCGACCTGATAACAAACCTGAAACTGAATGCTGCCCAGGCTAGTTGGACAGTAGGTATTTCAAACACATTTGGTGTGCGGTCTATGAGTATGTGGTCTAAGAGTACTTTTTAAAAGTACACCTTAATATGAAATCCCCATTTAAGCAAATAGAAGATAAACAATCAGATGTGAGATCAGATAATGTTCTCACTGGTACAGTAGATTATAATCAACAACCAAAATGCACTTTACAATACCTACATAGCCATAAGACAACACTGGAGAGAAAGTCTAGGGATGTGATCAGTGTGGACAACGCTTCTCTAAAATGAATAACCTTAAAATGGATCAGATAATTGATGCATTAGGTAAACACACACACACACACACATCAGTTTTGGGGACCCTGTGGTAATGTGCATCATGGGGACACGTCTTATGAAATTTCAGTTCTTCTGGAACATACTTGCTTAAATACACACACACACACACACACACACACATCTTAAAAACATGGGTTTTGGGGACCCAGTGTCAATGTGCATCATGGGGACATACATGACTTCTGAAGATTGAATTATTCCAGCTACAACCTTGCATAACACACACACACCTAAAAACATGTGTCTTGGGGACCCTGTGAGGCCTACCCTTTAAAGTGATATACTAGACATTAGGAAATGAAAATAAACTAAAAATCATTGTAAGGTGTGCTCTCCACATTTACCTTTTCAACGGAAGTGATCGTCTTGGCAGTGACTGGATCTTGCCGTGGTGCTGTGATGGAGCCATGCGTGTCTGTGTCTGTGGGGCAGTCGCCATCACCTGCTGCACACACGTCATTCAACGTCTGTGAAGAATAAGATTCATTAAATATTTAAAAGTCAAAAGGTAGGCATGTCAAAATCGCTGCGTGACCCGGTCTGGAGTGGATGATATTGCTACGTCATGTTGTAGTATTGTTTTGTAGTCAGACAGACCGGAACATTCAATCGATACAATGGGGGAAAGGAAGTAAGTATGGAAGGAATGTTCCTGTCTGTCTGACTACACAACGACACTACAACATGATGTAGCGATATCATCCGCTTCCGACCTGATAACAAACCTGAAACTGAATGCTGCCCAGGCTAGTTGGACAGTAGGTATTTCAAACACATTTGGTGTGCGGTCTATGAGTACTTTTTAAATGTAAACCTTATTATGAAATCCCCATTTAAGCAAATATAAGATAAACAATCAGATGTGAGATCAGATAATGTTCTCACTGGTACAGTAGATTATAATCAACAACCAAAATGCACTTTACAATACCTACATAGCCATAAGACAACACTGGAGAGAAAGTCTAGGGATGTGATCAGTGTGGACAACGCTTCTCTAAAATGAATAGCCTTGAAATGGATCAGATAATTGATGCATTCCGTAAACTTACACACACATACACACACACACACACACATCAGTTTTGGGGATACTGTGGTAATGTGCATCATGGGGACACGTCTTCTGAAATTTCAGTTCTTCTGGAACATACTTGCTTAAATACACACACACACACACACACATTTTAAAAACATGGGTTTTGGGGACCCAGTGTCAATGTGCATCATGGGGACATACATGACTTCTGAAGATTGAATTATTCTGGCTACAACCTTGCATAACACACACACCTAAAAACATGTGTCTTGGGGACCCCTTGAGGCCTACCCTTTAAAGTGATACACTAGACATTAGGAAATGAAATAAACTAAAAATCATTGTAAGGTGTGCTCTCCACATTTACCTTTTCAACGGAAGTGATCGTCTTGGCAGTGACTGGATCTTGCCGTGGTGCTGTGATGGAGCCATGCGTGTCTGTGTCTGTGGGGCAGTCGCCATCACCTGCTGCACACACGTCATTCAACGTCTGTGAAGAATAAGATTCATTAAATATTTAAAAGTCAAAAGGTAGGCATGTCAAAATCACCGTGTGACCCAGTCTGGAGTGGATGATATTGCTATGTCATGTTGTAGTATTGTTTTGTAGTCAGACAGACCGGAACATTCAATCGATACAATGGGGGAAAGGAGGAAGGAAGTAAGTATGGAAGGAATGTTCCTGTCTGTCTGACTACACAACGACACTACAACATGATGTAGCGATATCATCCGCTTCCGACCTGATAACAAACCTGAAACTGAATGCTGCCCAGGCTAGTTGGACAGTAGGTATTTCAAACACATTTGGTGTGCGGTCTATGAGTATGTGGTCTATGAGTACTTTTTAAAAGTACACCTTAATATGAAATCCCCATTTAAGCAAATAGAAGATAAACAATCAGATGTGAGATCAGATAATGTTCTCACTGGTACAGTAGATTATAATCAACAACCAAAATGCACTTTACAATACCTACATAGCCATAAGACAACACTGGAGAGAAAGTCTAGGGATGTGATCAGTGTGGACAACGCTTCTCTAAAATGAATAGCCTTAAAATGGATCAGATAATTGATGCATTCCGTAAACTTACACACACATACACACACACACACACACATCAGTTTTGGGGACCCTGTGGTAATGTGCATCATGGGGACACGTCTTCTGAAATTTCAGTTCTCCTGGAACATACTTGCTTAAATACACACACACACACACATTTTAAAAACATGGGTTTTGGGGACCCAGTGTCAATGTGCATCATGGGGACATACAGGACTTCTGAAGATTGAATTATTCTGGCTACAACCTTGCATAACACACACACACACACCTAAAAACATGTGTCTTGGGGACCCCGTGAGGCCTACCTTTTAAAGGGATATACTAGACATTAGGAAATGATACACTAAAAATAATTTTAAGGTGTGCTCTCCACATTTACCTTTTCAACGGAAGTGGACGTCTTGGCAGTGACTGGATCTTGCCGTGGTGCTGTGATGGAGCCATGCGTGTCTGTGTCTGTGGGGCAGTCGCCATCATCTGCTACACACATGTCATTGAACATCTGTGAAGAATAAGATTCATTAAATATTTAAAAGTCAAAAGGTAGGCATGTCAAAGTTGTACACTTGACAGATGTTAAGTTCACATGGTAAGTTTAATATCACTAGTATGTCAACATCCTTATGTAGCCCAATACACCATTCTGTTGGACAGTAACCTCGCGTCACCAGGCTTCCCACCCACCTCGGAGGAAAGCCTGGTCTCTGTTTCAAAATCACTGTGTGACCCGGTCTGGAGTGGAAGATATTGCTACGTCATGTTGTAGTATTGTTTTGTAGTCAGACAGACCGGAACATTCAATCGATACAATGGGGGAAAGGAGGAAGGAAGTAAGTATGGAAGGAATGTTCCTGTCTGTCTGACTACAAAACGACACTACAACATGATGTAGCGATATCATCCGCTTCTGAACTGATAACAAACCTGAAATGGAATGCTGCCCAGGCTAGTTGGACAGTAGGTATTTCAAACACATTTGGTGTGCGGTCTATGAGTATGTGGTCTATGAGTACTTTTTAAATGTACACCTTATTATGAAATCCCCATTTAAGCAAATAGAAGATAAACAATCAGATGTGAGATCAGATAATGTTCTCACTGGTACAGTAGATTATACTTAACAACCAAAATGCACTTTACAATACCTACATAGCCATAAGACAACACTGGAGAGAAAGTCTAGGGATGTGATAAGTGTGGACAACGCTTCTCTAGAATGAATAGCCTTAAAATGGATCAGATAATTGATGCATTCGGTAAACACACACACACACACATCAGTTTTGGGGACCCTGTGGTAATGTGCATCATGGGGACACGTCTTATGAAATTTCAGTTCTTCTGGAACATACTTGCTTAAATACACACACACACACACACACACATCTTAAAAACATGGGTTTTGGGGACCCAGTGTCAATGTGCATCATGGGGACATACATGACTTCTGAAGATTGAATTATTCCAGCTACAACCTTGCATAACACACACACACCTAAAAACATGTGTCTTGGGGACCCCGTGAGGCCTACCCTTTAAAGTGATATACTAGACATTAGGAAATGAAAATAAACTAAAAATCATTGTAAGGTGTGCTCTCCACATTTACCTTTTCAACGGAAGTGATCCTCTTGGCAGTGACTGGATCTTGCCGTGGTGCTGTGATGGAGCCATGCGTGTCTGTGTCTGTGGGGCAGTCGCCATCACCTGCTGCACACACGTCATTCAACGTCTGTGAAGAATAAGATTCATTAAATATTTAAAAGTCAAAAGGTAGGCATGTCAAAATCACCGTGTGACCCGGTCTGGAGTGGATGATATTGCTACGTCATGTTGTAGTATTGTTTTGTAGTCAGACAGACCGGAACATTCAATCGATACAATGGGGGAAAGGAGGAAGGAAGTAAGTATGGAAGGAATGTTCCTGTCTGTCTGACTACACAACAACACTACAACATGATGTAGCGATATCATCCGCTTCCGACCTGATAACAAACCTGAAACTGAATGCTGCCCAGGCTAGTTGGACAGTAGGTATTTCAAACACATTTGGTGTGCGGTCTATGAGTATGTGGTCTATGAGTACTTTTTAAATGTACACCTTATTATGAAATCCCCATTTAAGCAAATATAAGATAAACAATCAGATGTGAGATCAGATAATGTTCTCACTGGTACAGTAGATTATAATCAACAACCAAAATGCACTTTACAATACCTACATAGCCATAAGACAACACTGGAGAGAAAGTCTAGGGATGTGATCAGTGTGGACAACGCTTCTCTAAAATGAATAGCCTTAAAATGGATCAGATAATTGATGCATTCCGTAAACTTACATACACACACACACACACACACACACACACACACATCAGTTTTGGGGACCCTGTGGTAATGTGCATCATGGGGACACGTCTTCTGAAATTTCAGTTCTTCTGGAACATACTTGCTTAAATACACACACACACACATTTTAAAAACATGGGTTTTGGGGACCCAGTGTCAATGTGCATCATGGGGACATACATGACTTCTGAAGATTGAATTATTCTGGCTACAACCTTGCATAACACACACACCTAAAAACATGTGTCTTGGGGACCCCGTGAGGCCTACATTTAAAGTGATACACTAGACATTAGGAAATGAAAATAAACTAAAAATCATTTGTAAGGTGTGCTCTCCACATTTACCTTTTCAACGGAAGTGGACGTCTTGGCAGTGACTGGATCTTGCCGTGGTGCTGTGATGGAGCCATGCGTGTCTGTGGGGCAGTCGCCATCACCTGCTGCACACATGTCATTCAACGTCTGTGAAGAATAAGTAATTGAATATGGATAAGATAAGAGGTATGCATAACATGTCGGTAGTACATCTGGGGTGCAAGTGCATGCTGTGTTGCTGTCCTCTCATCACAAACGTGACTGTCTGAGAACAACAAGGATTTGTATTTCATTTTCATGTCCTTACTACAACCTGCTTCTGTTGTAGAGCCCTGCAAGCCCGACGGGACCCGACCAGGGCCCGGCCCGGCCCGCCAAAACGGGCCGGGCTCGGGCTCGTTTAGAAACTCACCAACGGGCCTAGGGCCGGGCCCGGGCTCAGAACCATGCTCGGAACATTTCGCGCTGTGAATTTCACACATGACGTCTCTGTGTGTGCGCTTAGAATGGAGTGTGGTGTGTGTGCGTGAGTGAGTGCTGCCTCAGCCTGCCTGCCTCCCATAGCCTTCTAGGCTAATAGCCTTCTAGGCTATGGGCTCTATCCGTATCTATAGCAACACGGCTCTTGATTGGTCGTGACATGAGTACATTAGCCAATGGAGAGCCGGGAGAGCCGCAACGAGCCGAGGGCGACGGGCACACAAGTCTACTCTGCGACTCTGCGTGTACATACACAGCGAGACTATAACATTAGGAGCACTACTGTAGTTTCACCCATTTCACCGTCATTTCTCAAATAAATCGCCCTGTAATGATTCCCCGACCTCCCGAGTCCCGTATCAGTTACGGGATGCGTGCGTGCGTCTTTACTCTTTAGTACTGGACGATACTCTGTATTTTACGATGGCTTGAAACCACGGGCGGCAAGCCGACAATAATATCAATATCTAATTGCAGTGAAGATATACAGTAACATAACAAACGGTGGGTGGAGGAAGATTTCTTGCGTTGTGAATGATGTGTGTGTAATTACTTGCTGTGCTGTTGTGTTGTGTTGACTTCTTTCTTTTAATCAGAGCGCAAGACGAGCACAGCTATAGTATAGAGGGCTGTACACGTCTCTCAGTCTCCGTCCTCTCCGACCATAGTTTTCGTCGGAAAGTTTCGACTTTCTGACGTGCGTGCAGCTTTCCGAACTCAAATTATGAGTAATCCTTTTCAGAAGTTGCAAGAGATGTCATTTTGTAGTTGAACTGGACCTTTCCGACGCAAATTTCGGTGGGCTGTGACAGTATGGACTCCCCTTGAGAGTGCAGCTGCAGCGCACAGCAGTGAAAGCCACGCACACAAATAATTAATTAATAATAAGGCGACGGGCTTCGGGCCGGGCTCGGGCTTTAAATAGCGGCACCAAACGGGCCACGGGCCGGGCCTGGACTGAAGTCCACGGGCCAGGGCCGGGCCCGGGCCCACATTTTAGGCCCGTGCAGGGCTCTATTCTGTTGACATTAGACTACATCTCACTTTGAACCTACATATGCAAGTCAGGCATAAATGTTTAAGTATGTGTCCTCACCTTAGTCCGCCATGGCCAGTTCGATTTTCCGTAGTTGTAGTTCAATTCTTCACCTGGTAAGATGTCTCTCGCAGCAAACAGACAGAGGTGAGGTTTTCCCTCTAGGGCAATGACTCTCAATTTACAGTTGGGAGTCCGGTGCTCGTCATTCACAAGCCTCCCAAGTGAATTATCCTCTTTAGACGCATCAACACTAAAAATGTAGGAATAGAAAAACAATTCAGGTCTTTAGCATTAAATGTAGTCATGGCAGCCCTACATTTTGGGGAACAGTAAAGCACCTTTCAGATGGGCAGTGATTAACACGCCTAATAGTAGCACATGCAGAGAAGTCGAGGTGCAATAAAGCAGTTGTGACTGACTAGACCTGGATTGTGTTTAGTTTTTATTTTGTAGCGGCCCTCATGAGCAGACCTGGAACAGACCTGTGTTAATTGATGCCCATCTGAAAGTACCTTAATGAATAAGGTCAGCAAACAACTACTTGGCATAAAAATATATTTTAATAATAACTTACCACCAATACTTTCCATTCCACTGCAAATCAAACAGGAATACAGAGGCTGCCTTGGACAGTTTCCTGGCATGAGACTCAGCTTGTGTTATAAGTTCACCACGATACTCCACCACAAACTCTCCTTTAGAAATGTCTTTGGTAGCAAAAACGCCTCGCCCTTTTGGGGAAAAATAAATAAACACGTCATGAACTAGTATAAAACATTTGGTTAATTGTTTTTGCAAACAATTCAAGGTAGAGGTAATTTGAAATCTTGCCTATAGGGCTTAATTTGACTCATACCAAGGTAACGTGAATAGTCTGATACTCTAATATGTGGGGAAGTAGAGCCCTGCAGTCTATAAATAACATGAGTGGCCTATAGTGCAGGGGTTTTCAAAGTGGGTGACGGGGCACCCTGGGGTGCCGCGACGGCAGTCCAGGGGTGCCGCGAGACAATTTGATAAGATTTGGAATTTATTTGGACACTTGAAAAAATATTTAGTAACATTTTAAACTTGAAGTACAAAGTAATTTTTTCTTTTGGTAAAGCAAAGCCCTGCTTCATCATACAAGACTGTCGCACAAAACTAGTGAAAACAGCCGATCTACAACACCTCGCGACGCGAGGCGTTGTGTGCTTGTAGATCTGCTGTTTTCACTAGTTTAGTACATTTTATAGATTATAAATACAAAACGAACGGTTTTGGACATACAAGGTTTCCACCCGACAACGATGATATGCTATAAATATAAGGTGCTGGGAGTGAAAGTTATAATGTATTTATATTTATGGGGTGCCCTGAGACAAAAAAGTTTGGGAACCCCTGCTATAGTGGACGCCAAAGCGCTGAGTTCTCTGCATTAGTTGAACAGCAGCATCAAACATGTTCTATAAATTGCTCACCTTTGTATGTACTGATGAACCGTTCTTCAAGTCCAGGTTTGTCAGTTCCAGACTTGATGTAATTTAGAGCATCTGTCTCTGGAGAAACTCGTCTCCTTGCAGTTCTTCCCATGTTTATTATCTGCCACCTAATCAAATGTATTCAAGTTATTTGCAAATAACATACAAGAATAACGAGTAACAATCACCCATGCAAGGTATACCGTCCATAATGAAAACCAATTGCTTTTAGCTTGTTAACCAGTATGGAGTGGTTCACAGTGTCTTGCCAGCATCCACCTCGTGCTTGATGTGGTCGACTCAAATAGAGGAGGCATGTGTCAGTCGAGTGGAATGTTCTGAAGCCAGACTGGAATTTGTATATATATATTTTTTTCCTGGCAATATACTTTTCAACCTGTTCATAGACTATTCTTTCCATCACCTTCGAGATGGAACTTAGTATAGAAATAGGGCGGTAGTTTCCAGGGTCTAATTTGCTCCCTTTCTGACATCAGTCTTCTCCTCTTTTTTCTACCGGGGCAGGGGGAGCTAGGCAGGACCAGTAGAGACTTACTACCGAGAGGGACAGCCACTCTTGACCCTCAAACATGACAGTAAAATCTATATTTATATAGGCCTACGTACATTTCCTATTCAAATGAGTGCCTAAATACATATAGCCTTCAAGTAAGACCCCATTACTGAATGTCAAGTCTACAGGTTTTTTCAGAATATGTATGACAGGGGTTTTCAAAGTGGGTGACGGAGCACCCTGGGGTGACGGAGCACCCTGGGGTGCCGCGACGGCAGTCCAGGGGTGCCGCGAGATCATTTGATAATATTTGGAATTTATTTGGACACTTGAAAAAATATTTAGTATCATTTTAAACTTGAAGTACACAGTTATTTTCAGTCTCGCATCGCGAGGCGTTGTGTGCTTGTAGATCTGCTGTTTTCACTAGTTTAGTACATTTTATAGATGATAAATATAAAATGAACGGTTTTGAACATACAAGGGTTCCACCCGACAACAACGATATGCAATAAATATGAGGTGCTGGGAGTGAAAATTATAATGTAGGGGTGCCTCGGATTTTAAAAAAATATTCACGGGGTGCCCTGAGACAAAAAAGTTTGGGAACCCCTGATGTACGACACTATAGCTATAGCATAACAGGAGGAGTCCAACTAGTAGTGGTTCTCAAATGTATTATTTGCAATGACCCCCTTAACTCTGTAAGTGAACAATGCAGGTAGTCTATGAGTACATACTCAAATGTATATTACATGGGTGGCATGAGAAAACAAATATAAAATCAATAAACACTGTGGAATGAGAGCATTTGGGGTGTGCATTCCACAGGGTTTGGGGCAGCAATTTTTGTCTGTACCTCTTATTTGCATCACAAGCGGAAACACCCTGAAGAGGTCTCTGGAGAAACTTGTTTCCTTGCAGATGTTCCCATGTTTATTATCTGCCACCTAATCAAATGTATTCAAGTTATTTGCAAATAACATACAAGAATAACCAGTAACAATCATCCATGCAAGGACTACCATCTCTAATGAAAACCAATTGCTTAAACCAATTGCTTTTAGCTTGTTGGAGTCGGGCTAACATTATCCCCATATGGCAATGGTTCCCAAAGTGGGGTCTGGGGACCTCAGGACTACTTGAGGGGAATACATGAAAGGTCGACCTAAAACAAAGTCAACCCAAACTCGTTTCCCAACGGGTCTGTGGCCTTAAGCTAGATGCAGAATAGACCGAAATCTAATCTTTGCTTCTGGGGGTCCCTGGAACAAAATATTTTGCAATAGGGGTCCATCCGTGGAACAAAATATTTTGAGATTGGGGTCCGCGGCCAAAAACAACATTTTGGGGGTCCTTAACCACTGATAGGCACATTCTACAAATGTCTTCTAAATCCTAACAGTTTTCCTGAAAAAACTTATGTTGCTATCATTGTTTTTCAAACTCTGTCATGTCAAGGACCCCCAGAATGATATGTATTTGGCCACGGACCCCCATCGCAAAATATTTAGTTCCAGGGACCCCCAGAAGTAAAGATTAGATTTTTGTCTTTTCTGCATCTAGCTTAAGGCCAAACAAAGTCGACCCAAACTCGTTTCCCAAAGGGTCTGTGGCCTTAACCTAGATGCAGAATAGACTGAAATCTAATCTTTGCTTCTGGGGGTCCCTGGAACAAAATATTTTGCTATATATATATATATATATATATATATATATATATATATATATATATATATATATATAGCAGAATTGCGCATATATATATATATATATATATATATATATATATATATATATATATATATATATATATATATATATATGCCGGGTAGTGTGTCCTCTTTTTGGGTTTTCAGAATATGGTCACCCTATACTCCACTAGGCCTACATTTATTTCAAAACTTTAGTTATTGCTTTGTAGATTTTGATTTAGGCCTAGAAAACATACATTTGAATAGCTCACATACTTCTTATTTTATTTACATATCTACTGCATAGTACTGTGTTCTATTCGTCTGTCATTCAATGTTATATGAGATACTTAAATGGTTTCCAGTGGAAATAAGCTTAGTCTTTTCATGGATCTCCTTTTAGTAGACCTTGTACCAGTGAACTGTACCGTCATGAAACTGTACCTTTTCCTATGCAAACTTCTAATAAAGTCTTCAATCAATCAATCAATTCTACTTGTAACAGAGTAGTGCAGTAGGCTACTGATACACAGTTCTATAGGGCACCGTTTTCGTCTAGTACACGTTGCTTGCGCTTCTATATACGTGCGCAACACCAGAATGCGTGCCCTATTGAAATGGGTTCCCCGAGCTTAGCTAACTGTAACATCATGTGTTTGTGGTATATTATCAGGGTCAGATTATCCTTCTGACTAAAGTTACACAATCTACACTTAACCGCCTCGCACTGTGAGCTTGTAGATGTTTGGCAATCATAGATAGATAGAGCAAAAATAGAGTTGGGTCGCGTTTTATTCCAGATGTGTATACATTGCCTCTGTTAGCCTGCAGCGCTAGCATTAGCCGCTAAGCTAACGGCGTTAGCCGCTAAGCTAACGGCCGTCAATTGTGGTGTAACAAGCTGTTTTTCATGGCTTCTTTTAGCTTCAATAGGTAGTTTCTATTGACATGCAGCATATGATTGGAATGGAAATTAGCTGCTGAAACCAAAAATGCAAACCCCGAGACTCTAAAACATTCCCTCGAGCTACAGCCGCCAAATGTATATTATTTATTATGATATTATTATTTTTACATGTATATATACAGAGCTACAGCCGCCAAATGTCGGCAAAAATAGCTGTTCTACAAGCCCGGTGTTTTTTTTACATGTATATATACGGACACAACCGTAAATAATATTAATAACCACATTGCTTACCAGTTTAGAGGGTCTTTGAAAGTCCTTGAAAGAAAGTCCACCATATGTGCTGACTTGAAGCCAACGTCATTGTATGCAAATATCTGACCTGTGATTGGCTAGTAGTGTGTGAAGCTCTCATTCTCCCATTCTCTCACACACTCACACACAAACTGCAGTACCAACTATCGTCTGATGGGGGCTGTCCCCACTGTGTTAACACACCTGTCATATGACATGAAAACGCGAATTGAGGGACTTGCTTAAAAAAAACAACCAGACACTTCAGCAACCTCTCCCCTATCTTCCTGAATGATAATAACTATGGGGACCTACGATTTTGTCCCCACTGTGTCAGACGTCCCCTGCGCGTGACTGTGTGAACATGCGGTTGGTCCCCATAGGTATAGCTAGACAAACGCACACACACACACACACACACACACACACACACACACACACACACACACACACACACACACACACACACACACACACACACACACACACACACACACACAGAATGATTCAGTGTACTTAAGTTACTGTCCACCACTGCCTGAAGTGCACTATGAACTGTGGTCTTCCCGCGGTCACATTAATCAATGAGAGGGTCCCATATTGACTCAGCGCTTCTCAAAGACCACCGCAGAAGCCGCGCAGTGCTGCTGCGAGGGCTCATAATTGCACGAAAGGGCAAATTATTGGCATCGATCGCATCATGCAGCGATCATTGGCGGGTTATAAAAAAATACTGCTAGGGATTTTTTATAGATCTTTAGCTCTTAGCTTTTTATCACAACCAGCACACACACATGCGCGCGCACGCACAATTGCGCACACACACAAGCTCGTGCACACAAATAAACACACACCGAATATAAACACGGAGGGGATAGGGGATTTGTGTGCTGAGATCATTTGCATGGTAGTTTCCCCCTGGCCATAATTTGTCTCATTAAAAATTAGCAAGAAAAAAAAACGTAAAAAGTTTTGGATTACCGCACATTTTTCCCCGCTTGCTTTGATTAGAGTCTGGAGTTAATACATGTATTTCTGGTGTGTGTGTGTGTGTGTGTGTGTGGGGGGGGGGGGGGGGTGTTTGTGTGTCAGGGAGGATTGAATCGGGTTTATTTACACAGCTTTGCTTTCGGTTTTTAAAAAGGATTGCATTTCAGGCACTAGCAAATAGCTAATGAACAGCCATGAAAAATTACAGGCTGGCAGAGAGAGAGAGCTAGAGTGAAATCTGTAGAGGCCAATCTGAAAATAGAGTGTGCTGATAGTCTGTGCATTTACCAGGGAATATGATTTGAAAGATACTCATCGATTTATCACCCAATGTGATTATAGAGCCATGGGTTCCATTTGGGATCGAATCTTCTGCTTTTGATATTCCCACTTCTGGTTATTCGCCAAACGCGAGGCGTTGTGAGCTTGTAGATCTACTGTTTTCACAATATAGCTGTGGAACAAAGTCAAACTAAATGTAATGCCTCCACTCCTACAAGTCCAAGTGCTTGTCAGGGTGGAGGTGTGGGGGGTCCACAAGTTCAAATATGATTATTTGGGGGGTTGTGGCCTAAAAATTCAATTTTGGGGGGTCCCCAGATGATTAACTTAGTGTGCAACATTGTTTTCTCACTCAACAGTAAACAAACCAATATAAAGTCTGAGTGTATAGACTAGAGGTTATAGCCTATGCCCATTTCTAAAGTGACAATTTAGGGACTTTTTGGTACCTATAAAATGGCAAATTAAAAGAGAAAGAAATTGTGAAAATAGCCGATCTACATGCTCACAATAGAACCATGTTATACAAAATGTAATGCCTCAACTCTTAGTGCTCGTTAGGCTGGGGGAGTCCCCAGTTAAAATGTGATTATTTTGGTCATGGCCTAAAAAGGTTGAGAACCACTGCTATAGAGAAGGATCCTTTCCACACAAGCTTTGAACAGGTTGATATTTGTACTGAGAGCACAACTCCTTCAGAAACCCTTTTCTTCCAGGGAAGGTCCCTTAACCGTTCGCCTTGGGTCTGACTTCAAGGCAGTAATCTCCTAACGGCGGTTACGGGTGCTAACTGGAACTATGCAGGGCAGGGGTGTTCAGCCCACACACCCATCCTTTCCTATAAATGTGTGGTTCCTTTAGTCTCGTGCCAAACCCCGAAAAATAAACCTCGTGGTTGAAGCGTTGCTTAAGAATATTAAACTTGTATTGCATCGTCAGGGGTGTTGCGCCAAATTCTGGGCCCTGGGTACAAGGATTCACTGCGGGCCCCCCATGAATGTTCTTCATAGGGGGAGGGGCTTTAGCCCATTTAGACTGGGAACACACTATTACACATTATTTTGTGCTTTAACTATTGAAAAATAGCAGATATACAAGCTCGCAGCGCGCCACCCGGTGCCGCGCTGCGAGCTTGTAGATCTGCTATTTTTCTTTGCTAATTCTTTGAATATTTCAAGATTTTTTGAAAAACCTATGTCTCTATGTCAGTGGCGCTCAAACTTTTTCATGTGAAGGACCCCCAAAATGATATGTATTTGGCCACGGACCCCCATCTCAAAATATTTAGTTCCACGGAGGCCGCAGAAGCGCCTGTGGAACGACTTTTAAAAAATAGCAGGTGCCGCCCTGTGAGCTTGTATATATCTGCTATTTTTCAATAGCTAAAGTATATAACATAATTAAGGCCCCTCCACCTTGGGCCCTAGTAACTCAGTCCCACTTTTCCCCCCCTTGTGACGCCCCTGTACATCGTGGCTATACGAGCATGCAGCCCGCGGCTCTTATTTTAACCTATGCTGAAACAAAATGGAACGTACACGGTCAGAGTATTCATGATCAAGGTGTTACTGTTGACGTAATTACGTTGGAGGGACAGAACCGCGGAGTTGGACTGCAACGAACAGCCCAAGGCGTTGAATTCATTAGGGTGGCGCAAAAGAGTTTTTGTGTTCGCGTAATAAATGCACACGAAAAAAGGTTTTGATTCTTTGTGCAGGCCACACTACTGAACATGCTAGGCCCTGATTCAGCCCGGGAAAAAGAGTTGGAGAGGCCCTCATTGCGCGCTATAGAGAGAGATCTCTCTCTATAGCGCTGCTGCTACTCAAAGATTTGTCATTTCAGATCATTACAAGTGACAAGCCAGGCCCGGGAATGAACCGTCCGTTCGGGGGTTGTCCCGCTTTTCCCAATGGCCAGCACGTCCCTGGTTTTGATTCTTTGTGCAGGCCACACTACTGGAATCCACTCATTAGCTATAGTTATAATGCCTCCACTTCAGCATTTGAATTGATTCCAAAGGTAGTGGGCAGGAGCACCCGTCAGAAGCACTTAGTGGAAAAATGTGTCTCTCACAGTATATTAAATGGACTTTCTTTGCTCTAGGGAAGAAGAAAAAAAGAAAGCCTTCATTTCCAGGGGCATTTTGACTGATGGTCTACAGCGATGGATTTTTGAGATATTTATGATCTTAGAGAAGGCTAATCTTAAATATAGCCGATGAAGGAACAAATAATGTAGGTACTTCAGCAGGTTTTTGAAAAATGTGACAAGGAAGATCAAGTATGACAAAAAGAAAATTACACTTACAAATTCTGAGAAGTGATGAAAAGCATGCTAGTATGAAGATTAATTACATAATTCACAATAAATGCTTTCGTACCGAAATAAGAAATCCACTTGAAAAAGGTGACGCCCGAACTTGAACGCTACGAAGTTGATTTGTGGTTGACAACAAAATATCAGGACAACAAATTGTGTTTTCGGGTAACATAACATCTTTGGTTGTCAAATTAAGATCACGTCCACTGCTCCTCAGCAGTAAATGACTGACTTCATGTACGTTTTACTTACAGTAAAATATGTTTTTACTGCAACTAGTACAGCAATACGTGTGCTTCAAGGCATATTGTAAAGAAAAGAAAGTCATCTGTAAAGAAAAAATCACACCCAATGTGAAGTGAGCGGTGGTCATAATGTCTTCAGACTATAGGATTTGAGTCTAGGATGTACAGGCTATGCTACACACACACACGTTTTACTATGGCAAAACGCTGAGGAAAAAGGCTACAGACACACACCCATCCACTCTAAGGAGCGGTTTACCACCGCTCAAAAAAGAATCAAACCAAGTTTGAAGTGAGCGGTGGTGCGTGTGTGTGTGCGTGGCCTTGTGTGTGTAGCAGTTCATTTCAGGGTTGCGTGTGTTGTGTGTGTCTGTGTTTGACTCAACAGCGCCACTTGGTCACCAGCGGTATTGCAGCCCAGGCTACAAAGTAACATGGATAGATGGTAACAGTCATAGACACACACAGACGTAGTGACTTAGAGGAGTGGTTGACCACCGCTCAAAAAAAAGGCAGCATCATGTTTAGGTAGTGTATTATGGAGACAGTCCAGGCACATTGTGTGCTCTGCATTTCTGCCCGTGCAAAGCTCCTCAGGTCCCCTTTGAGGTGACTCGGTTGTGACAGTTTAATTTGTTGGCATAGCTATCATGAAAGCTTGTGGTCAGAAGAGCCAAATGTACAAGGCGATGGGAGTTTCTGCTCTTTAACTCGGCGGTATTCTTTTAAAGATGTATCTGCGGCCACCCCCCAAAAAAAAAACATCTTGAGAAACATTCTGAGGCTTTATATGTTTGCCGTGATATGAATAGACGTTTATAAGCTAAAAAGAAAAACATGTGAAAAACATTCCAAGGTTGAAAATGCAGACGGAGCTAAGGGTACCGCAAGCATCTTTCTCAAACTATCAAGGGTGCTTTATCGCTCTTGCCGATTTACAGTGCTTTCCCCATTGCAAGGCTTTTAACTGGGGGCTAAAATCATTTGGCTACAGACAAAAGGCTGTAAAGGACCATACCAGTCTAATTTCGACTTCTAGCTCTGCTCTATAATTCTGTATCCTCGATAGCAAATTACAGAAGCAACAGATAAGGATTATCCGCAATATTTGGACTATATATCATAACATGGCCATGGGCACAGTAGCCACAGTATCAAGCGAAAGGTTCTACTCAAGTTAAACATGGCTTTAAATCTCTTTGACAGCCCTGTGGGTCGCTGCCAACATAAAGGGAACAAACTCTGTAACTGAGGCGCTGTGCGATGGCATATTGAGAGCAGGGTGCTTATGGCTGCGTTAAGGTGCGATGTATATTTTCCTGGCAACGGTTTCTTAAGTCCTCCGAACCTCCGAGAAGATGAGGCCGATGCCAGGAAATACAGAAAACCAACCCTAATTATCCGTCCACTTGATGAGGAATGATCTACGTGCACCCAAAACTACAAAAAATGACTTTGCTGCAACGGAATGGTGTCGTATAACCGAGCCAGACGGGTGCCAGAAACGTGTCATGTCTTGCGCCAAGGCAGACGGAGGCCGTTCCAGCAGTTTATGGCGACCCGACACCCTATTAAAGACACTTCACGCGTGTTGTTGCTCTTTATTTGACTATACAGTCGAGGAAAAAGTACCACGTCTTAACCCATTTAGGGTCTAGAATTATTGAATGCTTTAACCAGTGAAAAATAGCAGATCTACAAGCTCACAGCGCGGCACCGAGTGCCGCGCTGTGAGCTTGTAGATCTGCTATTTTTTTTTTAAGTCGTGAAAATGTGTGCAAATCGTTTGTAACTCAAATTGTTGCTTCTGGGTGGTCCCTGGAACTAAATATTTTGGGGTCCGTGGCCAAATACATATCATTTTGGGGGTCCTTCACGTGAAAAAGTTTGATGGCTGGCCAGATTGCTGACATAATAGAAACATAGGTTTTTCAAAAAGGATTCAAAAGACAATCACAAATTAGCAGATCTACAAGCTCGCAGCACGCAGGGAGCTTGTATATCTGCTATTTTTCACTAGTTAAAGCATAAAATAATGATACACAATACAGTGTACCCGTTCTGAATGGGTTTTAAAGGTTGCGGTTCCAAGTACAGGAAGCGCGCTTTTAACATTCTTTGACACCTGGTTTATGGGGGACGTTTCCTTCACCTTGGCGGTTACCTGGATCTCATTACAGTGATGCTTTTGACTTGACTGTAAAAACGTAGCATGGATGACTTACTTGACCCTCGGCTGTAAGGAGCAGGTTTGCCAGATTGTGCAGGAGAAACAGGAGGCCAGGTCTACGAAGAAAAAAAACAAAAAGAAACAAACAAACAGAAGAAGTGACTTTTTGAGCACACACACACAAGCACGCACGCACAGAACAGTCGATCTGCAAGCTCCCAAACGCCTGAAAATATTTGGAAGATTTTTGAATATTTTTATCCTTGGTACAAGAAAAAAAGCTGATGGGCAGTCCGTGCCTGGCCGAATATACAGTATACAGTACAGTATAGTATAGTCATTTGTTTTATACAACATAGGAAGCAAGCCCCAATAAGCAACTACACTTAAAGGGCCAGTTCACCTCTGGGACAACCAGATCTTATTTTATTGTTGTTTGGGACAAGATCAACACAATCCTGAGTTATTCTTTGTGTTCAAGCTGTGTTTTGAGATATTTTAGTATTTCAGCATGAATGATGATGCATTCTGCATCATATGATGCAGCATGATTACTCATATGATGCAAAATGCATCATCATTCATGCTGAAATACTAAAATATCTCAAAACACAGATTAAACGACAAATAACTCAGGAATGTGTTGATCGTGTCCCAAACAACAATAAAATAAGATCTGGTTGCCCCAGAGGTGACACACCATTCACAACTTAGCAACAGTTTACAAGCGACTTTACAGAAAAAAAATAAACAAAAAAAACAAGTTGTTTATAATAAGCGGCAACACCGGCCCGGGAGTCTCTCTCGTGGCTCTCTCCCGCTTTAAGGCGTGGCTTCCAACCAACCGCGGCTTATGGTGTAATTACAGACTAAGACGCCTCAGGGCGACAAGCAACCTCACCCTAAAGGGCGAGTTCACACCATGTCTTGGCCGTCTGTCCAGTGATGTATATCGGACCATCGGTCGGTTATATGTAGATCCATACTGTATATATGGAGATATGATGTGAGACTCCAAACATGCTTACTCAGTTATTCATTATGTGAAACTCCTATGACGTCTAACACATCTGACATCATTCATACAATCCCTTTATGCTCATACATGGAGATCCCTGTCTGAACCAGCCACACAGCTATGGGCTGTTTTCCGCCATATATGGGCATTCCCATATGAAGTCCTGTTAGATATGGGGTTAATATTGATGACATCAGCGATCTCCATATATGGGTATAAAAGGGATTATGTTAGAGTGGTTCTCATGACATCACAACATACAATCCCGTATGCCCATACATGGAGATCCCTGTCTGAACCAGCCACACCATGTGATGTCACCTGTTTATGCCCATATATGGAGAATCCCTTCTTCCGAGTATCTGACATCACTGTGATGTCACTTGTGATGTCACAGTGATGTTTCAGGGGAACCACAATGTCAGGCGTTATCCCTGCTCCGAGTATCTGACATCACTTTGATGTCACCTGTGATGTCACAGTGATGTGTCAGGGGAACCACAGTGTCAAGCGTTACCCGTACGGTCGAATACGGACAAGCTGTGACGGTTCTGACAGTAAGAAAACGGCATACGTGCTTTCGTTTTGAGGCGCGGGAATCTGACTGGTATTTTGCAGTCTTAAACACTTCATCTGGCCAACAGGGGGGGCAAGAAAAAGAGAGAGAGAGAAAAAAAGAGATGATTAATGTCTCCACCCAGGACATTTTTGCAGATAAATATATAAATAAGCCGTGTATGTCTGTATACCAGGTGCTTACGGATGAAGAAAAATTACGCTTGCCAAAACCTTGTTCTTAGCGCAGAGTATGAGAGCTTCTGAAGCAGGTTAACAAATGGGAATGGAATGGCCTAAGAAAACCAGTTTATCAAGCCTGTTCCGAGTCCCCGCGGGCGTCTTGGGGGGACTGCACGTAATAATGATAAAATATGTTTAGGGCTTGTGTACAAGCATGCGTACACATTCAGACATTTTTCACCCGCTGGTCAAAAGGAACTCCTGGAAATCCCTTGTATCAGAACACGGACGGGCCTGGGTGACATGTACGAGGGGGGTAGGGGGGAAAGCCCTCCGGTAAACTGTAATGCGTGTGTGTGTGTGTGTGCGTGCATGCGTGTGTGTGCGCGCGTGCGGAACACACATGTATTATGAATGCGCTAGACACATGCAGACACATACAGTACATTTACACGGGATACACGTGCGCAGACACGAACACAAAAGATTTCCGAACCTACAACTCGGCCAACATAAGCCAATATGTTATGAAGAATAACTTTTTCTTTTTTACCTCCAAACATTCACAGAAATGAATAGCAAACTGAACATCAACAGGATGCTATATTTAAGGGAAACAGACTCCGAATTGTAAAAAAAAAAAACTGCATCTTATGTTGAAAGAATTGCTCTCTGTGTGTAGAAATCCATGCGGTTACGCCACATCTCCAGTATTGACTTGGTTGTTCTTAGTTCAGTGTGGAATCAAGCACTGATGCCACACTATAGCTGCGACGCGTTGTGAGCTTGGAGGTCTGCTATTTTAGACATTTTCACCAAAAGGCCCTTTTAGAAATTTCAGCCCCTACCTTACATTCTTTGCACGTCCCTGGATGGAATGGAACAGTACATTTACTCAAGTAACTTGAGTCGAATTCTGAGGTACTTTCACTTAGCTTGAGCGTCTCCATTTTGCAGTACTTTAAACTTCTACTTCACTACTATCTCATATTTATATAATATTGTACAATTACAGATTTAGAGGTTCGGGCGATACATGGCCCTCACATCTAGTACATCTTCTTCCACCGTATGCATATCGATAGGACAGAGTATATCGATAGGACAGAGTAAGCCGCACACGCATGGATGCACACACACACACACACATATTGACTCCATATGCAAAGCATAAACGTAGAGGTAAATCAAGTGACTATCCGTTTAGAGGGACGTAATGCCCTTTATTAAAACGGCTTGGTTGAATGCTTGATTCTGATTGGTCAAATTCGCTGAAATCAGCTGTGTTATTTCTGGATAACAGACCGCTCCGCTCAATAACAGGCCGATGCCTAATCAAAGGCACCTGCTACACTCGGGCTGCACTGCGTGAATTTTGTGCCGTATCCAACGTGAGCAGGGGTTGTCGCACCAAATTCTGGGACCTGGGTGGGTACAAGGATTCGGGAGAGTGTTCTGGTTAGGGTTAGGGTTAGTTTTAGGCATAGTTTTACTGAGGTTAGGGTTAGGGTTAGGGCTGGGTTTAGGCATAGTTTTACTGAGGTTAGGGTTAGGATTAGGGTTAGGTTTAGGCACGACTTACTACACTGAGCACGCACCCGGTGCGCATTTCCGAACGCACCCTTTGATACACTCGGACTGATACACCAGCAGAAAACACTCTCCCACAAGGATTCACTGCGGGCACCCCATGAATGTTCTTCATAGTGGGAGGGGGTTTGACCCATTTAGACGAGGAACGCATTATTACTCACTATTTTGTGTTTTAACTATTGAAAAACAGCAGATCTACAAGCTCACAGCGCGGCACCGAGTGCCGCACTGTGTGCTATTTATTTTTTATTTTTTATTGTGAACATTTGTGCAACAAAACCGATGTTTCTATGTGGTGCTCAGGGGGTCCTTCTTTTCATGTGAAGGACCCCCAACATGATATGTATTTGGCCACGGACCCCCATCTCAAAATATTTAGTTCCGGGGACCCCCCAGAAGCAAAATTTTAGTTACAAATGTTCGCTTAAAAAAGACGACTTTTCAAAAATAGCAGATCTACAAGCTCACAGTTGTGAGCTTGTATATCTGCTGTTTTTCAATAGTTAAAGCATAACATCCTTAAGGCCCCTCCACTTTGGGCACTAGTAACTCAGTCCCATTCCCCCCCTTGTGACGCCCCTGCATGCTGCACTCAGGCTACACAGTGTGTGAATTTTGTGCCGTATCCAACGTGAGAGCCATGTAAACAAACAGTGTCATTTACAACTAAACGTTGCTCTCAAGAATCTTTAAAAAAATATTTGAAGCAAGAAATAAACAATGAAGTAACAGAAAAATGAATTGTATTTGACCAAAACTTCCTTATTTTCCAAGGCGACCATGTTGTGCTGGGGGGACACTAGTCACACTAGGGGTGTAACGATACATTTTAACAGCGATACGATACGCATCACGATACATGGTTAACGATACGATACAAGGACGATATTGGTTTATTCATGGCGATACGATTCGATTCAATGATTTAAAATCAATATAGTAACTGTGTAAAACGTGTAAAAAATCTGTTATTATGGAAGTAAACGCTGTGATTATCTAGCAAATACATGGACATTATATTTCAACACATATGGACAAACCACCTTGACATGAACACATGAGATTACACACATTTATCGATAGACAAAGAGTAGCTATATGGAATAGAAAGGTAATTAGACCCCTCTTTTTCTTTTTCATTCTTAAAATTGCTAAATACAAGACACAAATACTTAGTTGCCATAGCCTACAATCAATTATTTGCATTGCAAAACGATTCGATAACGATTATCGCATTTTAAAACGATACGATATGATACGATACAAAGCCAAAATGGTGCGATATTTTGCTTTTGCAAACAATATAGTAGATCATTGCAAATTAAAATGGATTTTTCGATTCAATTACTATCGTTACACCCCTCGGAGACACCCTAGCCTGCACAAGACTTGTGGAATACTTTCATTACTGTAAGCAAGGAAATACTTAGTTTTGTTTTTAGTTTTTGGTCAATTAAGTAGCCGCGTAATAAGCGTCGGTGCCATATCAGCCTGTCAGGACTTTATGACTCGATAATGACCGCTGAGGCAGACATTATCCCTTTCATATTGTCACATGGGCCTATTCTCTGCAAACAATGAAGTCAGTTTGATAGTTACAGGAACCACCCCATTTTAAGTGCATATAGCTCAACCAATATGGAGCGAAAGTTATGCTTGGCTAGTGGCTACAATAAACCACTCAATACTGTATTATGCACTCCAAAAAAGAAACTTGCTCGACAAAGAACTCACATATATACACAGCTGTCAAGGAGACGTCGTACTGATGTTTCAGCGGACACTTCTATAGATAAATGACCCAGTTTCCCTGCCAACACCAACCTCTGTAGCAGGGACGTGCTGGGCCCCTGATTCAGCCCGGGAAAAATAGATGGAGAGGCCCTCATTGCGTGCTATAGAGAGAGATCTTTCTCTATAGCGCTGCTGCTACTCAAAGATTTGCCGTTTCAGATCATGACAAGTGACAAGCCAGTGGGCCAATTACTGTACATGAGTTATATTTCGTCGTTGTCAGGTGGAAACCTTGTATGTCTAAAACCGTTTGTTTTGTATGTATCATTTTAAAAATGATTTAAACTAGTGAAAACAGCCGATCTACAAGCACACAACGCCTCGCACCGCGAGGCGTTGTGTGCTTGTAGATCTGCTGTTTTCACTACTTTCGTGCAACGGCCTTGTATGATGAAGCAGGGCTTTGCTTTGCGAAAGAGATACGAGGTTTCTGCACGACAGTGACGATTTACTTTGTTGGCCGCCCAGCCCCCAAAATGGAACGAAGGCCGACATTTTATTTTGAATTTTTTCCTAATGGCCGGCCTGGACCGGCCGGGAATTCCCGGCCGTTCGGGATTTGTCCCGCTTTTCCCAATGGCCAGCACGTCCCTGCTCTGTAGTCAAGAATGAGGCACACAGTTTGAAACATTCAGCTCTCAATCAATCAACACCACAAACTGCAAATGTCTTCACACACATGCTCGTCAAACACAAATTTGATTCACAGCTTGTCTGACAACTTTGCAATAACTGCTATGTCGCTGCCTTTGGTACACACCGACATTGTTGTTGGCTGTGTCTGTGCCTGACTGCAGCGTGGACGCGTTCGCTGGTGTGTGCAAATGTTGGTCCGGGAAGCCTAGGGCGGGGTTTCCCAAAGTGGGTGTCGTGATGCCAGTCCAGGGGTGCCTCAGAATAAATTGATAATATGTGACCGAGGCTGGAGAAAAGGTTCATAAGTAGGCAATAGTGAAGTCCATTAAATTAACAAAATAGGTTTGATTTTGGATTTTTGGTGTTTATCGTTTTTTTTCCATATTATCTAAGAGTGTATGTTTTAGAACCTTCTCATTGCAAAAGATAACAATTTTAGAATCATAAAACAGCTTAAATTAGTTTGTAAACAGAGCTGTGTTTTTGTGTTTCCTTACACTCTTCTGGGGGTGGAGACACACATTAACATGTCAAAGCCAACATTTACATCTGCAGTTTCTGTTGGCTAACGTGTCGCTGTTGTTCTCTGGTTTCAGCTGCAGAACACCACCAATAGGTTAGGGCGTTTGAGGGGTGGAGTTAACAATCCATTGTACGCACCCCTTACCTGACTACCAGTAGTGTGACAAACTTTGAGAGGCCTTTACTCAGATTCTTGGTTCGAGGTTTAACATGATTCAAATAAGCATATCTTCTTCAAATATTCAGATTTCAGAATCCAATGAATGACACGCCATTTGACAGCTTATATTCTGTACTTTCAAGATCTGCAAAAAAATGAAAAAAGACCAATGCCTACATTATGGACCTTTTCTCCAGCCTCGGTCACATATTTGGAATTCATCAATATCACTACATCAATATCACTTCAGTTTAACCACTTAGACCCTCTATGCTTAGTAAAACGGACCTGATTTGCACTGTACACTGAGTTCTTTTTCTATCTACCCCAACTCTCTTCACCAAAAATAGCCGATCTACAAGCTTGTAGAGCTTGCTGATTTTGTGACGCGTTGTGATTTTGATGAATCTTCCCCCCCAGAATATAGGGATGCTGAGGTTCAAGTCGTTAAACGCCAAGTATAAAGTTAGTTTCAGTCAGTTCTGATGGAAAAAGATATTCCTCTGTAACATGCTGTAGCTTAGGGAGAAATATGTGCATAAAATTATATAATATTCTAAAAGAGTAAACAGTGTAATTCAGGGTTGCTGTGGATGAAAATGTTATTTACAGGGGTGCCCTGAGTGTTGATCAGCTATTTTCGGCAAGGAAGATTGGTGTAGAGGGGGAAAAGAGCAGATCAATACAGAGCCAGCTGTCAAGTTTACCAAGTATTTAGGGTTTAGCTGTTTGAATGTCTGAAAATATACGAGGAGGAGTGCAGTGCTCCGGCCTGACTTTTGACTAAAAGTCCAACTTTCTAACCCAAGTGTTCCTTGGTACGGGCAGAGAACTCAACGGTGTCTAGGAACACATTTGTTCTCGTTAAGTAGGCCTAGCAGTTTAACAGGGGCCCCAAACATAACGCTCTCCGACCTTGAGAGTGAACTGACTTATCAGTGTTTGAACAACGGGGGCATTTAGCCATTTAGGCTCCCGTCATCACATGCACGCTTGGCTGCTGACACAAAGAAAAAAGTATGTGTGCGCGCTGTGTGCCTTAGAGTGTGTGTGTGTGTGTGTGTGTGTGTGTGTGTGTGTGTGTGTGTGTGTGTGTGTGTGTGTGTGTGTGTGTGTGTGTGTGTGTGTGTGTGTGTGTGTGTGTGTGTCATCATCCACTGTCCGCGGTGCTTGCTCAGGGGTAAGGCGGAGTTCATATGTGAGTGGAATGTCTTGAGACACTAAATCCTCCCATGCAGTCACGTGCACACATAGACATCAAAGGGGGCTTGAGCCCCAGCCCTTTTATCCGTCTGTAAAAAGTAACTCTCCAGACAATGAATGCAGTTTTTTACTATGGTGAAAGAAATTGATTATGCTTAGTTCAGTGTGGTATCAAGCACCAAAAATAGCTGACCTCCATGCTCTTGGAGGTCTGCTTTTTTCGATATTTTCACCCAAAAGCCCTTTTAGAAATTTCAGCCCCTGCCTCTCTTTATGCCCTCTAACATTCTCTGCACGTCCCTGCTCCCGTGGATTACATAGGTGGATTCTTTTCGGCAATTAATTGGGCTATTCCGTGCGTGCGTGCGTGTGCCAGGTGGTGATAGAAAGAGAGAGGCATACGAGAGCTACAGTATATGCAATTTGTACTTTGACGTCCCTGCGCTGAAGTGAGATCATTAAGCCATATTATGAATAAATACATTTAATAAAAGGAAAGCTTGTTGCTTGAGGGGTGGTTCAGGTAGGGTGACCATATTCTGAAAATCCAAAAAGAGGACACACACACGCACGCACGCACGCGCGCACGCACGCACGCGCACACACACACACACACACACACACACACACACACACACACACACACACACACACACATATATATCTTTTTTTCTTTTCTTTTTTTCCCAAAATAATTTATAGTACTAGTTTACAGCTCAATTATGTTATTAGTTATGTATTCATTTTTGAGGGGGTTCCAATAGGACCCTTTACAAATCTATAGGCTAGAGAATGAGATCCACTGATAAAGTATGCCTTTTGACTCCTGTATGAACGTTCAGCTTTGTAACGAGAGGTAACCCAAACCGCCGTTCTGCTTTACAAGGTTGTACAAAAGATTCTGTCAATTTAGTTAGCGGAAGAGCTCTCACCTCGCACAGACTGTCTTGTAGACTACTTTGCAGTGTTGATATGGGCTTGAAGCAGAATAATTTTTATTTGTAAATGCCTAAATAGACACAGAAGAGTACCAGCTTTGCTGGCAGAACGCTCTGCTTCTCATTGTTGGTCACTGGCACTTTGTGTGCATTTCATCAGTGAAACAGCATTAATTGCGTTAGCAGAGCGATGCTGCCGACTGCCGAACTCGCGCTGCTCTGCCTCTGATCTGAAAGCGAGACAGGCTGAGGGAGGGGCGTGTATCAAAACAGCGGCGCAGTTCGGCCAGTGGGGAACGAGAGGGGCGTCTCCACTGGCCGAACTGCGCCGCTGTTTTGATACACGCGAGGGAGGGATCGCAGCGCAGGCAGAGAGTAGTATGAATAATACACGTTCCGGGGTTAGGGGTGGAAACTCGCCTCTCACAGTGTGTTTCCAAACGAACCATTGAACGTGCATTGTAAATGCTCGTGCTTTAACTGTGATATGCGCGAAACCCCGGACATTTGAAGGAATTTATAAAACCCCCCCGGACAGGCCGGACAGCCCCCTAAAAGAGGACATGTCCGGGCAAAAGAGGACGTATGGTCACCCTAGGTTCAGGGCCATGTTTCGCCCCAAAGCATATGTCTTAACTACTGTATATCCACCACCAGACAGCCAGTAGGCTATACAGATTATTTGTGTTATTATCTGTGCAATGGCTGCCTTGAACTTGCTATTGTTAAGGTGTGGTGGTGGAAAGTAACTAAGTACATTTACTCAAATACGGTAAAGGACAACTTTAGTTTTACAACAAAGGTTCATATTTTAGATAGTCATTAGAGAAAAGAAAATATGACTGTTAAAATGTTTTCATTTACTTCTTTCTATCATTTTAGTGATTTTAACAATCTTGATTTGCATGCATGCCCCCAGGTTGGGGCATGTATGCAAGTGGCTAAATATGTATTGTTAGACACAATAAGCCCATTCCCAAGATGCACAACAATCTTTCATGGGCAGATGTGACTTATGGGGGCTGGTGTAAATAGTAACAAAGAAATTGACGGCTTATTGTGTCTAAATATATATATATATATATATATATATATATATATATATATATATTCAGCCACTTGTACGCGTGCCCCCAACCACTGATATGAAAATACTAAAATCGCTAAAACAATAGAAAGCAGTAAATAAAAACATTTTAACACTCAGGGGGAGGTAAGGATAGGCTTTGTCTTTTTTTCTTAAAAAAAAATAATAAACTCAAATTATCTCTGTCACGACGAGCCATCTGTCTTTCTTCCACACACGGACACCCAATTGTGATTGGACATCTCCCCATGTGGCTCCGCCTCTATCCTGGTGACCTCACAACAGAGGCGCGCAGCCGTGCACCCTCGACACTCCAGCGGATATGATTGACATCCATCTCCGCGTCTTCGATCGCAGGCCACCCTCAAACCTTATAAGTAGAATCTATTAACCTCAACAGCGCCCCCGTACACGGGTACACGCGTGCCTTCTTGTAAACCCTTGGCGCCAATCCCAAAAGCCACTCCGGCGTGCATGCACACTTTATTTTCTCTAATTACAATCTAAAATATGAACCCTTGTTGTAAAAAAAAAACAAAGTTATCCTTTAACACTTCGGACGGCAAAAGGTGCAGCGCCACGGCCCGGGGACGTCTTATCTGGTTACCATGGTAACCAGGTAAACAGGTGCTAGAGTGGCCACCAGCAGGACCTCAGAAAGGAGGACACTTTTCCGGGGCGCGCTGTATGGGTCCCCCAAATTGATATGTAGTCGCGGACCCCCTTCTCACAATATTTTGTGCCAGCCAGGGACCCACATATTATTCCAAATTTGTACACTTTTTGATTAAATAAATAAATAAATAAATAAATAAAGTTCATAGCTTGTAGATCGGATATATTTACTAATATTGTGTAAAATAGTTTAAAGTGGTTTAAACTAAGACTGGGTAGCCAACCTCCTTTATTTATGACCCTTTGTGAATTATTTTATTTTATGATGGGCCTACACTGTATCTTTTATTATTGAGTTAAAGTGTCCCATTTGAAATCTATTCCACAAGACTGGCATCAGAAATAATAAAACAGAGAGAGGGGAGGAGAAGGGGAGAGCTGTGGACTAGATTTTGTACTAGATAGCTAAGCTTTATTTATTTTGTTACTAGAAATTAGAGGAAAACCTATAGCTGCAGAACATTAAGTTATTGCCTGTCAGTCAAAGCATGCATCTACCTTTCCTTTGCTGACTTCAAGCCATTACACAAAGTGCTGCAGGTGCATATTCTTGGTTATGCTTAAGAAAACAACAAACGAAATTTAACATTGAAATATTTCAATTCTTGTTTAACTAATGTACGTTGCTCCATGTTGGCTAAATGACGTTTCGTTTCGGTGTCTTTTGGGCAAATCTGAGCTGCAGTTCATCTTATACAACTACTTAACCTCGCCTCACCAGGCTTTCTAACAACTACTCGCCGTCGGTTTTATCCACACACATGGGAGGAGCAACTGGAGCGTTCAGTGTGAGTAGTGCAACTTGTGCTTGCTGTGTGTAAATGAAATACACACACATAGCACGCGATAAGCTGCGGTGCGGTGTCGCGCTGCCTGTGAGCTTGTATATCTGCTAAACGGGAGATTTGCGGAGATATGTAAATGTAACCATTAAGCAAACACGTGCACTGTAGCCTAAATCCCTCTAAAAGCCGGACAATTAGGTGTCCGGCCAGAGGCTGCGCTGGGCGGAGGACAGCACGGTCAAAAACCCGACTGTCCGACGCAGATCCGGACAAATGGCCACCCTAACAGGTGCCGCTGCGGACGCTGGTGAGCGAAAAGACTTCATATCCCATGATGCTTGGCGGAAGCAGCTCCTGCTCGACTTCACTTCCTCATTCACATCCATTCTATCTGGGCTCAGTAAAATGGCTTTTCTCCCTTTGTTTTATCCCCCATCGCTCATTTGGTCAAGACGCTCCATTTTCTTTGGACGTTAGCTGACTCATTTTTCTTCTCTGTGTGAAAGACAAGACATTGAACGGCCGTGAACGGGGGCCGCCGAAAATCTGGTAAAAACAATAGGAACTAGAAGCAGTGCTCTTCCGAGCACAGGTCTCCACCAGGCCGTGCGTCCTGGTGGTGCTACTGTATAATAGGCCAATGTAAAAAGGGTGGCATATGTTCTTCACCTTAGATCTTTCATGGCAATCGGACGCTGCATGCATGATTTCAAGCATTGTGTTCCAAAAATGTGTTTTGCTAAAGTCTACCTGCTGGTGGCGCTATAACAGGACAATGTTAAAAAGGTAGCATTTGTTCCTTGACCTAGTGGGAATATGTGTGGCAAATGTCACGGTAATCGCAAGCTGCGTTGATGATTTGAGGCATTTTGTTCAAAAACGGAGCAATCCTGCAAACTTTGGAAGCTAATATCCAAGCCAATCAGGATGGAATATGAAATATCAGACGGATCGGACTTGATCACATGACTATAGAGATACTGTGTACCGATTTGCATGATTTTTGGATAAAATCTCAAGGAGTAATATCCAAAAATGTGTTTTACATAAGTCGGCCCAAAGGTGGCGCTATAAAAGGCTGATGTGAAAAATGCAGGGCAAAGGTTTATCCTTAGCCTCTAGGGAGTGCGCTTACAAAGTTCGAAACTGATCGGTGGAGTTATAGGTAAAACCAAAAATCGGGCTGTTATAGCGCCACCATGAGGCTGATTAAAAAAAAATTAAGTGGCATTTCTTCCTCGGCCTAGTGGGAACGTGTGTGCGCGATTTCATGATAATTGCACTTTGCATTTGTGATTTGAGGCATTTTGTTCAAAACGGCTCAATCCCACAAACTTTGGAAGCCAATCTTAGCCAATCAGGAAGGAATATGCAAAATCGGACAGATCCGTGTCGATCACATGACTGTCGAGATATTGCCTACCGATTTGTAGGATTTTTGGACAAAATCTGTAAGAGTAGTGCACAGAAATGTGTTTAGCAAACATCGGCCACTAGTTGGCGCTAGAAAAGGCCCATTTGAAAAATTTAGGGCAGAGGTTCTAGATTGGCATCCAGGGAATGTGTGTGCTCACTTTGGCAGCGACCGGGCCAACGGCGACTGAGATTTGGCGCTCACAAACTGCGAGGACACACGGACGGACGCACGCACGCACGCACGCACGCACGCACGCACGCACGCACGGACGGACACACGGACGGACGAAGGGGAAAACATACTCTCCCCCATGCCTTCGGCTGGTGGAGACAAAGATGCATGGCATTAATCTACGTTATGACAAAACTATGGCATCCCAACTTTACTGGAGTATTTCAAAAACATTTTTTTTATCTCAGAGGCAAATATTGTACTTCTACTCCACTACAATTATTTAAAAACTTTAGTTAACTTTAGTAAAATTAGAAGATTGTGATTATTATTAGAAAAGCACTTCAGACCTATATACAGTATAAGCCTATACTATACCTTTGGCAATTTGAAAATAGTCGATCAAGCTCACAACATATTCATTCGAAAACTTGTGAAATTGAACGTTCTACATGATGAGTACTTTTACTTTTGGTACTTTTTGATGCAAATATTTTTGTACTTCTACTCGAGTATAGCCTATATTTTTAAGACCGAACTTGTTCTTGTAACAGACCATTTCTACATCAGGGTATTGATACTTTTAATTTGGTGTAGAGGGGAAAAAGAGCAGACTAAGTACAGAGTAAAATAAACTGACGATTGTACTGTCAAACAATGAAACTATATGAAATCTATAAAAAGGTAGTGGGGGTCCTAGTTCTTCTCTCTCTCTCAACTAAGGGGTCCTTGGCCTGAAAACATTGAAGATCCCTGATATATAGTTTAGCGTAACAAGTGTTCCGTTTACTCAAGTACATTTCCAGACTTTTTCTTGTAACAGAGTATTTCTACATTGCAATGTTGATACAGTAAAACAGTGTGTACTTTTTCCCACCACTTGGCATTAATTCCCGAAACAACATAACAAAAACGTTGACATATGGAGATACGCCGGACAGCCGGCAATATCAAATTTGCCACAAGGGCACACATGGTGTGAACATGTGCTGCCCCCCCAAGGCCCAAAGCCGCCCGCACTGATTCCTAGTGACATGTGTGCCCCGGCTCTCCCCACATTTTTTGGGAAGTTCCAACTCAGGTCATCTTCCACCGGGGTTTTGACTGTAAAATAATAGTGCAGGAGAGGCCCCACCGACCACTCCAAGCTGAACCCAAACCAGGAAATAAATCAAATCCTTGGGGTGGGGGTTATAGGGTTATAGGGACGTTCGTAAAACAAAACAAAAGGGACATCAGAAGGTCTCGGGAGCGCCAGGGATTTCACATGCATATACGGTTTCTGTAAACATGCGTGGGTGAGCCCCGGACACTTCATTTAGTGTGTCTCTCTTCCCCCCCCCCCCCCGAAAAAAAAGAGAAGGAAAAAGATTTACACAACTTGTCAGGTCACCGGTAAAGGCAGGAAACGCCGGCTGACAGAATCAAAAGAGCCAAACTGGGATTAAGAGGCTGTTTGGTTTCCCCCCTGCTAGCGTCCCGCTCCCCTACCCGGCCAGGCAGAGGTACAGCGTGTAGGTCAGGGTTCCCCAATAGGCGGCCCGCGGGCCATTTGCGGCCCGCGGGGGGGCTACTGTCTGGCCCGCACCAACCCCAGTAATAATGGTGGTATAAGAGCAGCAACAACACTAGTTTATCGTCGTTGTCGGGTGGAAATCTCATATCTCCAAATTTGTACGTTCTTTCGCAAATCATACAAGGCCGTCGCACAAAAGTGCGATAGTTTATGGTGTAGGTTTAAGGTGTAGGTTATTGAGCCCTGCTTGTCTTGGTTTCCTATGCTGGTTACTTCTGCGTACACACTTAACTACGCCAGGGGTCTTCAACGTTTTAAGACCAAGGACTCCTTAGTTGAGAGAGAGAGCTGAAGCAGGGACCCCCACTACCTTTTCATAGATTCCTTATAGTTTAATCGTTTGACAGCACAATCATCAGTGTATTTTGGATTCATGTTAATGTGTTTTCAGATATTTAACCACTTGAGCCATCATTACCTAATAAACTTGACCTTTTACTTAGTCTGCTCTTTTTCCCCTCTACACCAAACCTCTTTGCCCGAAAATAGCCGTTGTGAGCTTGTAGATCTGCTATCCTTGGCTACAGTTCTCAGAATATGGACACTAGGGTTCAAGTTGTTAATATAAAAAGGATTGGAAGATTTGGAGGACCCCCTGTAACTCTGAGGACCCCCTAGGGGTCCCGGACCCCCTGTTGAAGACCCCTGATCTACGCCCTTGCCATGCACGCCGGAGTGGCTTTTGGGATTGGCGCCAAGGGCTTACAAGAAGGCACACGTGTACCAGTGTACGGGGGTCGTGTTGAGGTTAATAGATTCTACTTATAAGGTTTGAGGGTGGCCCGCGATCGAAGACGCGGAGATGGATGTTAATCATATCCGCTGGAGTGTCGAGGGTGCACGGCTCTGTTGTGAGGTCACCTGAATTGAGGCGCAGAGGTCACCTGAATTGAGGCGCAGGCACATGGTGCGATGTCCTATTAAAATGCTCGAGTAGCCTCGTGTAGTCTTGCAAGTCGCTACGAGTTGGACTAAAAGATGCATATACCAAACTAATTTTCCAAAAGCAAAACTATGCCGCATCAAGGGGTTGATTAGGTAGGCCCTAAAAGTATGTCTTTGAACGCAGGGGAATTATTTTGGGTTAAAACTGAATCCGGTTTGATCTTTCCGGCTAGATTGTAGAGTGGTTTCCGCTCCCGACCGGATCAAACCCCGAACAGTGAAGGGATCCCAGGGTAGTCTGTTATAAGTATGTTTCAAAATTATTAAAATTGTATTGGCATGAACATAATAGGCTACTTAAAGTAACAAAAGTACAATTGTATACTCATTATGCAGAATTAGGGTCTCATTTTACGAGTTAAAGTATTTTAAAAATAGCAAATCTACAAGCTCAGAACGCGTCAGAAATGTGTTAATAATTACAGTGGGTTGAATGGAGTAGAAGTACATTTTTTGACACTACTTTATAAAGCTTTCTTCCAAGAACAGATGATAGGACACTGGAACTGTAAATAGGTAGTAGTCAGGGGATATCTTCAGAAATAGTGTCAAATCCTGGAATAAATTCCTTACCAAAACATTTCTTCACCAATGTGCTTGTAAAGGTGTCTAGTAACACATCTCACAAAGACTGAAATTCAGTTTCCCTAGGAGAATCCGTTACAGCTGATGAAAGTTGGAGTCCCATTAAATTAACTATACAGGATAGAACACACCAAAATAAATATGCTTCTAGTAGCATGTGAGGGATCAAACTAGGGGTTTTTAATGATTCTGAATCCATTTCAAGCATTTGTTTTGCACAAAAAACATTCCTTGGGCTAAAAACAGCCATGATACAGTTATGGTTTAGTGATGAGTCATCACTTTTCACAGTTTTGTGGGAGTCGCCTTTACCCCAAGGAATGTTTTCCGTGCAAAACAAATGCTTGCAATGGATTCAGGATCATTGTAAAAAAAAAACCTAGTTTGATCCCTCACATGCTACTTAAAGCATATTTATTTTGGTGTGTTTTATCCTGTATAGTTAATTTAATGGGACTCCAACTTTCATCAGCTGTTACGGATTCTCCTAGGGAAACTTTGCGGGATGTGTTACTAGACACCTTTACAAACACATTGGTGAAGAAATCTTTTGGTAAGGAATTTATTCCAGGACTTTTTAAGATATCACCTGACTATAGGCCTACCGCCAGGACTCACTCTGGTGTCTATCTGAGCAAATGAACTGAGCCAAGCTCTTCATCAAGTATTGCAAAAGCTCTTGAATGACATTATTAATCAAAACACAAGTGCAGTGATTAGCAACGGTCATCATAATTGATCTTAATAACCTGTATCAGGAAGAAAAATGATTGAATTGCAGCCTGAAGGTGGTACTTTCATATTTTAGAGACTACAATTGTAAGTAACTCTGGATTAAGAGTATCTACTAAATGCCTACATTGTAAAATACCTCATGAAGATAGTCAAGAGTTTCATAATATGTTTTAAAGAATAACTTCATTTTTTTTCCCTAAAAGGGTTCATATTTTAGATTGTAATTAGAGAAAAGAAAAGATGAGTGTTAAAATGTTTTTTTTTTTTTTTTTTTTTAAGTTTTTAATTATTCTGATTTGGCTATATCTTTTTAGACACAATAAGCCCGGGCCATTGCCAAGTTGTGCCGCAATCTTTCATGGGCGGATGTGACTTATGGTTGGCTGGTAGTAATCACCAGTTTATTGTGTCTAAAATGACATATTTAGCCACTTGTACGCATGCCCCCACCCACTGAAAATTACTAAAACGATAGTAAATCAGTAAATGAAAACATTTTAACACTAATATTTTCTTTTATATAAAATATAGATTGTAATTAAAGAATATAAAAGATGAGAATATAAATTGATTTCATTTACTTCTTTCTATTGTTTTAGAGATTCTTATTTCAGTGGTTGGGGGCATGCGTACAAGTGGCTAAATATGTCATTTTACACAGAATAAGCCCATTCCCAAGATACAACGCAACCTTTCATGGTTGGATGTGACTTATGGGGGCTAGAAATGGTACTGTAAATAACAATAAAGAAACTGCTGGCTTATTGTGTCTAAAAAGACATATTTAGACTCTTGTACGCATGCCCCCATGTGTACGCATGCCCCACATTTTAGCACTGTAAAAGTGATAAAACAATAGAACGAAGCAAATGAAAACATTTTTAACACTCACTCTTTCTTTTCTCTAATTGCAATCTAAAATATGAACCCTTGTTGCGACCGTAGGTCGCATTTACTACCAAAACCTCCACCGGCTGTCCGTCTGTGAGTGAGTGAGTGAGTGAGTGAGTCAGTCACACTTTTGCCCTGCTCATATCTCCACAACCGTTGCACCCATCCATGCCACATTTTGCACACACTTACCTGGCAAACTACAACCTCCAAGGACCCCCGGAGCTCCAGGGACCCCCAGGTCCCTCGGGGACCTCCAGGTGTAAAAAATGACCAAATGTGCAAAAATGACCAAATGACCACCCCAACGGGGCTGCTCACGGGGAATTCCTGGGGACCACCCACTCCTGGTGCTCCAGAACGATTTCTATACTCATCCCATCAACATGAATCTGTCCCATATAGCGCCACCTTCAGGCCGATTTTTAAAAACACATTTTTCGACACTGCTCCTACAGATTTTGCCCTAAAATCACGAAAATCACTACACAGCATGTCTACACTCATCTCATCAACATGGATCAGGAAGATTTTGGAAAAACACATTTTTGCCCTATTTGTGGGAACGATTAGGGAGTCTTACTGGTTGTAAAAAAACAAAGTTGTCCTTTAAGTTACACATTAGCTGGATGGTTTGAACTACTAATTTCAAGTGCATATATAATTGTGTAATTATTGCGACCGTCAGGTCGCATTTACTACCAAAACCTCCACCGGCTGTCCGTCCGTCCGTGAGTGAGTCAGTCAGTCAGTCAGTCAGTCAGTCAGTCAGTCAGTCAGTCAGTCAGTCACACGTCACACGTCACACTTTTGCCCTGCTCATATCTCCACAACCGTTGCCCCCATCCATGCCAAATTTTGCACACACACTCCTTACTTGCCAAACTACAACCTCCAAGGACCCCCGCAGCTCCAGGGACCCCCAGGTCCCTGGGGGACCCCCAGGTGTAAAAAAAAATCCGTCCGTGAGTCACACGTCACACGTCACACTTTTGCCCTGCTCATATCTCCACAACCGTTGCCCCCATCCATGCCACGTTTTGCACACACACTCCTTACCTGCCAAATTACAACCTCCAAGGACCCCCGGAGCTCCAGGGACCCCCAGCTCCCTGGGGGACCCCAAGTGTAAAAAATGACCAAAGGTGCAAAAATGCCCAAATGACCACCCCAACGGGGCTGCTCACGGGGAATTCCCGGGGACCACCCACTCCTGGTGCTCCAGAACGGATGCAAAAGTGGTGACGCCCCCAGTGGAGGACCCCCTCCACTGCAGCTCACATAAAATGCCGTAACTCGGGCTAGGAGCGTCCGGGAGAGCCGGGGCCGGTACCTATTTGTCCGCCAAGGCAACGCGGACACCCCACCCCTCATTTGTCACATGGCCCTCTTAATACGCCTGTCTGCTTTCTCATCAATCTCCCACTGTGCTCCCCACAACATAATCTGTGCCTGTCATATTTCTCATCATTAACTCTGTTACACATCAGCAACAGCTACATATTACACGTTTTCTGCCTACATAAACGCAACCATGTCACAGCTAACCCCACATTTTCTCAGCCATCCAAAACTATACATTGCCCACACAACTAGGAACCAATGGCAGTTACAGCCCTCTTTGTGTATACATGTGACCTGACGGTCGCTTATCTCCCGATTAGGGAGTCTTACTGGTTATCGATTGTATCCTGTATTCACATGTCTCTGTGTTGTGTCGTATCCTTTTGACATTATGTACACATACATGTTCACGTGCATGTGTGCCAATACAAACTTCAATATATCAATTAATTCCATTATAGCAGTGACTGAAGCACTACTATAATGCCATAACTGCAGTGACTCATTTCCACGTACTGCACTCCATAAATGTAAATAAGACTATATAACTGTACTTTAATAAACAAATGTTTTGTGTTTGTTTTCAGCTTTGATGCACAGCTCGAACCAAGGTCATATTGAAGAGTTTTTTTTTTAATTACTGTAGTGTTTTCCACTAACAATCATTCCTGCTTTTTAAACGTGTTTGTACGCAATATAGTGTCTCGCTTCAAACGAAAGCACATTTCTGTTTTGCACTGACAAATTACTCACCCTGTAAGCAATCCTATAAGTGTGTGTTGTCTGCTTTCCTCAAGAGAGCCATTGATTTTGCACTTTAAAAAATACCCTGAGGTTAGGACAAAAGAGACAAAAAACAAGAAAAAGACAAGCTCTAACAGACCTCACCGCAAGAATCCCACATCTTCTTTAAAACATATTCCTACTTCCATATACCAACTCAAAATAAACATGGTCACAGGTGGGAGTCATCGTTTATCCGGGGAGTCGCTTTGAAGTTTCTGTGGCCTCGGTGTGACAACACACGTCACACCGGATCGGCATTATTTATTAAACCATTTAGGCTTAGAATTATTGAATGCTTTAACTATTGAAAAATAGCAAATCTGCAAGCTCACAGCGCGGCACCGACCGAGTGCCACGCTGCGAGCTTGTAGATCTGCTATTTTTGAAAAATCGTGAAAATGTGTGCACAGTTTTCAATATATTTTTATAAAAGCAAACTTTTGTAACTCAAATCTCTGCTTCTGGGTGGTCCCTGGAAGTTCTGGAACAACAACATATTTTGAGATGGGGGGGCTCTGCGGCCAAATAAATGTAATTTTGGCGGTCCTTGACATGAAAAGGTTTGAGAACCACTGATTTAGAGGAAGGATTTAGAAGTCGGGTCAAATAACGGGTCAAAGATATTCAAAGACTTGCACAGATTTTCAAGATTTTTCAAAAACAGTAGATCTACAAGCTCGCAGCGCGGCACTCGGTGCCGCGCTGTGAGCTTGTATATCTGCTATTTTTCAATAGTTAAAGCATAAAATAATGGTCAAAGTGGTTCAAATCTAACGCGAGTTGGGTGCGTTCCAGGTATTTGAGGTTTAATCATTAAAACCTTTGGAACCGCGAGTGCACTCGAGCCGGGCCCCTGTCAGCCCCGCGGGGGCCCCGCCGCGCGGAATCGCCCCGGACCTTTTCACCTCTCATCATCAGTGCCCTGTGTGCACACCCCACCCCCCCGGCCCCCTATATAGCCCCGGCGTGTCAGATTGAAGAGCGCCTTTTATACGGTCCCTTAGGATGCTCTCTGCTGACAGGGCCCCCCCACACAACCTGTACATCACCAGCGCCTCATGAGGCAACCTCGACCTTATAAAAGTAACACCATGTGGTTGTACGCTACACGCGCGGGCCCCTTCCGACTGTCACCTAGCCGTCAGTGATGATGAACGAGAGAGAGAGTGAGAGTCCTGGAGTGCCAGTTCAGTCTCTCTCTCTCTCTCTCTGTGTCTGCAGACAGGGGTGTCACAAGGGGGGGGGGGGGGGGGGGGGGGAGTGAGACTGAGTTACTAGGGCCCAAGGAGGGTGGAGGGGCCTGGAATTATTTGATACTTTAGCTATTGAAAAATAACAGATCTACAAGCTCACAGCGCGGCACCGAGTGCCACGCTGCGAGCTTGTAGATCTGCTATTTTTGAAAAGTCGTGAAAATGTGTGAAAATCTTTGAATATATGTATTTTTTAAGCGAACATTTGTAACTACAATTTTGCTTCAGGGGGGGGGGGGTCCCTGGAACTAAATATTTTGAGATGGGGAGTCTGTGGCAAAATACATATTTTGGGGGTCCTTCACATGAAACAGTTTGAGCACCATGCACTGTCTGACATAGAAACTTTTTCAAAAAACCTTAGAAGGATTTGAAATTCAAAGACTTGCACACATTTTCAAAAATAGCAGATCTACAAGCTCGCAGCGCGGCACCTGTAGATCTGCTATTTTTCAATTAGCAAAAAGCACAAAATAAATTGTAATAATGCGTTTCCAGTTCCCCCTATAAGAACATTCATGGGGGCCCCGCAGTGAACACTTGTACCCAGGGCCCAGAATTTGGTGTGACACCCCTGTCTGCAGATGCACTGTGGAGGTACAGTCCCACTCTCCCTCTCACCCAGCCTGTGCACATCACTCTCACCATGAAACATGTCAAAGTCACAGTGCCTGTGGACTGGCTGACAAATGCAGACAGAGCTCGCTGCATGCCTTCCGGAGGAAAATGATGAGAGGGACTGTTTTTATTGTGTTCTAAAAAATAAGGTCAAGACAGGGGGGCTTGGAAGAAGTGCTCACGTTTTACTTAAGTAAAAGTACCAATGTGGCGATGTAGTCCAGCCTTCAAAATGTATTTGAGTATAGTACATGTAATGTACAGTATCTCCATCAAAATATACAAAAGTAAAAGTACTCGTGCAGGATGTCCCATTTCACAAGTTCAAAATGTTTAAAAAAAATAAACGATCTACAAGCTCACTATGTATCGCATCGCGATACATGGTGAGCTTGTCGATCAGCTATTTTCAAATGGACGAAAACATATAGGGGGCTGAAGTGGTTAGTGAGTTTTGTAATAATTATAATCAAAATCTGCAAAGTAGTTAATAATTAAATGAAGTTGTCATATATTTGCAGTGGAGTAAAAGTACTGTAAATTCTGAATGCTGAAGCAAGTTAAAATACCTCAAAATTATACTAACCCGTACATACAGTACTTGAGTACATGCACTTAGTTACTTTATGCCACTGGATTTCAGAGCTGCAGCAATTACAACCGCTAACACTTTTCAAAACAATAATATATTCTCCGCTATGCGCAGTAAAGTCCTCGTAGGCTACCGCTGCACCCTGAGCTCCAGCCCTTTGCATTTGCATGCAGCTTATAATGACATTAAATTCATGTAAATCAGTAGCAATTTTATTCCCACAGGGAATGGTTTATTTCTCCAATGAGTTTTGTGTCAAAACCTGCCCAAAATAATGTCCTAAATAAAAGCCTGAAATTACTTATGCGAGCCTCTGTTGTTTTCATTTAAAAAGTAAGCAATGGTTATCGCTAGAATTATACATGTGGTGTCCTCAGTTGTTGTGGCAACAGAGGATCACTGAAAGTGAAATACTCCAGAGAGCAGAATAAAATGTTCTCTTCTTTTTTACACTGACAACGTGTTATGAACATTAACACCTGACCTGAGCCATGCTGTCTTCATCCTGGAGCCAACGCTTGGTGAATAAAGCGGATCTACACACTTTGTGAGCTTGTAGATTGGCCATTTTGAACAAAGCAATTTGAAGAGGTTGGGGGCCTACTAGTCTAAACCCCCAGGGGGCGCCGGTCAACAAAGTATATAAGTGGTTAAAGGCCCGCTGACACGCCCCAAAATTATAATAGTATGATACAGTAGGTCACGTGGTCTCTCTGAAAACGGTCTGAAATAGTCTGAAACTCATGTCACAGTGTAATCTGCCCCTCGCTCCCCAACAACAGCTGACCAGTACAGTAAGTAGTCTAAGTAAGGTCAATTAATTTGATTGGCTTATAATTGCGCATTCTCACAATGACATCATAAACACATTAAAGGAGCTATAGTCAACGTTTTCTTGAAAAACGGATGCTAAAATAAAAATAATGTTTCAAAAATATTTTATAAAAAAATAAGCTTCATATATGTGTTTCTATTAAAAAATTACCACAAAAAGCGTAACGTAATGATAAAATAATAATTTTGGCCATTGTCAGACCGACACTTTGTTTACATTCTAGTCTATAGACTAGGATGTAAACAAAGTGTCGGCCCTACAATGAAAAAGTTGACTATAGCTCCTTTAACTAATATTTTAAGATTACTTCTTAAAGTGACAGTACCCCTTTAGATGACAGTCCTACTTTAAAGGGATAGTTGTAGATCGTCTGTTTTCACTAGGGTCCTGGGCAAATGTCTAATTTCTCTTTTGGGTCACTAGCTAAAAAAAGTTTGGCCTTCAGAACACACCATTTGGCCTTCAAAACACACCATTTTCCCCACAAATGGCTTTATTTTTGTTAAACTCCCTTAACGGTCCAAACTCATTAAATCATTTCTGAACTTGAATGATACAATATCAGATTTAAGCATCATTATTTATAATTTTATTCATAAATCAATCTTTTCTACAGGGACGAACTTTAACAAATCAATGCAAAAAAATCACCCACAATGATAACTTTGACTAAAGATAACCGCAGCGTGACATTTCATGTGTGGGACCGTCTATCTCAAGTAATTCTCTGCCAGTTGTTGTTATCGTACGGAGACAAACCCAGTCCAATGGCTTCCTGGTAGGGATGGGACGATATGAAAATGTCATATCACGATTATTGTGACAAAATAAATCGCGATTTACAATATTATCACAATAATCAAAAGCCATTATCCTGGGGCGGAACATTTGGCGGAGGACGATATCACGATGAATTAAATCATCACGATACGATTATCGTGAGTGTTTGTTATCACGATAAACGATAATATCGCTTATCGTCCCATCCCTACTTCCTGGCAGTGTTGGGAAAAGTACTCACATGTTTTAGGCTACTTAAGTAAAAGTACCAATACTGCAATGTAGAAATACTCTGTTCCAAGTAAAAGTCCGGAATTCAAAACGTACTTAAAAGTAGGCCTACAAAGGTATTCAAAATGTACTTTAAGAACCAAAAGTAGAAAGTAGCCTACTCATTATGTAAAATGTTTCATTTCACTAGTTTGCTAATCTATAAACATCTTTTGTTAATAGATCCACAAAGCTCACAGCGCTTCGCATCGGTTACTGTATGTTTTGTAGCCTAATAATAATACAAACATCTACAAATCTAGTAACTAGTAACTTAAGTTTTCAAATAATCGTAGTGGAGCAGAAAGTACAAAATGTGTGTCTGAGATGTAGTGGAAGAGTAGAAGTAAAAGTACAGGGGAAATTGGAAAAACTCCCGCAAATATCTCAAAATTGTGCTTAAGTACAGTACTTAGTTACTTAAGCCACTGACTGAATCCAATGGCTTCCTGGTGAAGCAGACAGACCTCGGCATGCCTCTCTGGTCCACAGTAATGTCAGTGCACCGCCAGTCATTGTCAGTGATCTGATTATCTCAGACCACCAGTATACGGTCCTTTAAGTTGACAAACAGGGATGTGCTGGCCATTGGGAAAAGCGGGGACAACTCCCGAATGGCCGGTTCATTCCCGGCCGGTCCAGGCCGGCCGTTAGGAAAAAAAATGAAAATAAAATGTCGGCCTTCGTTCCATTTTGGGGGCTGGGCATCCAACAAAGTAAATCGTCACCGTCGGGCAGAAACCTCATATCTCCAAGTTTCAAATGTATACATTTTTTCGCAAAGCAAAGCCCTGCTTCATAGTACAAGGCCGTTGCACAAAAGTAGTGAAAACAGCTGCGAGGCGTTGTGTGCTTGTAGATCGGCTGTTTTCACTAGTTTAAATCATTTTTAAAATGATAACTACAAAACAAACGGTTTTGGACATACAAGCTTTCCACCCGACAACGACGAAATATAACTCATGCAATTGGCCCACTGGCTTGTCACTTGTCATGATCTGAAATGGCAAATCTTTGAGTAGCAGCAGCAGCGCTATAGAGAGAGATCTCTCTCTATAGCGCGCAACGAGGGCCTCTACAACTCTTTTTCCCGGGCTGAATCAGGGGCCCAGCACGTCCCTGTTGACAAACCATCAGTAAAATGCTGCCCCCACATCGGAGACATAATTCACTCCTACATGACGAAGAATAAAAATGCCTATCAGCACATTTCCCTAACCAGCGATCCACAAGTTCACAACGTATTACATCTTAATGCTTTGGGAGCCTGGAACTCGCTGAATTACCGTTTTTGTGCCATTTCACAATAGAGGGGCCCAAGAGACCTGAGGCTAAATCACTATTTAGGGATATGTAGCATGGAAAAGTGTTAACCCTTGTGACTTGTGACAAAACTGTACACTTAAGCATGAGGAGTATCCATCGCGCCTCTAGCCTAGTTCAGGCCGGTCCGGTGCATCTCAGGAACAGGACTTGAATGTGTAGAAGGAGCGTATTGGAGCAAACACAGACTTTTAGAGCCTTTTTTATTAATACAGGGTGCAGGCAAGAGTGACAACGTTTCGATGTCAATACATCTTCGTCAGGTCATGACATGACATGACGAAGATGTATTGACATCTAAACGTTGTCTCTCTTGCCTGCACCCTGTATTAACTCATTCTGTGCGAAAACCGAATAATCTCGGTTCTTTTTTCCATTCCAATACTAATTTTTTAATCTATTTCGCTTACCCTGAGCTGCTAGTAGCGACGTGGGTGGTCCTGGCTCCTCCACCGCTTCCCAACGAGCCATTCTACTTGTCCCGATGATTTATTCCATTGAAAATGGTTTAGAAAAAAGTTAGAGCCCCCCCAAAAAAATGCTGTTTCAGCAAGACGTATTAAGGATTACAAGAACCGACATTTTTCGGTTCCTTTAGTAAAATGAATTAAATAATCGGAGGCATCAACGGAAGCCCCGGTCGAATTTTCCATCGAAGCACAAGGCCGCGATTCTGTTTACACGGCCCGTAATGGGAAAAAAAGGCCGCGCCACGCCGCCCACTCCAATAGAAAAACACATCTTTACAGCGGATTTTCTCCGGATTGTGTTCCGAGGCCAGCAGAAAAGTTTTTTTGGCGGCTGAATAACTTTAGATCGGTCTTCTAAAAAATTAGATAGCCGATTGCTAACTGAAAGCTAACTTCCTCCGGCTCGCTAGCATAGCACTCATTCGAGTGAAAAGCCAAGCCAGTTCAGGCTGGCGACCCGGATGTGATAGTGAATGCCTACGGGAGAATGGCTGGCACTCTAGCGGCACCTAGCGGTGCCCGGCAGTTATTGTGTTAATAAAAAAGGCTCTAAAAGTCTGTGTTTGCTCCAGTACGCTCCTTCTACACAAAACTGTACACTTGTCTTTAAAAATCATCAACCCATCATACCCATCTCCAGATACTTTGTCAGTCTATAATGGCATGAATGACGTGAACCCTGGTCTGGTCAGTGAGGCGATGGCTCCACTAATGACCATTTACACCTGGAACGAATCTGTGTCACTTTCGCCACTTCAACCATTATGCTATACTTTGGCTATCCAAAAATGGAAGATACAAGCTTATAACGGCAGTTGTAACTCAATTCTTTGCTTCTGGGGGTCCATGGAACAACATATATTGAGATATAATTTTGGGGATCCTTGACATTCATTTTGGGGATCCTTGACATGAAAAAAGATTGAGAACCACTAGAAACATAGGTTGAAAAAAAAAAACCCAAACAAATACCTTAGAAGGATTTAGACGACATTTTGTAGAATCGTCCTCAGGTCACATTTCATGCCAAAGAAGGAGATCTCCTTCTTATCTCTATTTCCTAGTTCCGTGCTAATAAGCTGATTAAATAAAAAGAAATGGGCTAGCTAAAAACCCCTAGCATCTAATGTGTTAATACCTGGGAGTCAATGTGTTAATGGGACCCCGACCGGCGGCGCCTGGCATGTTAGGGCATGTTTCGGGAGTGTGGAAAGGTTAAATAACTGGTAATTGTACCCCTTGTGTAGACCACGGCAGTGGCTGCATGCGCCACAGCTCTGGAGCTGTCTGCGCTAACGTCCGTCTACACACACACACACACACACACACACACACAGGCCCCAGGGGAAATGATTAGCACTCGACAAGGATGCCGTTTGCTTCCCCAACACGTTGTTCGGTGGCAGCCATCATCGCCCTCACATACAGAGCATGTACTCTCACACGTACAGCAGGCAGGGGCGTCACAAGGGGGGGAAAGTGGGACCGAGTTACTAGGGCCCAAGGTGGAGGGGCCTTAACTATTTTATACTTTAGCTATTGAAAAATAGCAGATATACAAGCTCTCGCTTGAAGATCTGCTATTTTTGAAAAGTCATGAAAATGTGTGCAGATCTTTCAATATATATATACAGTATTTTAAGCAAACATTTGTAACTCAAATTTTGCTTCTGGGTGGTCCCTGGAACAACATATTTTGAGATGGGGGTCCGTGGCCAAATACATATCATTTTGGGGGTCCTTCACATGAAAATGTTTGAGCACCACTGACATAAAAACATAGGTTTTACAAAAAAAATAAACGATTTTTCAAAAGGTGCCACGCTGTGAGCTTGTAGATCTGCTATTTTTCAATAGTCAAAGCACAAAATGTGAGTGAATCCTTGTACCCAGGGTCCAGAATTTGGTGTGACACTCCTGATGGCAGGTGCGGGGTTTGTACAAGTATGTAGCCTACACACACACACCAAAACCTCCCACACAAACACTACACATATTTTTGTGTACATTTTGTTCACTGTACGCACACTGTGTGTACTGTACACAACACACACACAAATTAGTACACCACGCACCTCCATACTGATATTGGCTGCCAAAGTAATTGCAGCCTTGACTACAGAAGATGAGCAATGACATCTCTTTGCGACCTGGAACGGCTGTCTATAGATGAGGTGTAAACAAGGTTGGGAAATGCATCTCTCGCCCACACCTTCTTGGTGGGTAGCAAAATGACGAACGCGCCAAAGAGTCAAATAGCCTACGGCGCTATACTGCTAAATGCCATTAATCAGAGTGCATTGTAAGTGCACGGCAAATCCATATCAAAGAGATTTTTTTTTTCTTTTTTTTATGTTTCCCTTGCACCTTATGTCGGTGTATGTTTGTCTGCACTGCTGGGAAATAGTTTTTGACTGGCACTTAACAGGAAACCATTGCAATTCCATATACATTATACTGAGACTTAATTTCTTCTAGTTTTTCACTGCTATTTGTCGTCGCCATCAAGGTGCCAACTCACTACAGGTCAGAGGACCGCATTAACAGAGCAATGTTGGAAGCGCTGTTTCGTAAAAAAAAAAAAAACAGTTTTCAACCAGGAAGAGTGTCTCCATCCGATGGAATATTTTTCATATTGCCCTAGAAATGTATTTTAATCGTGTGGTGGGGGGCTCAGACCGCGTCCACTAAGTAGAGTAAGCTTTCAACTGTCCACTGATACCTTTGGTTTGGTGAGGGGCGAAACAGTTTTTGTTATTTTCGAACCAGATGACGGGTCTTCCCGGATTTGCCAAAGATTTGAGAGGTAGAGGAACATAGCGTTAGGGAGAACTCCACCAACACTATGGACCAGAGCTAACTGAGCATAATCTTTGGTGCAAAAACATCCATCAATCACTTGAGCAAAAGAAATCGTGAATCGCCGCTGTGATGTAGACATCTTATCGAATATTAAATGTCACGTTTTTAGTGCTGTATGATAAACCAGTAAGACTCCCTAATCGGGAGATAAGCGACCGTTGGTCGCTTATCTCCTGTCACACTGCTGACATCAGTATGACATCACACCGTACACAAATGACCCTTATATAAGACCGGCATTATCTACCGACAGATTAGTAACAAGATGTCAAAATCGTTGAAGGTTGAATCTCCAGTTATGGAGATAACCAACACATCCCTCCATATATGGAGATAACCGACGAATCTCACTAAGTCTGACCTCACAAGCCCCATATTTGGACACGAACAACATATAACTCCATATATAGAGACATAGCTGCTGACATCAGTATGACATCACACTGCTGACATCAGTATGACATCACACCGTACACAAATGACCCTTATATAAGACCGGCATTATCTACCGACAGATTAGATGCAAGCAGGATCTCGACTCTGACACAACTCATCGGCTCATAAGCTGGTTCTCCCTCCATATATGGAGATAACCGACGAATCTCACTAAGTCTGACCTCACAAGCCCCATATTTGGACACGAACAACATATAACTCCATATATAGAGACATAGCTGCTGACATCAGTATGACATCACACTGCTGACATCAGTATGACATCACACCGTACACAAATGACCCTGACGGCACACACCAAGCAGTGTGATGTCATACTGATGCGGAGATATGAGCAGGGCAAAGGTGTGACGTGTGACGCGTGACCGAAGGACGGACGGCCGGTGGTGGTTTTGATACTAAACTGCGACCTGACGGTCGCAACAAGCGGCATAGGCATTTCAGGTTGAGACCCAAAAGAGAGTAGATGTTTTCTCCTGGACCCGGCACGAAGCACGTGTTGCTTTGTGCTACGTTTGCAAGCTTGTAGATCGGCCATTTTCACCACTTTTTGTAATTTTAGTTTGTTTGTTTTCAGTGTATACACACACACACTGTACATTTTTATTTTTTTATTTAAAAAATAATAATATTTCGAAATATTATTTTTAAACATAGGAAAAGAAAATGAGATTTTTACTCAAGTCGTGACCCACAAATGGGTCCCGACCCACTGTTTGGGAACAGCGCCATAAAAATGAAGATTTTTCGCACAGAAAAAACTGACAATCTTTCACACCTGCTCCGAATTTGCCGTGCTGCAAGTGGCTGCAACAGTGCGTTTTTTCCCGTCTTTTCGCATGTGGTAAAAACTCATTGTCTCATTTTATGACTCCTTTTCAGATCCGCAGTGTGGATTCCGCACAGCATTGCACACCAACTCCAATGCGTTTTAATCATGCAGCAAACGTAAAAAAACACAACGGGCCTATGTGCAATAGCCTGGAACCAGACCAATCCGCCTGGGCAAAAAAAATTGCCCTTAGCGAATATGGGTCTGGCCCCGCTCAATTGTGAATCCATTTCCTCTCCCCCCAAATTTGGGGGAACCTATTTGTTCTGGTCTAACCAATCGTGTCCAAACCCACCCCTTGGAAATGAAAATTCTCTGCGCGCGTCCAGACTAATATCCGATACGCAGTGAGGAATTAGTATGAGCAACGCCAGGCTATGTGTGTAAGGCCCTGTGAGTTCCACAGCCCCCGACACGGGTGAAAGTTAGAGTGGGTGTTTACTTGTGTGTTTGTTTGTTTGTGCACCTGGGGTGCAAGCAGAGTTCATGCTGTTCCTGTGTGCTGTGCAGTAGCTAGTGTTTGACAACCTGAGGTCAAGGCCAACCCTCAGACCACACTCTAGCTGCAGTCAGGCAGGGTGAAAGCCCCAAATCACCATGACAAATGGCTCTCGGCAGCTAGCGCGCCACGTTCTGCCTGACTGTACATGTTTGACCTTTTTAGGCCCATATATGGAGATCCCTGTGTGTGCCGATGTGCAAGCCGAGTTTGAAGTCTGTCGTTCCCATATATGCACATGACCAAATATGGGCATAAACGGCAAACATTGTGTAATTGCAATTATGACGCCACATGATATATTTCCAACTGATTGCACCAGCAGGTGATTTATGATATCATGCAATGTCTAAGTGTAAGTGCGCCTCAACCACTGGCTCACTTACACTTTCTAAACAGCCACGTTTACTCTGTACCTACCTTAGACCGGTGGTTCTCAATCTTTTCAGGCCGCGACCCCCAAAATAATCATATTTGAACTGGGGACCCCCACCCTGACGAGCACTAAGAGTTTAGGCATTACATTTTGTAAAACACGGTTCTATTGTGAATATAGCAGATGAGGCGTGGTGAGCATGTAGATCTACTATTTTCACAATTTCTGCCTCTAGTATTTGACAATTTGGCCAATGTTTAATTTGTCATTTTAGAGGCGTGGTGAGCATGTAGATCTACTATTTTCACAATTTCTGCCTCTAGTATTTGACAATTTGGCCAATGTTTAATTTGTCATTTTAGAGGCGTGGTGAGCATGTAGATCTACTATTTTCACAATTTCTGCCTCTAATATTTGACAATTTGGCCAATGTTAAATTTGTCATTTTAGAGTTATTAAAAAGTCCTTAAATTGTCACTTTAAAAATGTGCATATACCCTCTATACACTTAAACTTTATGTTGGTTTGTTTACTGTTGAGTGAGAAAACATCTGGGGACCCCCCAAGATAATTTGGGGACCCCCCTGGGGGTCCCGACCCACAGGTTGAGAACCACTGCCTTAGACATCATTGTGGTTTGAACAGCCACAACACGGTTCCACAAACATTCAATTGCACACCCAGAGCA